>NW_017731441.1:3434020-3474540 GCF_001890085.2 Hipposideros armiger
TTGAAGTTCTCACTAAGTTCCTTGAGAATCCTTATAATCATTGTTTTGAACTCTGTCTCTGGTAGGTTGCTTGCCTCCATTTTGTTTAGTTCTTTTTCTGGAGTTTTCTCCTGTTCTTTTACTTGGGACATATTTCTATGTTTCCTCATATTGGTTGCCTCTCTGTGTTTCTATGTCTCCCAGCTTTGGCCTGGTGACCTTATATAGTAGGTGCACAGTCCTCCTGGTCACCTGCTCCAGGAATCTCCCTTGTGTGGGCTGTGTGGGCCTTCCTGTTGTAGTTGAGCTTTGATTGCTATTGGAATGTCAATGGGTGGAATTGACCCTCATGCTGACTGGCTGTGGGGTTTGGCCACATCCAGTGCTTATAGGCTGCTGTCTAGGGGGCTTATCCCACTGAGTGCCTGTCTAGCTCTGGTGCCTGTCGAGACCACCCGTTGTGTGTACTGCTTGTGTGTGTGGGGGGTAATTTGGTGGTGCTCTGCTGTGGTCTGAAGTCAATCTCCAGGTATATTGGTTCTGGGGCTTCTTGGGAGGGGATCTGGTGCAGGCCCAGGTCATCCATTGCCTGTGTCCAGCTGGGGGCTACCTGGTAGGAACTACAAAGTGATCCATGGTTTTTCACTGCTTGTGCTAAACCTGAAGGCATGTGGGAGAGGTCACACTACAAACTGAGGATATCTGCCACCAGTACTACCAGGTTTGGGGTAGCTCCACAAAAAGCAACGACACCCCGAGTCCTGCTGCCACCTGCCAGCTCCCTTAAAGTTCAGCCACTCATAAACCTTTGTGTGGTATACAAGTTGAATGAGGCAGGGACTCATGGAGTCACTACAGCGGGAAGTGTTGTGCTAACCAAGTTAATGTGGACTGGTTTGGTGCCAGTGCTGAGCCTGGAGCTACTCAGCAAAAGTCTCAGAGCACACCGAAGCCAGGTGTTGCCTGCCTGGGGCTCTTGGACTCCGATAGTTTTCCAAGAAAGAGTGCAATGCGGGCAGGGCTGGCTGCTCATGGAGAAAGTGCTCCATTGTTGGGGGTTTTGGGTGGGGCAGAATTCCAGTGAGTCAGTGGGGAAGAGCAGTGGATCTCACCAGGCCAATCAGATTCAGATTTGGACATAAGCGTAGAGGGAGGGCTCAACACATTATAGATGGCGGCTGCCTGCAGGCTCTTCCAGAGGAGGACTTCTCACAGGTAAAATAGGTCTGTCCTCCAGCCCTGGCCTCAAAGCCACACACCTTAGCCTGCTCCCCATATGCCTCTGATGCCCCCAAGTCGCTCTCCCTCTGCTGGAGTCCAACATGAGTGCCTGCGAGTGAGTGAGTCTGTGCATGGGCCCTTTAAGAGGACGTCTGGGTTTCCTGCAGCCTCCTGTCCTATCTGGATGGTTGGAATCCCCATTGTTTTTCACAGCCTAATGTTGTGGGGCTTCTCTTTCCATCACCAGTACCCTGGGCTGGGGAGCCTGGAGTGGGGCTGGGGTCCTTCACTCCTCCAGGGGGAACCTCCGCAGCTGAGGTATTCCTTCCAATTTTCATCCACCACACAGAGGTTTGGGGCCAGCCTGTTTCGCGTGTCTGCCCCTCCTACCAGTCTCACCATGGCTTCTTCTTTATATCCTCAGTTATAAAACTTCTGTTCAGCCAGACTTCAGATGGTTCTCCAGGTTGATTGTTCTATAATTTAGTTGTAATTTTAATGTGTTCATGGGAGACAGCAGGCACAGTATTTATGTATTCTGCCATCTTGGATCTCTCTCAACTTTTTGAAAATATGGAATACATACTATTTTATATCCTTAATGATCATTCTAATGTCTATGTCAGGTTTCACCAGTTTTGATTTATTGATTTTTCTCTTCATCATGGGCCATATTTTCTCAATTCTTTGCATGCCGAGTAACATTTGATTGGGTGCTGTCTTCAGTATAAACCCAGAGAGGGTTAGGTCTCACTTTCTGTATAAAACCAGAGGGGGCAGGTCCATCCTTCAGTATAAACACAGAAGGACAGGTCGGGGACCCCAGGAGCTGAGGTCCCAGAGGTCAAAACTGTGGCTACCTATATACATCACCCCATAAACACATGAAACCATCATGGAGACAGGCATTTATGAAGGTGATGTATGTTTTCTTAATGTTTTGGAAAAAAAAAAAGCAAACTGAAAGGGAAAGCAGTGGAAAATATTTCTTAAAATAAACCAGGGACCAGTGACAAAACTGCCAGGGAAGCTGGCGTCCTCTAAATAGACACCCATGCAGGCGGGCTGGCTCTCCAGGCGGCACACTGCCCTACAAAGGAGCCCTGGCAAATCCCTCTCAACTCACACAAAACGGCAAAGCACCTGGTTAATGGGATGACAGACTGGTTAGTGCCCCACAGCTTCAGCGGGAGAAGCAAGCCTTCCCTCACCCTTCTCGTTGAAAGGTGTGTGCCAGGCGAGGAGATAGTTATCCGGCTTCAGCTGCGAGCAGCCTTCAATGGTAGCTGGGTCTGCTCGATATTCTGGAAGCTTCTCGAGGACTTCCACATAGCGTTTCACCATCTCCCGGTACAGGTCATCCAGGCACCAGTAGTCTGAAGAAAAAAGAGGAAGGCAGGGTCAGAGTGCGTGGGAAGGGCATCTGCCTCACAAACCCCAACACAGCAGTGACAACAGAAGTGACAGCAAGCATTAAGTCTCTGAGTCGGTGGGAGAGGAAGAAGATTTTAGCAATCCATCTCACATGGCCCTGGCTGCCTAGAGAAATTTAGCATGCAGACAAATTATTCGCTTCAGATTTCACGTATGTTTTAGACATTATAGTTTGTTGTGCTTATTAGTCTAGTTACATATGAGAATCTAGAAAAAAACCACGATCCTCATATACAGCTAACAGTTATATCCATGTGAGGACAGGCTGGACTAAAATCTGCCTGTTTCTTCCTTGGGCTTTTCAGAACCTACATCTAAGGCACAGGAAACAGTCTTTCCCACCTACGACTCCCTTCTTCTCATATCAGTGAAGCATCCAGTGCTTGCCAGCCATTGTCCCAAACTGCATCCCACACCACATGGAGGCATTCTGGGGACAAGTGTGCTCTCCAGCCCCTCGAAGACCATGAAGATCACGGGACACAGAAGACAGAGAAACCGTTGCCCACTGAGCGCCCGCTGTCAGCCGGGTACTCTGCCCTAGATGGTCTCATGCAGTCTTCCCACAACAATGTGAGGCTCTTCTTTGTCATAATTTTTCCCCCAGATAAAGCTCAGTAAGGTTATATGACTTGCCTAAGGCCAGAACTAGTAAATGGATTTCAGTTGTAAACCTGAGCATTTCTGCCATTAAATTAATCCACAACATGGTGCTTAGAGGCCACACATGCTCCAAAATTGGGGCTCAATGTGCTTGGTCATATGGGAGAGCAGGACTGGGGCCGCGTTGGGGCTCCTGTGCCAGGCGAGGTAAGCAGGTACAGGGTATACCTGCCAGTGCAGTTCTTACAGCCACCAACAAACCCATTCTGTGCTAAAACTGCATTTCAGGCCTTTGAGCTGGCATCAGGAGCCAGCTACTGCCTCTCCTCTCAATGAAGGTGGATTCCCCATCTTTGGAGGGGGTGTCGGGGGAGGGGAGAAACCACCTCTCGGCCATTCTGGGTTTAGAGTAGGCAGTGGAGTACTGTTGGCATGAAAGCCCACTGACCTTCCTGCGGCCTGACCAGGGCCTTCACTAGTCTGCCTCACAGGCAGGGTCTTGACACAGAGGGGTGAGGGGCATTAGCAATGTACTTGGCAAACTCTCAGCTCCAGGACGAAAGCCTCAGTCCTGGCAGCAGCTACAGCAGGTGGCACCCTTCTCCCCTGTAGCTGTGACCCTTTGGAGACAGGACTGGGTGAAAGTGGCTCAAAGTCTTTTTGTCTTATTCTCTGATCTCTTCACAGCAAGGGAGATTCCATGAAGCCTGGCCCACTGCTCCTATACTGGACACACTCTGCATGGCCCCAGATCTGAGCGAGGGACAGAGAAATTGTGGCAAGACCTTGGTTCTGGAGGAATGAGTTCTGTGGTCACATGGGGGGGGGTGTTCCATCAGCAACCCTGCAAGAATAAAATTAACCTCTGGCTGGGAGATGTGAGCCTGTTGGAATCTGTCCAGGCTCTCAGTCGCCAGCACTATCAATTACAAACAGCCTTTCATGTCTTAATCCAGGCAGGGTTAATAAGCCTGGCCCTTCTAGGGTCCCCTAAAAGAATTCCATTTATTCTAGAATCACATCTTTTTTTTCTTTTTTTAAGGAAAAATCTTCTTAAAAACAAAGGGGCAACTAAAAACCTTGTGCTGATTTCAGGTTAGAATTTAAACTAGAAACAGATTTTTTCAAAGCTGCAGTGTCTTGGACCCTCTTGCCTGAGTTTCTCTGCTTCATGACATGGTTACTCAACTCATTTCTTCTCTATCTTACCTGCCGAGTGTGCTAAAAGACAGATCAGCTTATGAAACTGCCTGGAAGTCTCCCAACTAACGTCATGATAAGGAAAAATCACAATACCAATATCAGGTTACTTTGCAAAAAAAAAAAAAATACCAGCTTTTCAAAACACTGATCAGGGAGCCATGGATGGAGGAAGAGAAATAAAGAGCTGAGTCTGGACAGGCCTCACCTGTTCATACTTGGGTCAGGCCCCACACTCCCCTGCAGGTTATGGACACGCAGGTAGCACTTGCTGCCGTCCCCAGTGGGCTAATGACCTCCCATTCCTCTCCCGGAGCAGCAGCAGCTGCTGGGCTATGACAGTTGGAGCTGGTGTTCCTCAGACTCATAAGACATTGTAGAAAGACAGACATTAACTCTAGTGCCATGAGCCACCTTCCCATAATAACCTAAGTGCTCGCGCAAGCTGTACTTACGCTGTCCCATTTCTCCTCACATTACCCTATGACGAAAGTGTTATCATCCCGAAGTAAGGCTCAGAGAAGGGATGCGGTTTTCTGGTTAGTAAGTGGTGGAGAGCTAGGAGTGTCACGTTCCAGAGTCCCTGATGGGAAGCCCCCCTCCTTCATCCTTGGGTGACAGGCGCAGGGCCACGTGCGCTGGGAGCCTTTGGTACATGCGTGTGGAGTGAGCTCTTGGCTGATGAATTGTGTATATTGGATTATCCACCTACCTTGTGGGGGGATTGGCTACTTCCTAGGTCAATATCTGCTTTCCTTCAACACTGCCCTTTACAGACACACCCAAAAGTAGGACGTCACACAGGCTGCACCTGCCCTTTCTCATCACCCTCACTCTACAGCAGAGCCGTGGTTTGCCAGACCACACAGCTCTATGGTTTATCAGCTTAGGGCACTTATTAGCGAAACTTACTAAATATGCCAAGAGGTAGTTGCACTTGTCTGTCTTTGGAAAACATGTTTAAGAGCCACTGACCGTTGGACTCCTTGAAATACTGGCATGTCTGGTAACCTCAGGAGGTCGGGACAGAGCTTAAGAACATAGGTGTGGGAGGCAGGTTATTTGGGCTCTAATCCCTGCTCTGACACTTACTTGGCTGTGCAGCATTGGGCAAGTTACTTAACCTCTCTGTGTATTGGTTCCCTTATCTGTAGAATTGTAAGAAGTCAACTTTCTGAGTGATGTGAGGATTAGATGATTTTACAAATGAAGTTAGAACAATGCCTGGCACAGATTTAGTGCCACATCCAAGTTAGTTCAGAGGCTTTTTTTACTGACTACAATTTGTTATATAAAGAAAAAAAAATGGGCTGTTTGAAAACTGAACTTAAAATGAAATTTCAACTTAGATTTTTATGAATTGAAAACAATATATGCTTGCTTGAGTTTCTGGAGAAGTATGACTCTAGGGCAGTGGTTCTCAACCTGTGGGTCGCGACCCCTTTGGGGGTCGAACAACCCTTTCACAGGGGTCGCCTAAGACCATCGGAAAACAAAAAGATACTTACATTACGATTCATAACAGTAGCAAAATTACAGTTATAGAGTAGCAACGAAAATAATTTTATGGTTGGGGGTCACCACAACATGAGGAACTGTATTAAGGGGTCGCGGCATTAGGAAGGTTGAGAACCACTGCTCTAGGGGGTGGCTTTCACGAGTGTTCTCTCATGACGTGCGAGCCAGGGGGAACTGCCCTGCACAGCAGTCACCCCGTTCACGCAGTTGGCAGCTGTGATCACATAGAGGGAACGCATCTCCCTCCTTAAAAACAATGCCCCAAATGTTCACAGTCCTCTTAAATGCATAAATGTCACGTTGGGGGTAGGTTATGTCCTATTTCTGCTAAGAGGACTTGACTCGATCTAATCTCAGAGCACGTTATCTTCAGGAGTGCCCTGGCCTGTGCCTGGTACTGTCCTAGGGGTAACCACACAGGGACATGTTGTGGACTCTGCCATCCACAAAAACTTACTAACATGCTAACAGAGATGAGGGCAAACGTGGAGAGAATGTGTGGACTGTGTACTTGTGCACACACAGCGTCAGACACAAATGAAGGCAGCAAAGTTTAAGAGTAAGGATCAGCTGCATGCACCTAAAACAAGCTGTGGTTTTGTTTTGAAAGCCATGCTCTCCAGCAGGTTCGTTGGGGGCCGGCATTCCTGCTCTGGGCTGCTAGAGTGTTATTTGAACACAACAGACACGGGAATCTTCCTGAATGCATCAGAAACAGGGAACATTTGGATTTCATAGTTGTGGAGACTCAGAAAGACACCTCACCATTTTCAACACACTGTGAAACCTTATCTTATCTGTGGTGCTTTATCTCTGTCCCAGCTATTTAGGAACCAGTCACAAAGTAGATGACATTCCTGTACAATGACCATAGAACTAAACTGAGCATGTTCACAGAAGACACATAGAATGGCGAGGTGATCTCATAAGTGAGGTCTCATTGACTTAATAGTCGCCCTCAGATTTTAATATACTAACAACAGGTTTTTAAAGAGCAAGTAACTTGTAGGGAAGTTGTGCTACACAGTTAACCATCTACTGTTTCTCTGAAATTCATATAAAACCTTGATCCTAAAATCAATCTGCTACTAAAGTATGTTTCAAGAAACTTTGTTTCCCCCTCCCCCAAATCCAACCAATTTTATAGCATTTTCCTATGACATACTTATGTATAAGCAACTATCCAAGCTACATCCTATTTTGGTAGCTACATTTTAACCATAGTTCACTGGAATTTAGAAATAATCCCCAAATAATATTACCTTGTCAAAATTTCAGACTGGCTTATTACTTTATGTTCTATTCAAATAAATTCAGAAGAAGGCTTACTATCTGCAGTGAAAAGTTGAGCCCTCACCCAAAACCCTCCGAAATGAGAGATTTAATTAGTTTTAACTCTAGAGTCAGAGGGCTCAGCTTAGTGAACATTTCAGACACACATGAAAAGTCACTGTTTAAGAAACTGACTCTGCAGATAAGCAAAGAAAAATAATATTGTCATCCAAAAAGACTACGTAAGAAACACAATCTGTCGCACGTCTGATTTGCTGAGGTACCCTGGTGTATATTAAATTGCCACTTTTAGCTGTGGCATCGGGTGACACCATGGCTGAAAGGCCACATCACCTTCAAAGCCCCAGTGCTTATTGCAAGAGCTCCGGTTCACCCGACACGCTGAGGGGCACAATGGCCGAGCCTTACCTGTGGTGAGGGCCCCGGCTGTCGTCATGTGCATGATGGTATTGTCACTCACAGGCCATTTCTCCAGCGACAGTACAAGGTGGTCCAGCCCCCCGAGTTTTTGCAGCTCCTCCTGGATCTTCGTGCCTGTAGAACTGTTCTCCTTGCGGGTGTTTCTGTAACCAAGAGCATCCCCAACACTCGCCAGCAGCATCGCAGCCTGAAATTTCTCCATTGCAGAGGAGGCTCTTTTGCCCCAGCCTTTGTTGCTTCCCAGCAGTAGCAGCCTTCAGTCCACCTCGCTGACCTCTGTTCTGGTCATTGTGTCACTGTCAGGAGCTCCCTCGAATGGCCAGGCACTCCTCTTCTGTCTCTGCAGGTGGCACTAATGAGAACACTTTTTTGGAGTCTGCAGCTCACAGCGCCTTCTGAAGAGCCACGTGGAAGCGTCAGCTTCCTTCAGCGTCTGGACAGACTCTAGCTCTTCACCAGAGGAGCCTTCGGGCTTAGTCAGCATCCAGAACAATTCCAGATGCTCTCTCACACAGCAATGACTTTGAAGTGGTGAATCTCTGTACAGTATTCTTGAAGAAATGCCTACATTTCTAAAGCTTTAAGGTGTAATTCACACATCGCAAAATTCACCCTGGTTCAGCACACAGTATGATGAGCTTGTGTAAAGGTTGCTGTGCAACTTTCACCACAGATCAGATTTAGAGCACTTCTGTCACCCCGAAGTCCCTTTTGCCCATCTACTCCCTGTTCCCCCCACCACACCCCCAGGCACTCGTTCATCTACTTTGTCTCTCCACTTTTTTTCCGTCTAGAATTTCAAGTAGATGGAATCATGTACTATGTGGCTTTTTGTGTCTGGCTTCTTTCACTTAGTATAATGTTGAGGTTCCTCCATTATGTACATGGTTTTGTTTTTTGGAAAACTATTTTTTTGGATTATGTTTATGATAAAAAACTTAGAAAATGCAAAGTGTAAAGAAACAAAGCTCTTCTAGCTCCAGTGTGAAAGATTACTTCGTAATCTTTCAATGTTCAACAAAAGGCTTTCCAAATAACCAGACTTTAGATTGCAAAGTGTGAGAGTGGAATGCAAAGCCTCACAGTGGCATCCATGATGGTGCCATCATTAGGCTTCATGTATTTAATCACCCCGCAGATTCACGGGAAGAACATTCAGTTATGAAGAGGCTGGGGGCAGGGTGGGTGGGGGGAGGCAGAATGCTGAAACGTGGGCACACATCAGACCAAGAGAAGTGAGATGGCATCACACCTGGACTTAAGAAACACATCTAATAAAGTGAAATTTTTTTTAATAGTAACAGGCTGCATTTAAATGAACATATAGTATTGTTAAAAATGAGGTTCTGGAATATTATTCTAACTAGCACAATTCTGAGATTCTGAAACAAATAGTCCTTCAAAACCAGCACAGATGGTCATGGGTTACTGGGTAAGTGGGTTCCCTAGCCATCAGGACAAGGCAGACAATAGCAGCCCTGATTTAGACAACCACTACCACAGAGAGAGCAGCAGCATTTGGCAGAAGTATTTGTTGTTGAGGGCAGATGTACAGTCTAGGCCTGACTTCTTTTGCTTCTTCTGAGACAGTGGAAACCTTTATCGAAGATGCTAAGAGCAACTCCATACTATTTGGCCTAGGTCAGAAAATAGGAGGTGAGATGAGTTCACTGATTTGTTTAACATTTACTAAGCCCTGACTGTATGCTACAAGCTGTGGATATAGCAACAAAAAGAAAAAAAATCTACCCTTGCCTCCATGGAGCCTGACATCTTGAGATACGTATAATATTACATCTAAATTTTTACTGAGTTAAAATAACACAATGAAATGTATTATGTCACCAAGGCAGAAAGAGATGTCTATTCCAGAAATTCTTCGCAGACACTCTATAAAGGCACAGGTAACATATATTTATGAAACCTATTATGTTTGGTTAATTTGTGTATTTTCAATATGTTTATAGCTTGCATTTCAGTGTATTCTGGTTATATAATTCTTATCAACTCAAGGGCTGTATATTATGAGATATTTAATTTTTCACATGGAAACAACTATAGTTAGCACACTACATGATTCTTAAAAAGAAAACTAAATGGCTGAAGCTGTCAATTGTGGGACATGATCATTTGACTAGGGTGGTAGGCTGGGCATAGGTGGGAACGTTCCTTAAGGGGCTAGTTTACTGTGCTTTGGAGGTGGCTTTCCTGTCGGTCCCATGACAAGATCAAGACTCTGACATCTAGTGGTGAGTACTTGAGCGACCAAAAATAGAATTAAAAGGACACCATAACACCAGAGAAAATAATTTATTTTAATGTTTCCAAAGTTCTTAGCACTTTCACAGCATGCATGACTTAAAGGTATATAATAGAAGAAAAAGAAACCCATAATTTTTTGAAGAGCCTTTGTTCAATTACTAATGTTTTGATATTTATTGATAAAGAAGTGAATAAAACATTTTTTCCCCATGTAACTTTAAATCTTAAGAATAAAAGAGTCACAGACCTCTACAATTTATACAGGGTTATCTGAGTTCTATAACCTTCTCTGAGTAGAACACTTACATGTCAAGAATACATGAAGCCTTGAAGGATGCTTTAAAATTGTTGAGGTTTCTTTCTATTAAAGCTAGCTTTTATTATATAAAATATATGCTCTTCTAGAATCACACTTACAGATAGAGATGACCTCGCTTTTCCTTTTGCAGACATGAAAGTGGAGGCCTGGGAAGAGGTGAAGTGACTTACCTGGGTCCTACACCTAGTTAGGGGCCGATGACCTCAGCCTAGACTGCAGACTCGAGGCCTCAGCCCCTTTCCATTCCTCCACAGCCTGCTGCCCTCTTTGAAAGATATCTATTCAAAAGTGTAAATAGTTCACATATAATAAGTATAGGCAAACTTCATGTTGTACATGGGTGCTTCCTAAAATACTGAGTGAATCACATTTTTGAAAGTCAAATCAAACTACATTTCAGACACACTTCCTGTTTACAAGAAATCTGAAGTGAATTTCTTCTCTCCCGTGAAATAACCTCAATTCATCTGTCTCATAAACTGGGTTGCGGGTGGGCAGCAGGCACACATGTGACATGAAGGTCTTTTCAAATATGAGGTAGGGTCCACACAGTGACCTTCAAAACTCTACACAGAACTTTTCCAAAAGAGCAGGTGCATTGCAGTCCTCCGGCCTTCGGACCGCACCCCATATATCCGTGTTGCTCTGGACGGTCCTCTTTGACAAGGCAAACACCACAAAAATCAGATGGCAAAGGTGAGGCCAAGACAGACTTCAGCTCACAAATGACACGAAGGTTTCTAGTTTGGTGGGGTATTTTTGGACAATGATGTGTATTTTAGCTTCCAAATGTGCACAACCATACAAAGGGCTGGAAGGTGGACATTATAGATATCACACATAGTTGAAAGGAACCAACTTACTTGATTTTTTAAATCTCTATAATTCATCATTCATAAAAGAAATATTTTTCATGGAAAATGTCTTTTAAATGTAATAAAATACATTTTTTAAAAAGCATACTTTACGAAACTTCTTAGGAAGTTCAAATGACATTATTAGAAGTAAAATAGACCCGCTGACTTGTAAACAGTTTAAAATAAAACTTCCCTGGAATCACATACTACACATGCCATCGCTGTGCAAACTGTAATGGCTATTAAAAACTATAAAATGATTTTCAGATGAACAGCTAGAGAAAATTAAAGGAAAAATAGATCTGGTAAATCTAGATATTTGATAATTCAAAAAATATAAATCTTAAATTCCTGGCACCAAGTTTAAAAAATGTTGGAATCCACGACAAGATCTTCTTCTTTTGGGCACATTTTAAACAGCTTTGACTTGTATAAAAATACAACATCCTACCAAGGACACAAATAGTTTTTTTTTTTTTAAGTGTAATTACATTATAATTCAGCAGAGTATGGTAACTGCTGGTGTTCACCTTAAATCATGAATTAACAGCATGCTCTGCAGTCCTGCAAACAGGCTCTAGGTTACTGTTTCATAAATATAAAAGTCATGCAGAAATCTCTTAAAGCAGCAGCTATGTGACGCATCTTCAGACATTCCGAAGCAGCTATCTCCTGAGGGTCTCCGTACAGTGTCCAAAACCAGCCACCCTTTTCTTTAAGCAGAGTGAGATGGTCATTCCAGTTTCATGGCTGGTCAAGGATGACTTCTGACATCAGCGACACATGTGCACAGTAACTGACCACAATGTCTCCTTGCAGGATGCAGTTCATTTTAGAATCGTAGTCCATCTTCCTTTCCTGCCTAGAAAGGGCTCTGTTTACCACCTGTGACTACTGGCCGTGCATATTCTACAAAATCATCTATAAGAACAGGCCATGCTCCTAAAGGAAAACAAACAGATTTTTAAAAATGTTTTAGAGAATTTTTTTTATATTCAAAGCACTTTTTTCATAATCCGACATTTATATTTGAAGAACTCCAATGATTTTAAGTTTCAGTTAACAGCTAAAGTTACCCATTTCTTCTGCTCTAGCCAGACCAGGGCTGGCAGATATTGTGTGCTTGGATGGACATGGCCCTGTCTAACAAGAACGGCACACAGCGCTAGCTGGCCCTCGTGTGCCCACTGCAGCCTCCCGGCCCTCAGCCCCTGCTCCAGGCTGTCAGGAATGGACAGAGGACCCTCTGCCTTCCCAGGCTGAGCCAGTGCTGCCCCTTTCCGTCTGAGTTCTGGCTACCAGGGGTGCTGTTTTCTCCCTGAGCTGTGCCTCCTCCCCGAGTCCGGCTCACCCCCGCCCAGTCCAAGTGGCCTCCTTTTAAAGGTCCGTGATGCTCAGACACGACACAGTGGCCGGCTGTACACTCACTACTTGACATGTTGGCTTTTTAATGTAGATGTGCCTTGTCTCACCCACCGTAGCTAAAGCTCCTAAAATCTGGCCTTCAGACTGAATTCACCTATATTCACTCACTCATTCAACACACACTGACTAGGTGCCTCCTCTGTGGTGGGGGGGTGGCAGGGAGAGTGAAGAGGGAGGGATGTGAAGTGGTGAGGACACAGAGAGACAGACACCATGCCAGCGATTACCACCTGTGGGGAGGGCTGTCACTGAAGAGCCTTCACTTTCTAGAACAAAGAGGAGTGATGAGGAGAATGCCCACAGGGGGTCACCTCCTAGCGGGGGCCCACTGCACAGCAGGCATTCCAATGTTCCCTGACTGAGTGTCCTGAAACATTTGGGGGTTGGGACTACTAAATATGTGATTATGTTCATATAAGTAAGTATCAGCTGGAATCATCAAATAAGCTCAAACAGCCTAACAACCTAAAGCATTAAATGGGCTTACGTACTCGGAGCAGTGACTTCCAAACACCAGTCTACTGTACAGTTCTGCCGCAGGCCTTTCTGCACGTCCATTTTTGAAATGCTTTAGTTTAGGGAACTGTCTTCTTGGTTTAAATAAATATCAAGCCCTATTCTTCTTTTGTATGATTTATAAGACATAATACAGTAGATATTATTATCATCATCATTACTCCCATTTCAGTGATGGGGTAAGGCCAGGAGTCAAGTGGGGCCCGTCTGACCCTAGGGTTTGTGTTGTCATCACCATCCTGCACGCTAGGACCTGTCTGATCCAGTGTCTGTCTACCATTACTGTCCTGTGCTTGAGGGGCAGAAAAAGGGAGCGTACATATCAGCATTTCTGGAGATCATCTTAAGTACCGTAACTTCTCGTACCTTCTTCATCATAGTTAGACATATCGTCTGCAATCATATTTCCAAAATCTAGCAGAAGATTCCATGTGTCCCTTGGGATTGATCTTTTGTGATGTTCCTAATACATAAGAAAAAAAAAAAAACAGATTTAAGGTTCAGACTTAACTCTCAGGTGTTCTGGTGGCCTAGTTATCTCAGTATGTAATTTAATGAGAAATAAGTATCAGAAGAAAATTGTTAAAAATTAAAAATAGGGCCGGCCGAGTGACGCGGTGGTTAAGAACTGGCTTGGGATGCCAGCTCTGAGCAGCAGAGCCCCGGTTCGGATCCCACATATGAGGGCCAGTAACACTGCCCTCTACAGCTAAGATGCTGAACAACAGCTCAACCTGGAGCTGGGCTGCCGTGAGTCGCCGGCGACGGCGTAGGCTGCAGCCCCTGTGGCAGTGGGTTGCCATGGGCTACTGTGTGTAGCCAGCAGCCAGCGTGAGCGGCCAGCAGCCACAGTGAGTGGCCGTCCAGAAGCCGGCGACTGATCTGCCTCACCCAGGAAGATCGCAATGATGGTACCAACTTGGGCCAGTGAAGCAACGTCCTCCACAACTAGACTGAAGAACAAAATGACAGCAACTTGTCTGTTCCCCTTCCCCAATTCCCCAATAAAAATCTTTAAAAAAAAAAAAAGTTAAAAATAGTGCTTTGGATAAGTGTTAAGAGCTATAGAACACTAAAGTGCAAATATAGAAAGTAGATATTTAAACATAAAACATTTAAAATATTAAAAAGCAAAGATTATAAATGCCTGTTTCAGTCAAATAGAAGGGCAGCATTTTTAATCTCTTTACTTAACCCCCAAATCAATTCAGAAATAATGCAGGACAACAGGGAAGTTGCATTTTGACACATTGATTTTTTTATATACCACGTAGTTCTTGCAGTGTGTTGGGACAATTTTCTATAAAGATATTTGTTATTCAATGTGTCTGATATACCAAAAATACGGAGAACAATAGAACACCTACGTTCTACCGTTCTCTATGCAGCTGCAGGAGGAGGGTGGAGCCTGCAAGCCCCGGCCCTTCTCTCTCATCCTGCTCTTACTTCTTCCAGAGGTCCTCATCCCAATGAAGGTCACATTTATCATTCTCATGCCTGTCTTTGTACATATAGGACACGCATGTATATTCACAAACACCTTAGAAGCTTGTCTTACATTTGAAAACATTTATATAACAGCTGCTGAATCCTATGTAGCCTTCTGCAACTTTTTGTTCCATTCATCACTGTGTTAGAAATGTATCCAGTCCGATGCATGTAAATCTAGACTGCTTTGTTTTCACTGCTCTGTGGTTGTGTCCTACTGCATTTACACTCTTGAGTGTTTATCCGCTCTCTGGCTGGTGGACAGTGTAGTTGTTCCCAGTGTGTTGTCATTACAGTGACGTTGGGAGCTCTCCGACCGTCTTTGCACACATGTGCGCAGGTTCTCTGAACGTCTGCCATTGAGGTTACTGGCCACAAAACTAGTAAGTAGTGGACCACAGCACATGTGGCCTGTTGGTGCTAAGTTGAACCTAGGCATTCCCACACTACTTCAAGGAGGGCCTGAAAACACAAGTGCTCTCGTGCTCGGCCAGGTTAGGGCTCTGTGCTACGAGGAGGACGACTTCCTCTCACACTCATGGGTGGAACTGACAGGGGAGATGTGGGCACATCGACATCATGATCATCTGTTTTGGAATTGGGATGCTTCATGCACTTCAAATAGCCCACAGCTACACCTGCTCCCCTTATTTCATGCTAGGAGGCCCCATCTCACAAAGAAGGCCCAGCATGACTGGAATGTCTGCCTCCAGCACAGATGGCTCTCGCCTAATGGGGCCAGCTGTGCCCTCTTTTCCTTCTAAGCATCATAAGATACATCTTAAAATGGTATCAGACTGTGAACCCACACGCAATGGCAGGGTTTCACTGAACGACGGATACAATCCATTGTCTGAAACCACACCCTGGAAGGACTTTCATGTGGCTGCCTAGAACCACTTTCAAAGTCAGCCTCTGAGCAGTCCGACCTAAAACTCAGCGGCTGCACTTGGCAAAACTATGTGGCAACTTGTCGGCTACCTGGTGATCTCTGTATAGTCCTTTCGTTTACCACAATGCCCATATATAATACTTTGTTTAGGTAATACGCAGAGCCACATAACCTGCAAACCACCCTCTTCACACTGGGCACACGCAGCAAGAAGCAGGGGGACACTTACCAATAAAAAGGTGTTCCAAAGATCTAAAAACTTAAACCTTCCAGATAATACTAAATTCCAATATGCAACAGCCATTTCTAAATCTGACAAAAAAGAGAGAAAGAGCAGTTAATAAATTCCAATTTCTTTTTCCATTGCACAAAAAAAGATCATTTCTTAGCACAATGATATTCACTTCCTCAATACAATTCAGCAGTCTTACCCAAGAGTCTTACCTAATCAAAGTGTTCCTGAAATTGTGTGTAATCTAATTTTATAACTCTGGAGGTATGTCTTCCAAAAAGGATTTGTATATTACGTTATTCAGACATAGAAATAATTATCTCTGAATTCATCAGTTTCAAGGACTCTCATTTTCATACTATCAGGCTGTCTTTAAACCTAAACCAATCTGGATATTATTAATCCATATCATTTATTTTTTAAAAAATAGGCCAATGTACTTTCTAAATGATGAACTACAAGTTAAACAACTTGTTTAGAAAGGAAGGGACATAGGTGTTTCAAATAGATCTGCCTTGCCACTTATTAGAACTACAACAGAATCTGATTCAAAAGTAAATCATAAAAACATCGTAATGACTTTTAATTTCTCAAGGCATAGTTAAAACAAATAAGCAGGCTTAAGGAAAATTACTTTCACTGACATAAAGATATTTAAAAATATAGACTGGTTATTAATCAAAATCAATGTCCTCATTTTCCCTGACTAGAAAGGAGTGATTATTTCACAATTTCTAAATACACCCATGCTGAGCCGGCCGAGTGGCTCAGTTGATTAAGAGCTCACTCAAAAGTGTGAGCTCTGAGCAACAGCGATTCGAGTCCGGGCCTGAGCTGAGCTGCTGCTGAGCTGCCAACAGGCTGCATAGCTCAGCTAAAAAAAAAGGTTAAATACACCCATGCTGTAGGGTTCAATCTTACGATGATGTCTTAATGGAATACGAATGTTGAGTTTTAGAGCTGCATTAGAATATGATCCCCAATCCATAATTTTTGGAATACAGATTCATTTTCTGCTCACTAGAAGTTGAATATCTATTTCTTTTTATATGCTTAATATAGCAAGTACATAAAGAGGCTGAGAAGTTTACTTCTTAAAATGGATAACCTTTAATCATGTTGAATAGTGCTCACCACTTTTAGACAATAAAAGAACAGCAATAATAATTTACTCATTATATGTTTACCTATATATGTCAGATAAACTAATGTGAAAAGTGTTTGAGTAAATATTTAAGGTAGCAGATTATTTTAAATGCAAAATACTGAATACTTTTCAGAAGAGTTTCATCTAAATATTGTTTGGTCCTATTTGGACAAAAGTTATTAAAGTTACAGCTCTAACCTGAGATTTCCAGGGTCGGTCATTATTAAAGCTGGATAAGCAAAAGAGATGTATGAAGAGCAACCGACTTTAAATAAAAATGCCTATATTCCCTGTATTTAAAATCTATTACAGACTTTCTCAGTCTTAAATACCTTGGAGTCTTAATCAGAAAGAAAGAAATGGTCAGAAACTGGTAGCATGGAAAGGCTCGCTGAACCTTACCTATGGGGCCCGCAGTGTAATGCTAAGATGATTAGTCTTGTCCTGCTAAGTCTACATCCTTATCACTTAGGAAGGACGTTAATTGAAATCTATACTCAACTCATCTTAATGATGAAAAGTCTCACACTGAGAAATGGAGGTAAACCTGGGGAGGAAAGAAAAATAGTTTTATGGCAGACATTTAATCTAGTTACTTTTGGATTAGTTTGGTCCTACAAATCTTTCTTATCAAGTTCCTGATTTGTATATTTGCAAACCACACGACTAAAAGTAAATGTATGCATTTTCAATATTTAGCATTATCTCTGTAAAAATGTTTAATATTGTCCTAATGGACTTAGCCATTTGCAAAATAACAACAAAACCCAAGATGACAGGACTTGAGAACTGAAATCAAGAACAATAGCTACTCTACTGGCTACGAAAAAAGAATCTTTGTAGCAGCTATTTTCTTTCCAATAAGCTCTGAAATGTCTTATCTCCTGAGTAAGAACATGTTTACAAGGTATTACTATCTAAAATTTATATTTGTGATGCTCTAATTTACAATTAGATAATGAAGATATCCTATTAAAAAAGGAACTTCCAGCGGATATAAAAATTAGCTAATTATCATGAAACTTTATTTCTTCAAAAATCAAGATTCCTGAAAGCCAATTGATTTCAGACTTTAGCCAGTATGAAACTATGTCACGCTTCTTATATTAAAACAAAGAGTCAAACAGCTTTAGTTATACTTTTTATTAGGTTGACCATCAGTTAAGTACAGGCTAAAGAATAATCATAAAACAATACAGTACACATAATCTTAAACAGGCACACAAACTTAAAGGACATGAAGAATAAATCTCTCTTGTGTAGACTACCCTTTTCCACTGCTGTCCATGGTTTTTCTAGTAACACTTGTATCAATCTCTTTAATTTATATTTAATCCTTCAGAAGACAGACCATGTAACAGACTTTGGAAATTGTAAAATCAATTGTTCTGTTTTGTGTGTAGAGTCATAAAATTATTCGTCCTGCTTTTTTTTTAAAAGTTCTCACATTATCTTCTAAAATAGAGAGTGTAATATATTTGAAATATTCAAATAATCTAATAATTTCCTGAAGAGGCTATTATTTTCTTTAATATAATTTCATATTCTTTCAATTACTCTCATGAACCAAAGAAACAAAATTGGTAAATGTTCTAATTCTCCAGTGAGTGATTTTGATAAACCTTTCAGTGTCTATAGATATAAGCTAATTAAGAAGATAATAATTTTTTCTCAGTAAAGCAATTACCATACGTTTCACCTTTTTTTTGCTGCCCAATGCTAAGGAAAATCTACCTAAAATAGAGGCTAGACATATTAGGCTCTGTATTGTAAAAATGTTTCAAAACATTCCTTATCCTCATACTGAATTTCTTTCAAATATTCATGAAGAAAATAAATTTTTAAGCTTTAAATCGGGTAATTAATTTAGAGCCTCTCAGAAATTACTATGGATTTAAAACGTATATTGACTGTGGTAACTTCAAATGGAGCTGATGCTGTAGGAGCTCCAGGGCTGGGTCTTAAAAGATACACAGCTCCCATCTGTCCTGCCCATGAGAGACATGCAGCCTCCGCATCAGCAGCCCTTCCGGGCCTGAGGCCACCAGGCTGTAAGGCAGCCCCAGGAAGCCATGTGGAGGAGCACGGAGGCATCAGACCCTCCTTCGAGTCCCTCCTGGGCGCTTCAGCCTAGTCAAGCCACTAGCTGAAATACCACTGAGTGTCTGACTTGACACCACATAGAACACAAGAGCTGCTTCACTGAGCCCTCCCTAAATTCCTGACCCAAAAGATCAGGAGCTATAAAACAGTAACTGTTGTTTGAAGCCACTAAGTTCTGAGGTGCTTTGTTATGCAGCAATTACTGATCAAAACTACGGGCTTGGCAAGATCCTAGGTCATGCCGCTATGTGGTCTGCAGACCTCACTTTAAAAGACCTACAGTAAATAACAACTTTGAAAAAAAGTTCCTTAATACTTTTCCATATCTGGCAAATTAACTTCGCAGCATAAGATAAAAATTCTTAAAAACAATACCTACACATAAAAGTTAAATGAAATGCTAACCCTTTTTAAACATTTTCATTTCAACATTAAAAGGAAGGAATCCCACAGACTGCAAAATATATCAATAAGTACAACTCCTTATTTCTTTTTTTTTTAAAAGATTTTATTGGGGAATTGGGGGGAGGGGAACAGCGTTGGGGAATTGGGGAAGGGGAACAGACAGGTAGACAAATTGCTGTTTTGTTCTTCAGTGGCCCATGTTGGTATGATCATTGCGCTCTTCCCGGGGTGAGGCAATCGGTTGCTGGTCATTGGTCAGCTGCTCACAGTGGCTCCCGGTAGTTCACACTGGCTACCAGCTGCTCACGCTGGCTGCCAGCCACTCAAGTAGCTCACGGCAGCCCACTGTGGCCCTGCTGCAGCCTACGCCGTCGCCGGTGACCCACAGCAGCCCAGCTCCAGGTTGAGCTGTTGTTCATCATCTTAGCTGCAGAGGGCGAGCGTCAGTGGCCCTCAATGTGGGATCCGAACCACAGCCCTGAAGCTCAGAGCTGGCGCTCCTAAGCGAGCTCTTAACCAGCTGAGCCACTCGGTCAGCCCCCAAATCCTTATTTCTAACAGAAGCTTAATTATCTTAAATTATACCAAAAATATTAAAGTTATAGAAACAGTCAGAAAGAATATTGTATTATCATTTACTGACATTTCCAGGTGCCCTTTCCTGGTCACCATTTAACAACAATAAAGAATAACTGCTGTTATTTTAAAATTTGGATCAGACTAATTATCACTTTGAAATATAAAGCTAAAGAAGGCTCTAATAATTAAACCATCCCAAAGTAGAGCATTATCTAAATTTCCCTTTTGAAATATAATAATAATTACACTCAGACCGGAATCAGCCAAATTTTAGAAAAGCATGGAAAGCAATATTTCTTGTTCAGGTGAATATTATCTAGGAAAAAACAGGAAATGGAGAGAAGTATATAAAAAAAAAAAGGCAGCATAAGAAGAAATATTCGTGGCAGAAAGAACCACCTGTTGGGGACATGGCACTTGTCCTCACCAAATGACCAAGTCTTCTTACAGATATCCTAAGAACGCTGAATGAGCCCAACCCAAATCTTCTCTAGTACTGATATTCTGTTGTCTATTTGTTTGTTAGATTCTAGAAAAGACCAATAATGTTTTCGTGAGAACACTGATGATTGTTACTGGATAATCAAGGTCCAAAGTAAAATAGGCTTTAATTTTTAATGACTATTTGCTTCAGCCTCTTAGAAAGGAAGAGAGTGCAAGAGAGAAGGTAAGAAGCAAGAGTTTTAGTTCCAAAAGTAAAAAAATCAGCTGATAAAGAACAGTTTGGGGCATACCTATTAGGATGGCTATTATTTTAAAAAAGTACAACACAAAATGGCAAGTGTTGGTGAGGCTGTAGAGACATTGTGTACTGCTGGCGGGAATGTAAAATGACACAGCTGCTGTGGAAAACAGTATGGTGACTGCTCAAAAAATTAAACATAGAATTACCATATGATCTAGCATTCCACCTCTGGGTATATACCCAAAAGAATTGAAAAGCTGGGAATCAAGCAGATATTTGAACTCATGTTCACAGCAGCATTATTCACAATAGATAAAAAAAAAAATAACCCAAATATACATTGACAGATGAATGGATGAGCTAAGTGTGGCCTACACATACAGAAGAATATTATTCAGCCTTAAACAGGAAGAAAATTCTGACACATACCACAACATGGATGAACCTTAACAACATTATACTAAATTAAATAATGAGTAACGAAAGGACAAATACTGTATGATTCCACTGATATGGGTTACCTAGAGTAGTCAAATTCATAGAGACAGGAAGTAGAACAGTGGCTGTCAAGGCTGGCGGGAGGAAGAATGGAGTGTCATTGTTTAATGGGGACAAAGTTTTAGCCTTGAGAGATAAAAAAGTTCTAGAGATGGATGGCAGTGATGGTTGGATAACAATGTGAATGTACTTAGTGCCACTGGGCTGTATATTTAAAAACAGTTAAAATGGTAAAAAACCAAAACCCAACAAAAAAATAAACTAACAGTCTTGGGGAGGGGGAAACCCAAGGACCCTTTACTTGATGATGTAAGAATAAGCAGTTTACATGCCTCAGCCTCTCCTTTCTGTCCTTTAGACAAGCAATTGATGAGAACTCATAAGCATTTGGAAGGGTTCTGGAAAGGTGGTAGAAGAGATAGCATAGTTTTAAATTTCTCTGAATCTTCACATAAAAACAGATAAAGCACCTAGATAGCAAAACCAAACCCCAAAACAACATTTACAATGAAGTAAGGTGAGAAAGCATCATCATGAACTGAAAACACGTAGGAGAAGATGGCCCACCAGCAGCCACAAGACCTGCATGGTGTGTATGGAGGTGGGGAAAGTCAGAGGGGCATGGCGCCTCCCATGGGTGTGACAGCAGAGGGACCTCAGAGCAGCCACCAGGCCTTTACTGCAAAGCCTGTCCAGGATGAGGTGAGGACTGAACTTGAATCGGGCCATGGCTGTGACCAACAGGACGTGGGTGGAGGAACATGCTATGAGGGCTGTAGGGGCTGAGGCAACCCGGCTCCCACAAACCTCAGAACTGACCTACCATGGCACCTTCTAGACAGGGCCTCACTGCAGAGAGGCTGTGGGGAGTGAACAAGATGAACAGGAAACAGCAGAGACAAGAAAAGAGATGAAAGTTGGAGAGAGGGGCAGAGCCAGAAACTCTTAGCAAACTTGACATCACTGTGTTACAGAATTGTACACCTGAAACCTACGTAACTCTACTGATAACTGTCACCCCAATAAAAAAAACTTTGCATCACTGTACATGACATGCACACATGCACACACAGCAGGCACATTCATGCACACTTTTCTGCATGTGCAAACCCCACCCCCCACCCCAAAGGAGCTCTATGAAGTTAGAACACTGCCCTGAACCATTATCCTTCTAAAAGTCCAGAAAGGGGATTTCACATAGAAATGAGCAAGAGAAAAACACTGAGGTCAAATCCCTTACAATACACAAACAGAATATCATCCCTTGAAAATGCATGCATGCCAGGAAACACCCTGATAGATCAAAATTGTGACCTCCATTTCAAAACAAGCTAAAAGACATTAAGAAGTGACATGAAACATGAAAGAACATACATCAGAATTAGAAAAACTCAGAAATGAGGGGACAAAACTCAAGAAATGAAAGGAAATCACTTCAGAAATACCTAAACTAAAAGGAACACTAAAAGAGCAAATAAACTCAACAGATAATGGCTTAAGAGAAAGCAAGGTGAAAAGGAGGACAGTTTTTAATCAAAAAGAAACAAAGTAGAGATAAAAGGGGTTTGAGAGAGAGTGACCGGCTGGACTTGGGCCCCTGGACTCAGCTGCCGACTGTCGCCCCAGCACAGGGTGGTGTAGTGGTTCTTCATTCCACGGGAACAAAGTCGTGCAACTACTCTGTCCAACAG
Organism: Hipposideros armiger; assembly: GCF_001890085.2. Lineage (NCBI taxonomy): Eukaryota > Metazoa > Chordata > Mammalia > Chiroptera > Hipposideridae > Hipposideros > Hipposideros armiger. Next base: position 3,456,788 of record NW_017731441.1, read on the forward strand.
CATGATGATACATGTGACTTGCCACTTTACAGGCTGTCACACAGCTAATGACATTTTATACTTTTTTCTTAGTCTTCCTAACATAATTAAAATAGAAAACACCCCTTACACTGTGAAAGGAACCAGGCAACCTAAGTGCTGCACAGCAGGTAACTATGGAAAGTATCTCAGCACAGCCTAGGACACGTTTTTAGCACTCCCTACCCTTCTCCTGTGTCCCAATCCCTCTTTCAGAGATGGCCCCTCTCCCTGAGGGTCACACCTGGAATGCTGATCTCCTTCTATGGCAGCCACCCAATCCCTGTTCCAGTGGACATGACAGTTAAGGTATACTTCCTCCAGGTATTTATAAGATTCCTGAAGAGAAAAAACGTTTATGTCTGAAAAGAATAGAGGAACAGATCAAAAAAAAAAAAAAGCTGAGGTTAAAAGTCATCGGGCGCTGTTTATTGCAGTGCTATTTACAATAGTACAACACCGTGAGTCCCACTCTCCACTCTGCAGGAACACGCCTGGAATCACCTGAAATTGTAATGTAACCAGGGCCCTGCTGCCAATCCCTCTCCTCCATGCTCCTCCTCTGGAAGTGTCTGGCAAGCCCTTCTCCAGGCGACGCCCCAAAGGGCCACAGACAGCCCAGCGGCAGATCAGGGCCCAGGCCTGCAGTGGCCCCTCTGCCCCTTATCTCAGTCGGCTGACCACGTGTTGGTCTCTGTGAGAGGGTGAGAACAGACAAAGCCCAGCTTCTCTTCCTGTTCTCACTGCGCATGCTCAACCATTGACCTGGTGCTGCCATGGACCCCTCTTTCCTTTCAGTCTGTGCACCTGGTTACAAAACCAGATCCTTCGCTGTTACCGGCGTCAAGCCAAACAGGAAAGCGATCATTTTCTTCACAAAGGTGTCAGAAATATCTCTTCCCATGGGGTTCCACAAATGTTTTCCATGACCTCGGCTCTCTGATTCATGACAAGGTAGGGAATGTGCAAGCCCTTAGATGTCCAAAACTCCTCGCTGCTGTACCTTTAAACAACTGACAGCCTCTATTTGCTCATCTGCTTCTTTGAATAGGAAAAAAATACATCCATATTTTCCCAGCGGTTCTCCAACTTCCATCTTCCGAAGTTTTAAGCAGATCCATTCAAGTGAATTCCTGAATGGGACTTTGTGGCTGAGGCCTTTTTTAGCTCCTGAGGTGGCAGGTGCATGATCTGTGAGGTAGCATGCAAGACGAGAAACCCGTTCACATGGTGGACCAGCCTAGAGAGAGAGGGAATCTGACCAGAGACTCATTACAGTACAGTGCACCAACAGTAAAAATGAATAACCCACGACACTGGAGAAAAACAAAGAAAAAGAAGAAAACAGTCCCTGCCATAGGAACTAGGAAGTAGCGCTTAAGAAAAAGCAGCTGCCCAGCTCCCTGATCTGACATAGAGGAGCCGGCTGCCCACCTCCCTGATCTAAGACAGAGGTGCCTGCCGCCTCCATCTGCACCTATCATCTGTTGATAGGAGAAGGAAAGGAAAAATGTCAGGAAGACAGGGGGGGAATAAGAAAGGCTCCTGCACACACACATCTGCAAACATGCACAAGTGAGATCAGAACCTGAAACCAAATGCTTGCAGTGGATTTCTCTATCTGAATTTTCAAGCCCCTTTTAGGTTTTCTACCTAAATTTTGGTAATTTTATAACATTCCTACCTAATTTTGGTCATTTTATAACATTGCTTTTATTTATCAGAACTTTTCTTTAAAACATACTTTTTCTTAGATTTTTTTATTGGGGAATTGGGGGGATGGGAACTGCGCTGGGGAATTGGGGGGAGGGGAACAGACAAGTTGCTGTCGTTTTGTTCTTCAGTCTAGTTGTGGAGGACGTTGCTTCACTGGCCCAAGTTGGCACCATCATTGCGCTCTTTCCGGGCGAGGCAGATCAGTCGCTGGCTTCTGGACGGCCGTTCACTGCGGCTGCTGGCCACTCATGGTAGTCCATGGCAACCTACTGCAGCAGTGGCTGCAGCCTAGCCGTGGCCGGCGACTCATGGCAGCCCAGCTCCAGGTTGAGCTGTTGTTCACCATCTTAGCTGTAGAGGGCAGTGTCACTGGCCCTCATATGTGGGATCCGAACCGAGGCCCTCTGGTGTCCCAAGCCAGCTCTTAACCAACGCGCCACTCGGCTGGCCCATCAAGTAAGTTAACTTTAAATCTTCAGACCTGAACAGTATTAATGTCACCTGGCCAATCCTAGCAATACCATTGGTGGAATCATACACCTAGCCGGTACAAACACTCCTGCTGTCGACATGAATTGCTGACTTCTCTAACTCATTAGTAAATTAAATATCAATATGAGGGAACACAGAGCATTTGCAAATTAGTTATCTTTTAAAATTTAAATATTTAAACCCAGAATTTGAGAGTGATATTGGTTGAGGTGTTCAAGTATATGGTGGTCCCAATGGTCTATCCACATGTAGAGCAAATCAATGGAAAGAAAAACGCAAAAAAGGATAATAACAAACATTATAGCAGGCAGGACTGAACTCCTGTTGATCATGTCCACTTATAATCTCATTGAGATGTGCCATCTTACAATTCTGGATTTTATACTCACCTAAACCTTTTTGCCCAGGGTTCTTGGCAAAGGTAAAAGTAAACTGATAAAAATCCTTAAACTTCACTGTGTCCTTAAGCTCTTGCTCCAATCTTGGCAGGAGAGCTTTCAGCTTTTCTGTGCTGTCACACCTGTGACGAGAGACAGAGACAGTGGTTTGTTAAGGGTGGCAGATGTGTGTCCCCAATCCTGGGCAGTTCTCAGCTTCACTGCAGTTTGGTGCAGCCTGAGGTTGGGTCTAGGGGTGAAATTCTTGTGGGCCCTTCTCTCTAGCTAAAAGGACCTGAAGTGCTCTAAAACTGATTGTGGTGATGGATACAGCTCTGTGAACACACTAATACCACTAATTTGTACACTTTAAATGGGTGAATTATATGGCATGTGAATTATCTCTTAGTAACGCTGTTATTAAAAGAAAACAAAATTTATTGCCCTCCTCTGTGTATAAGATGGAATATGGACAAGGTTTAACTCTGCAGCTTTGACCACACAGAGGTCAATGCCCTGAGATGACAGAGTGACAGATCCCATTTTCTTAGTGATCTCGCAGAAATGAGCCACTGCACTGCCAGCCCCTACCACTGCCACCCCTGTATGGTCCTACAAGAGGAAAAAACCCTGTAGCACTTAAACTGCTGTATCTAGGGGTTTCTTCATTACAGCAGTTTAGATTTAAAATATGCAAGTATAATAAAAAACAACTCTATTGCTTGAAAATTGGGTTTTCCTCCAAAGTCAAGAACCTTTAAATATATTAAAAAGCCTTTAAAGGAGAATCTATTATAGAATAGTGAAACATAGATCTTGTCATTTCCATTCTGATTGCACAGCAAGGAAAAGAACAAAAGCAACACTTCACTTATCCACGCACCCAAGTACAGCAGGGCTGACAAAAGATACTGGAGAAGTTCCTGGAGAGGCCAGAACCACCCACAGGCCAGCAAGTCCATGAACACACTCAGGGGCACAAACACACAGCTTCAGGGGCTGCCGTGGGTGCTCCCGAGTGCAGCCCACCCACATCAAGAACGGGCAGGCAGCAGCACCTTGGCAGTGGCCACCTGCCCTTCCCCACCACAACCCCTTTCCTCCATGTGGTCGCTTCCTTTCTCTTCTTTATGCCTCCATCACCCCAACAAGCACTCCTTGTCAGTGTAAGTTATCCCTGTTTCTAAACTTTATAAGTGGGAGCTCCTGGTGTGTATTATTTTGTGTCTGGCTTTCTGTGCCAACATTATGTCTGTGAGGTTCACTCATGCCGGTATGTGTGGCTCTGGTTGGTTCATTTTCATTGCCGCATAGCAATCCGTTATATTCATAGTTTATAGTTTACGTATTTACTGATGATAAATATTTTGGCTGTTTCTAGTTTTCTGGCTATAAAGAATGTTGTTAAAAATGTTTCTGTACATGTATCCTGGCACACACAGGAATCTGTTATGTCAGGCATACCCAAGAGCGGAACAGCTGGGTCTGAGCACTTTCAATTTCATAAGTAATGTCAAACAGTTTCCCACTGTGATTGTCCCACTTCACACTCCCACCAAGAGTTTACTAGAGTCCCTGTTGCTCATGTTATCACGAATATTTGTGACAGTGTCTTATTTTAGCCATTCTAGAAAGTGAGTTGTGAATTGTAAGGTTCTATTTCATTGTAGTTTTAATTTGCGCTCCCTCAATGAATGAGATTGAGCGCATACATGTATTTTCACTGCCATTTGGAAATTCTCTTTTGTGAAGTGCCTGTTCAAGTCTCTTGCCCATTTTTAATTAGGTTATCTTTTTTTATTGTTTTATAGGAATTTTTAATATAGTAAGGATACAAGCCTTTGTCAGTAAAGTATTTTTAAAGCACTTCAGAATGTGGGCTGCCTTTTCACCTCCTTGATGGTGTTTCTTGACAATCAGTTATTTTTGGTATAGTATACTCTATCAATCTTCTTCTTTATAGTGGGTGGTTTGTTTTTTTTTATGTTTTAAAACTTTTCCTACTGCATGACCATAAAGATATTCTCCTACATTATTTTCTAGAGGCTTCTCTGCCTTTAACCTTTCACATGGAGACTCACAATCCCCTTGGAAATGATTTTTATGTATGGTGTGAGGTAGGGATCAAGATGAAAATTTTTTCCATATGATTAGCTGAACCTCCCAGGGCCATTTACTGAAAAGATGTCCTTTGTCCACTTCTCTAAACCTCTACCTTTGCCATAAATCAAATGCACCTGTATACATGGATTTGTTTCTGGGGCCTCCACTCTGTTCCACTGGTCTAGTTATCTATTCTGGTCCTCAATACCATGTAGTCTTATTTACTACAGCTTGAAAAGTCCTAATTATCTGGTACAGCAAATCTTTCCACCTCATTCTTTTTTCTTTAAGAATTGTTGGCTGTTCTTGACTGTGCATATTCATATAAATTTAAAATCTGCATTCAAAATTACACATACATAAATCTGCTACTTATGGAGTTTTCATTGAGATCACGTTAAGTGTACAGATATTTTTAGGGATTAAACACTTGAGTGTTCCAACCTATGAATGAAGCATATTTCTTCATTTCTTTAGGTTTCCTGTTTCTCAATGTGTTGTTTTCTCTATGCAAGTGGCATACATCTTTAATTAGGCTTATCCTAGGCATTTTATATTTTGATGCTATTGAAAATAACATATATGTTTAAAATTCACTTTGTTTTATGGCACCGTTGCATTCAGTATTTCGAAATATGATCGATTTTGTTTGCTGACTTTGAGTCCTGCAGTCTGGCTAAACTCAAAGCTAATCAAGACTATGTGGTGTTGGGTTAAGGACAGATAAACAGATCCATGGAATACAATAGAGAATTCAGAAATAGAGCCACACATGCAGTCATTTTTTGGGCTTTACAAGATATCAAGGTGTTTCATAGTTTACTCAGTCTACTTAACAGTCCTCAAGTCCACAATGAAAAGATGTAGGATTAACTGATAAAGGCAGGTACTCTAATCACGGTCAACAGTTAATAGCCAGGAAAAAGTATGAAAAAATAATAAAAGAGCAGACATAAAAGCCAAAGTATATTTTAAAGCTTAGTGTTATTTAGACTAGAAGCCAACAGTCCTTTATATTCCTAAAAGCACTGAAGTTATCTCTATAATATATTTTACTAACACATTAATAATAGTTTTGTTTAGTACACAGCACTTTAATATATGTAAAATGCTTTCACCTTTACCTGCCCAGTGAGATGTGGAGAGCTGTACCATTAACCATCATTAACTTGTAACCTTAAATTACATTCCATATGCTCCCTATAAGAGGGCATGAAATTAACACATTTATGGAAAGATTCACACTCAAAATCTTTAAACTATGTTTAAGTTATGGCACTTAATAGGGTAATAGAAAGGAATTTTAAAAAATTACTTATACAACATATTTCTAGACAATGTCTAAGAAATACCAGTGTTTCTATAAGAAGCACTTATTTCCAAAATATTTTATTTTGGGGGGATTTAACAGATGGGGTAATATATAGCACAATGCCAATGGAATGCTGCTTTAATAGGTAGTTTTCCATTCTAAAACTACTGGTAATTCATCTAGGCTTTCCTAGGTGTAATGACAATGAAGAAATATGCTCTTACACCATTGTAATATCTCTTTTGCTTGGTTGGTTTTATACAACCACCAGGAATACAGTTGATATCATTAAAAATAAAGAAAATCTTGTAGAGTTTATCATCTAAACAGACAAGGCTGACAATATAACAGATTCATCAGGTTAGTGCTAACAATAAATGCTCTATTTTTTTCTTGTGGAATGCTGTAAGCACATGCCTTAAGGACATGTTTACCTTAGGCTTTCAAGCTCCTTCAGCAGCTAAAAATAAGCTAGTTTAAGTTGTCAACACTGAAATATCAGGATATCAGCAAGTCAAGCAAGTTGGCTTTGACACGACCTCATGAAATAGGTCAGTAAAGCTTAATGATTAAAAGACATTGATGTTATGTGCTTTCATTTACTGCTCTGACTTATCTGACAAGTGAAAAACATCTTAAGTTATTAGTGAGGGTTGTACCCCAACCCTGTAGGTAGAACAGAGAAGTATTGTAAACAAAAATCAAAACGACGTTTTATTAACGTTTAATACAGCAGCACACTAAATTACACATTTAGTACACAGTACTATGAAATAAACTGAATGGCTGAAAACAAACAAAAACTCTGATGTTTACTGTCAATTCAAAACTGGAAAAAAAATTTTAAACTAGAAAACAAGTTAACAAAAAGGATTAGTCTGAATAAAATTATTAAATAAAACTTTATAATTTAAAGGGATACCAAAGGCTTAAGATAGTGCAGATGCATTAAGAAATTTATAAGATATGAAAGAACATAAATTGATATGAAATTAATATTTACAGGTGGCTGAAAAATAATTAATGTTGAAAGCATCTTCCTTTGTGAAAAAATTTAAATGGAGACCAATTTACTTACCCAAGCTCTGTCATGCCATCTACAAATTCCTTTTTGCTAAACTCACATTGAGTCGCTGCCCTGAATTTCCACGCTATAACCAAAACGCTGATACTGGCAGGGTCTAGGCTTAAATCATCACAAAACTGTTGAATCCCATCAATTCCAATTTTATTTTCATCTTGTGGGTCTATAGTTAAAATTAAGGGAAAAAGAAGTTATACTATTTTAGAAAGTATTACTAAAATGGGTTGTTAGATTCATAGGTCTACTACATAGCTCTAGCATGCATGTTTCAAACACATCAATGGATAAACTGCAATTTTATACTATTTGTGAAAGAAATAGCAACAAATAATAATTTATCCAGGAAATACTCTTATTTTTAAAATCTAGGTTTCTGGGCTTTAGTGGAAAAAAAAAATCATTGAAACTTCTTTGAGAAGACTTCATCATTAAGAAAAAAATTAATTTCCCTAAAGTAAAATAAAATTAAAGTTTACAGAATTTTAGTTTGCCCAAAGGCAAACTGTTGCAAAAAAAACACTGCATTGGTATTTATAATATTTTAAGTTTTTATCACAACCCCACCAAAGCAAAAGATTGATGTTTTTTCTTTTAAAAGTGATTTCATTGCCTATAGTTCTAATTCCACTGTACAATATTTATTTTCTAAATCATTTAGTTTATGCATCCACGTTAATAGCTTAGAAATTCAGGCTTCCCTCTCCCTCCATTTCTGGTTTAGTATTTCCCCATCAGAAAATCAAACAGTACAATCTATTAAAAGAATCCCAGGAAGACTGACCAAACAAGATCTAGTAATCTCAGACAGACTGTATGTATTGTAACATATTATCATAACATATGTGTTAATTCTGTTGGTTTAGAAGGCGCAAACAGAAAACTTGTTTAAGTGTGATAAACTTTCCATCTGTCATACAAAAATTTAACTTTGGTCATTTAAGTACTATATATGACACTCACCAAAGAAAAATGGATGATTAAGTGAATGAAACCGCAGATATCCTTCCAACTCTATTCTACTAATATTATTTCAAAAGTATCAGTGAGAGGCCAACTACAGTCACAGGCTTATGGGACTCAAGTTCTGTAAAACATTCTCACTTGTCTTCCTATTCAATTCTGTGCTCCTAATGTTATAGAACTTCAGGGTAATAGAAAAACTGGTCTACAATGGTCTACAATGCTCTCACCTAATAAGTCATCTTGATAAATTTCATATATAATAATATCGAATATTTTAAAGTAATTTTGGAAGTACACATTCATTTGTATACATTAATGTAATAGCCAACATTATATTTGTGAATAGTCTTTGAACCATATTTTTACAACCCAAAATGATTGTACCACATATCTACTTTCCATGACTAGAATTGCATGGATAGTATTAAATAATGAAGGTATGAAGTTTAAACTAAAGAAAAATGACAATTCTCACTTATATAAAAGTATCTTTTCAAAGGCAGCTGCATATATTTGAATAATTTTAAAAATCTGCAGTCTGACTTACAAAATTAGCTCAACAATTAACTAAGCCAAAAAAATTTAAATCACACTATAGCTTAATTATAAACAATGTACATTTTTTTTGAGAACCACAAGTACAAATCATTTTTTAACTACAGAATATGTTTCTGAACCAAGATCTTTTTTTTTTCAAAAAAAAGAATGCAATTTTCAATCCATTTTCCAGATCTAAATAGACAGATTAAAATATACACACAGTATTCTCAAAAGTAAAAAATAAAAATGATAAACAAGAATTTAAAGCCAAGGGAGTTATTCTGTTTGGGTTAATATTTGTTTAAATAAGTTTTTTGTTGTTGTTGTTTTTAAGTTTTGGAAATATAAGGATTAGCCTTAGAAACTACTAGAAAGAAAAAATAAACCAACTCTTGAATAGTTGCTGCCTCTCCCATTACAGCACAGATTGGATATTTGATACGCAATTTCAAAGCCTGCTGAGTGATGTGGATCTGTACGTATTCATCATGTAGACTTATTTTTGCAGTATGGCTGTATTTTGATAGGGAAAGCTCCATTGTATGTGTTGATTTCAATAAAAATAACAACTGTCCCCAATCTCCAACACAAAGGTTTCTTTGCTAAGAGCTTTTCCCAAAGCTTATGCAACAAACTGAAGTTGTGTCACTGCTATCACACTGCTACACTGTGTTAAGAGAAAACCTTTACTCTTACATGTGAATTATTTGTATGACTTGGTATTGTTCTTAAACAACTCTCTCACCACAAATATTTCAGCCTAGATGGAACTGCTTGGGAAAACACTGTATTCACAAGTATAGTCATTTGCCCACAACACTATGCCATGGATGGGTGCCCTGCCACTGGTGGTTGCCTCATTAGACTCTACCCAGAACACTTGGGGGAGATCAATCTTTAGGCTCTTCTCTTCTCATCCCACCCCTAATCTATATGTAGATTAACAGTCACAGTTCCATTTAAACTGATTGGAATACCAGGAAGACTAAGAACAGCATCTTGGAGGTCTTTTGAGCACCACATCAGAAATTCAAGAAACATATCATGGATTCTGTTTCCTAGAGATGGAAGCGAGTTCTCTACTGCCTGCCGATGTTGTCACTGTCGCCCCTTACCTTTGTACCTGTTATACAGCTGCTCCAGCTTCTTCTTGTCTACTGCGTTTCTCATGGATTCCTTGTGGAACGAGTCCGGGTTTTGGAAGAAGTTGTCAGTGGCCACGTCTAGTTTCCACTCATTCTGTGTTAAGCAGTAGATGGCAGTTCTTTCACCAGCCTGAGTAAATGCCATAAACTGGCGGACCTTGTCCTTCTGAGATGATTTAAGCTTATGCTTTGGGATGCAAAAGAAGCAGGAAAGCCAATGAAGCCAATCCAGAGGTTTGTTTCAGCATTCTATTACTAATGCCTATATTTTAACTGGACTTAGTTTTTTCTTGTTGGGTGACTCAACTTCACTTCAGAATTACAGGAAGACAAAGCCTCGTTCTTCATCAGTTAAAAAGACTGCACAGTCTTCTGAAAATTGAAACGACAGCATCTATATAGTAACAAATATGCAAAGTCTAATCTTTCAAAAATTATAAGAATCAATATTTTAAACAAAATACATTTTGATCTCTACCCAGTTCTTTTTGCATGAAGTATGACATTATTTTTTTCCCTACGTCTCAGTAAAATCCCTCGTTATAACACACATGTAGCCCCCTGATGAAATGAGGCTGGGTGTGTGACCCAAGGCCTGATGATATGACCACCACCCAACTGCAGGGTCCTCTTTGGCTTCAAATAGTTTCAGGCTGTAATGTACATGAGGAGGGCTTCCCAATATAGAAACATCATTGTTTTCAGTTTTTCCCAGTTTAAAATCAGCAGAACCACACTGATGAAAATGTACACAATTAACTAAGAACAGTTAAAAATAATTTACAAAAGTTCCAAAAGCAGGCACAAGAAGCCCATTATGATGAAGATGATATGAATAACAAGAATACCTGGGTACATGAGACAGAAATAAAATGGAAAAATAGGGCAGAGGCTGCAAGTAGGTAGTAAATAACAAAACTGCCAAGTAACTGTACTATATATAGTATACAATGAAACAAAATAACATCTTAATATTTCCAGATTTAGGATGGTTAAGTTTCTAAGGTAACTTGATGAAAATGACACCAGAAATGAAAATGATTCACTAATTTCTGTAAATCCAAACAGGCTCTATATTTTATGTATAAAGCATAAAGATGCTAATGCTTTCTACATAATATAAGGGGGAAAGTTTTACTTAAAAGAGTTTATATTCAATCTTATTTTTAAAAAACGATGAGAGTTTACGGAAACACACAGAATAAATTATAATATAACTTATAAAAATATATAAATGGAAAACAAGATGTAGATGAAGAAATGGAGAGGAGGGAAAAAGGAAAGTAAGAAAGACAAGGCTACGATACAGACATGCATACCACATTCAAGAGCTGAAAGTAAGCTGAAAACTAGGCTCCAAGCTTTCCGGTTGTCAAAGCAAAGCATAAAATAGGATTAGTTAGGGAAATCTGTTTTTATACGATTTAAAAACCTACCAGTGGCCCAGAAGTGGCACAGCTCCTCCTGGCACTGAAACCTGAAGGAGGCGTCTCCCGTGGCTGCTCACGAAAGGGCAATGCGCAATGTCTCCTCCGTACCAGACCAACTCCTCACCAAAATGCCAACAAGAAGCAGCAGAGCAAGCTTCCAGAGTTTTTTCTTAAGGCACCCTTCAGTGCATGCTGATGCCAAAATAGCAGAAGTACAATTCGGCAGGAGAATAAGATAATGCAATCCAAATACACTGCTTTCCAAGTATGGTCTGGGGACCCCAGAGTCCTCTCAGGGGGTCCATGATCACAAAACTATCTGCATAATGATTCCAAGCCACTCTCCACCTTTCTCACTCTCACTGGTGGACAGTAGAGGCTTCTAGAGGCTACACGAGTTGTGATATCATAACAGACTAAATGCAGATTTGAGAGCCTATCTTTTATTAAACAGATGTTAAAGATATATGCAAAAATGTAATGTAATGTAAATATGTAATGGGTTTATTATTGTTATTTTAGAGTACATAAATATTTTAAAACTTTCCACTTTAATTTCTAATATGGAACATACCGATGGCTACAACCCACATCAACAAAAGCTCTTTGGGGTCCCAATAATTTTTTAAAGTGTATAGGGGACCTGGGACTAAAAAGTTTGAGAACTGCTGATCTAGACTAACAAAGGGAATGAACCTCTTGGCTACTTACAACAGTGTTGGTCATTTGGGGTCTTCAGTCCCTTTTGGAATCTGATAAAAGTCACAAACCCGTTCTCCAGGAAAACATGCGAGACACACGTGTGTGATTTTGCATAAAGTTTCAGAGTTTTCACAGAATGTGTAAGCCCATCTACTGGTTCCTCAGAGGGCAGGGAACTCAGATTAAGAGCTAGATCAAGAGCCACTGGTCTCTGTTAAGGCCACTCAACTCTGCCATTGCAGAAAAGCAGCCATAGACAACATATGCAAATGAGTGGGCATGCTGTGCACCAGTAAAACTTCATTTACAAACACAGGGAGCTAGCCTGTGGTCTGTAGTTTGCAATCCTGATCTAGATTCTATCCTGATCTAGATTCTAAGGCAAATACATGAATATATATTCTACACATTATTTCCTGAAATTGAAAAGAACTAGAAAAACAGTTCAAGACATATTCTCTGGTAAAATCAAATTTAGCTAAATTAGGGCAGATCTTATAAATTCTGACAATAAGCCGACAAAAATAAAGCTAGTATCTTTTTATGAAGTTGATAGCCTCCCCAAGGGAGGGTGGCCAAAGCCAAGGGCTACCTCAGAAATCTAAAGATAGACACAGATGTGCAACCCACAAATGGTGCACTATTGGGGATAATGATGACATCTTTGTTATGGAAATTGCCATCAATGCTAGATTTTAAAATTCTGTCATAATTGTAAAACAAAATTTGGTTTATACATACAATGAAATTCAGCCATAAGAGGAATAAAGTACTGATACTACAATGTGGATAAACCTCGAAAACACGCTGAGTCAATGAAGTCAGTCTCAAAAGGTCATATGTTGTATGATTCCATTTATATGAAATACCCAGAGGAGGCAAATCCATAGAGACAGAAGCAGATTGGTGGTTGCCAAGGGCTGGTGGGGTGAGGGAGGAATGGGAGTGAGTGCTAATGGGTGTGGCCTTTTCTTTGAGGTAATGAAAATGTTTTGGAACTAGATAGAGTGGGTGGTAGCACAATGTTGTGAATGTACTAAATGCAACTGAATTGTACACTTTTTAATAGTTAATTTTATGTTATGTAGGTTTTACTCAAACAATTTCAACATAGCACCCTTAGAACCTCCAAGATTAATCAACAGAATCATGTACTGTCAGGTAACTGAATTATTTAACCAGCTTTATATAATTGCTAGCTCCACACCAAGTAAATGTTGACAGACACCTGGAAGATATGATGATGCCTGATCTTGAGGTACTTTTCCTGATGATCACCTCTTGAAGCCTCTCCTAATATGTGACTAAATAGTTATATCAACAGCGTAAAGGAGAATAATTTTTGAAAACTCTAGAAGAGGAGGTGCAGGAGTATACGGATCCAGGCCACACAAAGTAGTTTGAATTGTTACTATGTTAAATTACAACATGGATACATGTGCAGATAGAGACACAAATAGATACCTTTTAGATCTATTCTAAGTGCCTGATATGTCACAAGACGGATTCTACAACCTTGAGCCTCAAAGTGGTATCAAGGAGCTGACTCTGAATGCGCAAAAGCAGCCATGGGTCTAAGCTTAGCCCTTAACAAGTCTCTGGCCAGAATGAAAAGGAAAGGGACTGTCAATTAAGTTGCAACAATTTGATGTTGCCCATTACAAGTTTCTCCATAAAATAATAGTGATTAAAACAATAATCATTAAGGTAAGTCTAAAGATGATATGTGCAATTTGCAAGTTGCAATTTATAAAAAAGGGAACTGGCATAAAGCTGTCTGGAAGAAAAAGCATCATAAACTAAAAAAAATTACAGGAGAAAGAAGAAAGCTCTGGTCTGTTTAGATAGGACTAAATCCATGTAAAATTAATAATGGTCCATAAATTGGCAGGACCAGAACCTACCCTTCAAGCTCTGATGGCCTTCACTGAGACCACATCAAGAGAATGAAATTACTAATGGCAGCTTTTATGCTCTGTGTGTGTGTGTGTGTGTGTGTGTGTGTGTGTGTTTTCTATGTTTCATTGTTTTGCTCTGTTAAAATATACAAAATTCTTGAAATAAAAATCTGGATAATCCAGTAGAAACATCAAATAAAATCTCTAACCTATGGAAAAAGTCTCAAATATTTTCACTGTGACCTTGTGAAAAATCATTTACATACCCAGGCACCAAGACTGACCAGATATAAAATGAAAAAAAAAAAAAAAAAAAAAGGTATTCTTACAATGCCCTTCCACCTAATACAACAGAATCTTCTCTTAGGGTCAACTTACTAAGGGCTGCCAGGGCAACATATTAATCAAATAAATTACATAAGCTTGGTCACGCTGACTGTTTCAGTATATAGCAGGCTAGGGATGGTGTTACATTCAAGGGACCCCTTTCAACACTCTTGGATCTCCAATCTCTGCAGCGGTAGCACAGTCCTCGTCTGCAAGTTAAGCTCCTGCCCACCCAGCCCCTTCACCTTAAGAGCTGGAGAGAGTGGTCTCTGCCTGCAGGAGGTGGGCACATCCTGCCTTGGCAGTATACCTGCCCCACTAGAGTCATCACCAGTCTGGCTGCACTGCTGACACTGCCCCCTTTTGGTTTCTACCACCACTCACTCTAGTCTTCCTGTTTCTCTGACCAACCCTTCTTCATCTCCTTCCCGGTTCCTCTTCCCATCCTGAAGTTCTGTCCTTATTCCTCCACTCTTGCCCCTACACATTCCTCCTGGACTGTCTCTCTCCTATTTGAAACTCTCTCATCTGTCTCCCACTACCTACCCTACAACAAAGACTAACATTTTCTTCCTGTGCCCTAGAAGACTGCACAGTCTGGTTCAGTTCCTTCACCAGCCTCCTCCTGTGTCCCTTTTCCCTGGCTGTCTGCACTGTGGCCAGGGAGATCTTCCGATTCCTAGAACACACCATCTCCTACCACCTATTCTGTTCTTTCCACCCGGGGCACTGCACCCACCGGGCTGCCCCTCCCATACCACTCATGGTGTGGTGTGAGAGTTCTGCTCACACCATATTACTTTAGCATCTGACACCACTCACCAACTCCATCACACGGGTTCTTGGAACCTGTGCCTCTCCCCACACTTATCTCAACTGTAATAAAATAATTGTGTGTTTAGTGCCTGTCTCCCCAGCTAGGGCATTGGCTCCATGAATACCAAACACATGTCTCTTGCTCACCATCAAACCCCCAGCATCTTGTACACTACCTTCCTTGCACAGAGAAACCTCCGAATTTACTGAATGAATGATAAAACCCACAGATTACCATCGTTTCCACTACATGTCAAAGTAAATGTACATTTCCAGAAACCTCTCTTCTGAGCTCTGTATCTCCAACTAACTAAATGATCCCTCATTTCCCCCCTCATTATTGTATTGTCT
Organism: Hipposideros armiger; assembly: GCF_001890085.2. Taxonomy (NCBI): domain Eukaryota; kingdom Metazoa; phylum Chordata; class Mammalia; order Chiroptera; family Hipposideridae; genus Hipposideros; species Hipposideros armiger. The sequence goes on from NW_017731441.1 coordinate 3,472,062, forward strand.
CCCATACGAATATGCTCTTTCCCTCTATATTTCCTATTTTGGTCAATATCACCATCTGCTCAGAAACCCAAGCAGGGAAGTGCTGAGTCCTTTCTTTCCTTTATTCTCCCTTTCTGAATAGTTCTGAAAAGTCCTCACCCTTCACCCACCTCATCCCCCTTATTCCTACAATCTTTGGTTCTAGTCCTCATCTCTCCTTCCCTAAATTATTACAACAGCCTCCTAGCTGGTCTCCTTTACCTGCAATCCTGACCTTTTCCGATCTAATTCCTAACCTCTTGGCAAAAGGCGTTTAAAAAAACCCACAAAAACACAAACATGATCAAATCGTGCCCACACATAAACACCTCCGACCCCCCCCCCCCCCCCCCCAATTCTTAAAAGCCTTCTATGGCTCCCATTATCTGCTGGGTAAACTCTACACTCAGCATGAAACACCAGGCCCTGCGTGTGTAGTCCTGCCATTGTTGACCCTGAACTCCAGGTTCCAGCCACAGCGAATTACTGGCAATGCTCAAGCGCTATCTCGTCCACTTCATCTCTAACAGGATGCTGCATCTGCCGGAAACGTCCCTCGTTCACCTGGCTGCTCGAGCTTTGGTGGAGCACTGTTCGGAGTCCCCCTGCTCGTGCTGTGCCTCCATCCCGTCCAAGCTTAACGCCGCACTTAGGTCACCGGTCAGGTCTCGCCCTGGGTCGTGCAGGTTCCCACCTGCGTGCCTCCCCACCTCCAGCGGCGCCCACGGCGAAGGAGGGCGGACAGCAGCTTCACCGCTTCGGTGACCTTCGCGCCCGGCGCTTCCCTGCGCCGGTCCCGGACCCCTGACCCCGGAGCTCCCCCAGCAGATGGGGCCGGGAGGAAGGCGACACCACGGGCCACCTACCATTCTCTCCGGCGCTCCCCAGCTTCTCGCCGGCCCAGCCGTCTGCGCAGGAGCCCAGGCCGCCTCCAGCCCCGGTCAGCCGCTCCGTCCTCGTCCTCGGCGTCGGCTCGCGGGACACCCGCTCGGGGAGGGGCGTAGGGGAGGTGGCGACAGTTCCTGCCGACGGAACTCCAACTCCCGACGTGCACCGATCCGCCCGGGAGCAGACGGGACCCAGGCCCCGCCCCTCCTCCACTCGGACCTTCACAGGCCCGCCCTCTCCTACAAATCCCGACGAGCGCCGCGCCGCCCGGGGGCCGACGGGACCCAGGCCCCGCCCTCTTAAAGGAGCCGCGAGTCCCTGGTAGAGACAGCGTTCTGGAGACTGGTGGGGTCGCCGCGGCCCCTCCCAGTGTCCGACTTGGTCCCTGTCCTGGCCCCAGGGACAGCCTCGCCACCTGCGTAGGGATGCAAGGAGGCCGCGTCCTCGTCCGCCCCTCGCCTCCCGGCGCCGGAGAGCCGGGCCCAGGACGCGCGGCGGCCGGATCGTCCCGGTGAGCGCTGCGCGGGGTTTGGATGAGAGGAGTGGAGCCTGCGGTCCAACCCGAAGTTCGGGCCCTCGGGCTTCCCTCCCAGGGGTCTGCCCTTCCCGGGGCTTCCTTCTGGGCGGGGTCTCCCCCTCCTGGGGGGGGGGTGTCTCCCCTTCCCCGTGGTCGCCCTTCTCCGGGGTCTCCCCTACTCTCCTCTCCGAGGGTCTGTCTCTCAGACCCGCGCGCCCTTCAGCTGCCTGAGCACCGCTGTCCATCTCTCCGCCTGCGCATCTGGCATTGCGGTGTGTGAAGGTGATTGTTCACCCTCCCTCAAAACCCCTAGTAAAGACAGATGGATCTGTTAGTGGTCCCCAGGATTGTGTTCAGGAGGGTATGTGTGATGGGGCAGTGGTGGGGAGTGCGGTCTTTATTGGAAAACTGAGGAAGCCGCCCAAGTCAGCAGTTCAGCGGTTAAACAGCGGGTGGGTTTGCAGACATCACCACTCCCCCGCAACCCCCAGCCGGGCTGCATTCTAACTTAGGTGTGAACTTCTTGTTCCTGTAGCCAGTCCCATAAACAGGGCCACACAGAACACCTAACGCCTTCTGCCGCCTGGCTGTTCTGGGCCAGCTCCCAGGAAAGACAGGGGAGACCTGATGGCTGGATTACAGCGGCCAGCTCATCTACCCGCACCGGGAGCCCGGAGGTGTCAATGTGGATCCCTTACTCCTCCCCCAAAAGAACTCTCTGCAATTCCCTTCCTATTCCCCCCACGTTCTCTTTGCTGGTTCTAAAGGAGCTCGTCACTGATTTGCAACCTTCTTCGTAGGCCCTGTGTCTCAGCTCTTTTTGGACCTCACCTGATAGCACCTGAGTCAATATAATAGTTATTTTAACCATTATACTTTAACTTTAAAATGGTTATTTTAACCATTATACTTTTCACCATTATACTCCAACTTTGGAACGCCGTTTATCTCTGACATTCACATAGTATTATGGTATAATCTAGGTATAAGGTAGCCCAGCCTTTCATATTTATACATTTTTTCTGATTATTCTTTGGATCAGAGCATCTTACTGGT
>NW_017731441.1:3475123-3483083 GCF_001890085.2 Hipposideros armiger
TTTTTAAGTTAAATCCTCCACAAATTATATTGATGTGTAGATTATTTGTGTTGGGGAGTTTTCTCACTTCCTAAGACATTTCCACAAGCTCCTCCTTTGTTATCTATTCAATTACTGTTTTGTGCTGAACCTGGACATATTGGTGGTGTTACAAAGAAATTCTAATTTTAAACCGTTTACAACAAGTAATCTTCATATTTTCCCCTTTTCAGAGGAAGCTAAATAACTAGTACTGGATTTGTTAACCCTGTGCCTGCCACACTCACATTGTTTGCTTCCAATTTCCTGTCTGCAGCCCAGGCACCAGGTCAGTACCCTCCACATTTGGGGCCCAGGTTGGCCCCAAGGGTAGAGCTGGCACCCCTGGTGGGCTATCCTGAGAGCTGTGCCCAGGTAGCCTCTGCCTCACTAGTGCAGTGAATAATCTAGATTCTTTCTCAGAAATTTGATCTGGTAAATCTGTTAAGTCTGGAAGGCTCTAAGGAAGAGAGACATTGGATTTGTGGCTGCACATGAGCAGAAGCCTGGGTAGCAGAGTTGTGAGGTTTTCAAGTTTTAGCCCATTATATAAAATTGAAAAACATAGAATAGCTGTTTCCCCCTCAGTCTTCCCTCTTGGATTGGCTTCCCCTCACCTTTCCTTGAAGGGACTGTAGGGCTCTGGGCTTTGTAAAAGGTCCTAACAGATGCCTAAGGAGATAGTCTCCTCATGTACCCTGCAGCCATATTACCCAGAGTAAGAGGTGTAAGGGAGAAATCTTTTAACTTTGGTGAATTTGCTCTGAAAAAGCTTGAACTTAGACTATATTCTTGTGCTTTGCTTTTGAGCTTTTTATCCAATAAATGATACATGACATTTCTGAATTACTAAAAATTCTCAATATAATAAGAGTAATTGGTTTTTATGTAAAATGACAGTGAGTTAAGAGTATTGGACGTACCTGGGGTTTTTTTGTTGTTTTTTTCTTCCCCGAGTAGGCTTAATGGTGAACCCATTTGCCTTTTTATTCTAAATCATTTATGACATTTATTACAAATATTTTTCTTCTTAATCAAATAATCTCATCAGTTTAAAGTATGTTTTGGGGGCCGGCCAAGTGGCGCGTTGGTTAAGAGCTGGCTTGGGACGCCAGAGGGCCCCGGTTGGGATCCCACAAATGAGGGCCAGTGACACTGCCCTCTACAGCTAAGACGCTGAACAACGGCTCGACCTGGAGCTGGGCTGCTGTGAGTCGCTGGAGTCGGTGTAGGCTGCAGCCCCTGCTGCAGTGGGTTGCCATGAGCTACCGTGTGTAGCCAGCAGCCAGCGTGAGTGGCCAGCAGCCAGTGTGAGCGGCTGCCCAGAAGCCGGCAACTGATCTGCCTCGCCCGGGAAGAGCGCAATGATGGTGCCAACTTGGGCCAGTGAAGCAACGTCCTCCACAACTAGACTGAAGAACAAAACGACAGCAACTTGTCTGTTCCCCTTCCCCCGATTCCCCAGCGCTGTTCCCATCCCCCAATTCCCCAATAAAAATCTTTCAAAAAATAAAAATAAAAGAAGTTTTGGGATTCTTGTTCTGCATTTATTAAAACAAGCAAAACCCATTAGAAATTTGGCAACTTTGGGGAGATGTATTTTAATTAATGTTGGAATATGTATAAATAGAAACTTTGGAGGAGAGGTTGTGCTCAAAGTATTGAGTTTGGTATTGCTCTAAATGAAGAGTAACCTTGGATTTTACTGTAGCTGAGGAATCCTGAAATACTTTGGCTCTGTTTCAGGGCGTTTCCTACTTTAAAATATAAAAAAAAGTCATGGGAATGGTTTCCTTGCTCTGTAATGTAAATGGTGATCATTACACGTAATAAGGGCTGAGTGGGAAACAGTAAGCATTTATATAGAATTTTAAAAACTTTATTTTGAGTTGATATAGATTCACATACAGTTATAAGAAATATTATAATACAGAGAAATCCTGTAGACCCTTCACCCAGTTTTTCCCAATGGTATTTCCTTGCAAAACTATAGGATAAGCAGGAGATTACATTGATACAATCCACCCACCTTATTTCGATTATTACCAGTTTTACATGTATTTATGTGTGTGGCTAGATTTGTGCAGTCCTGTCACATGTGTAGATTTGTGTGGCTACCACCACTATCAAAACACAGAGCATTTCTGTCTGACAGGGTTCCTCCTGCTGCCTTGTTATAGCCACAGCCACTTCTGTTCCCTTCCTTGACCCCTAACAACCACTATCTGTTCTCCAGTTCTGCAGTTTGTCTTCTCAAGAGTGTTGTATAAATGAAATTGTACGGTGTGCGTGATAGGCTCTCCTCACTCAGCCTTGAGATCTACTCAGGTTGTATGTATCAGTAGATCAAGATATAGAAATTTTTTTTTTTTTAAGATTTTATTGGGGAATTTGGGAAGGAACAGCGTTGGGGAATCGGGGAAGGGGAGCAGACAAGTTGCTGTCCTTTTGTTCTTCAGTCTAGTGGTGGAGGATGTCGCTTCACTGGCCCATGTTGGTATTGTGACCATTGCGCTCTACCAAGCTGAAGGGAAAATGAAATGAGTTTATGAAAAAGGGATGATTCCTATTTTAAGAGTCTATAAATAATTTCAGTTTCATGTTGATGATATAAGCTTGTTTCAGTGGAAATATTAGTTTCACTACAACTAAAATTCTCAAAGATCTCTCATAAAATTTAATAACTCCCTTGGGTATTATGGGGTAGAGGGATAACTGTTTCATTTCAGGAAGTTGTTTGAGGAAGGAACCAGAAATGAATGGAGAGGTGTTAGAAACACATAAATTGTGCGGCAGGTCATTTTTCTGAGCTTTGAAATCCATAAAAGAATCACTTGGGAGCATTTGAGGTCTTGCTTCCTGGCATGTCATCAATTTGGCTCAAACAAATGCTTATAAAAATTCAGAAAGAATCACTTTGGGGGGAAAATGGGAAGCATTAATGAAGCGTCTGAAATCTCTGTCTTGGTTCTGAAATATACTAAAAGTGCACTTCTCAAGTAGTGGCTGAATTGTTTCTCTCCCTTGGAACAATAGAAGCTTAGCAATTAAATGAGTCATTAAAATAACAGATCAAGTATATTGCTGGGTATTACTGTGATTGGTTAATCGTCTATTTATTTTTAAGGTGGGAACATTTACTTAAAATTATATAAAAACTATAACAAATAGCAGGCTCTCATTTATCCTGCCTTATTAGGAAGTGAGCTGTTCTAGGTAAGTGAATTTTCTGTGTAACATTAGGAGCCAAAGTATCTAAAGATGTATTGAAATTGAACAGTTTTCTAACTTTTTAACCAGAATATAGTCTTTTCTTGGTGACTTTTGATAGTCATTCTGAACTTCTGTGGCTCTCCTGGCCTGTAGTAGTGGTATTTTGGGGATCTATTGAAGTGCGTAGAATGGCCCCTCTCACCAGGTCACCTGAGCTGCTAGTGTTAGTCTTTGCTGAGTTCTGTGTTTCTTTTCCCTAAACTCTATTTTGTCTCCACTTTCCATTGGCTGTCACTTCTTGGTTTGGTCAGAATTCTTTCTCTAGAAATGCCACACTTTTATTTTTGCTGCATCTAATCTGCTTTGCCTTGGGAAACCAGATTAAACTGATTAGATTACCAGTGAAATCAAAGTATGGATGTATATTTTAGTAAACAGCCCCAGGTAGGGGAAATAATGGTATATTTGCCAGTGGAGTAGGAATTCTTGACATGATAATCCATTGGATTATTTGCTGCTAATTAAGAATAATTAGATGGTGTATATGAATGTTTTTTTTCCTTTAAACTATAAGTCCTGTGTAAATTGTAGGTATTTCTTGGGTTTTCTTTTTTGGCTTAACTACTTGTGCCCAGTGAGCTCCTTTTGCCAGGTTCAGTGAATATTTATTTTATTTTATAGGGTGTGTCTTACTCGCCTCTCTTGCATTTGTCTCTTTAGTCTCTATTTTACTACCTTCTGAGGTCATTCTTTCTTAGTGTCCATGCTGATGCAGCTGCAACCTGCTCCTTGAAAAAGCTCTCCTCTGGGAGATACAGCCCCGACCTCTGCTTATCATAACCTGGATGCCACAGCTGCAGCTCCCACTGCTGTCTGCACTGAAACCTTCAATCCATCATGCCCAGGGTCCTGGCTGTGCGTCACTTGTCAGGATAAATGCATACATACTGCTTGAGGTCTTCCTAAAGAGAGAAGGAGATGGAGCCTGAATTTGGATGATGTAAAATGTTTGAACGTTTTATAAAGCCCTAGAGATCCAGCTGTGGTTATATTTTGAGATGTTTTTTTTCTTCTATCCTTGATATCTTGTTAGCACTTAACTGTAGACTGACTTTGGAAAATTGGCAAAATTCCAAATTATTTTGGAAAGCAAACAATATGGCAAAGCAAGCTAATAGTAGCTCAAAAGATTTCATTTCTGGGATGATACAGAGTATGTTTCCTCTAGGTGATTCACTGATCTGTGAATTTTCTGGCTTTGGATGCATGGACTCAAATAGAGTTGGTTTTCGTCTTTTGCACACAGCAGATTTAGGAGCTCTATTAGGCTAAGTTTTTCTTAAAAATATTGCCTTTACATTCAGATGAAACCTTTAATCTCAATTCTTTACCAGGCACCATACTTTAACATTCAGTATTTGATTTTAACCTAGGTGCAGTAAATAGCTCAGATGTTAATATTAACCTAGGAAAAATAACATTTTCTTCAGAACAGTAATAGTGTTCTGGATGTAATTATTTAATACTTTTGATTAAATATCTGATCTTGATAGTAATGAATCATCATTCAACTATATGTGACAATAAGTTTCTTTTTCAGCTGAAAATGTGTGTCTAAAATGCAAGCTCAGCCTCGCAGAAATCTTTGGACTGCCTTGCCCTGTTCGCTAAAATTGGATCATGAAGGTATTGGAAAAAAATTACATCTGGATGTTACTTCCATTACTTCATTTGATCACGAATGCTGCGGAACTTGAAGATGTAGCGAAACATGCCATCAAGTTACACCGAGGCAAAGGGGCAGCTATCACGCAGAGGAAGCAGTGGGTCCTGGATGGTTGCAGAAAGCTCTCCGGGCTTCTTCGCCAAAAGACTGTGGTTCTTAACAAACTGAAAAACGCAATCAGAGCAGTGGAAAAAGATGTTGGCTTGTCGGATGAAGAGAAACTGTTTCAAGTGCACACATTTGAAATTTTCCAAAAGGAGCTGAATGAAAGTGAAAATTCAGTCTTTCAGGCTATCTATGGACTCCAGAGAGCCTTGCAGGGAGATTACAAAGATGTGGTGAACATGAAAGAAAGCAGTAGGCAGCGCCTGGAGGCCTTGAGAGAGGCTGCCATAAAGGTTAGTCCTCTCATACTCATTTACCAAAAAAGCGATTCACACTCTGAGCTGGAAAGTAGAGGCAGAGGGAAAATGCAGATGGTGCTGATAGTTCAGCAGGTGTGGTCTGTTGGGATGTCTGTTCATAATCAAACAGAGAAAATCTTTCATGTGTAGAAGAATCTTCCTTTTGCATTATATCTTAGCATAGTTATATTTTATCACTTCTAGGAGTCATTCTCAAATGCTTTTCTTTATTGTGAAATCCCCTGGTGATTAAACTAGTTACTGAGCTGTTCCCAATAAACTGATGTGGAAATAAATATATGTGTAACTACAATCAACATTTTGAGTTTCTGACAAGAATTCCTTTTTGTGTGAAGGTTGACTTTCTTCAACATCCATATACTGAAAATAAAAATATTAAAATCTATATACTGAAAACAAAAATACTAAAATATATTCAAATGTATACATTCGAATTAAGGATTTGATGAAGTACACTTTTAAAATTAAAAGAAACTATTACTGTATCAGACGTGATATTATGTAATTTTTAAAGCCATCTATTATGTGCCAGGCACTTTAAATGTATATCATTTTCTCTTCATAGAAAGGCTATGGTATTGCTACATAGCTTAAAAAATAGAAAAGATATTGACTTACAAAACTTTCTTTACCAAAGTATGGTATTGGGATAGAAATATAGTCATGTCCACATAATGTCGTCAATCAATGATGGACTGACTATATGACGCTGGTCACATAAGATTATAATGGAACTGAAAAATTCCTATTACCTAGTGATGTCACAGTTGTCGTAATATCCTAGTGTAATGCATTGGTCACGTTTTTGTGGTGTTGCTGATATTGATAAACCTACTGCACTGCCAGTCGTATAAAAGTATAGTGCATACAATTACACTAGTAGGCAATACCATCTAGGTTTGTGTAAGTACAGTCTATGATATCCACATGACAATAAAATCACCTACCAATGCATTCTCTCAGAATGTATCCCCATCATTAAGCAGCTCATGACTATAGTAATGGGTAAATGGCTAAGTCAGGGTTTTCGTCCACCTTCATTCAGTCGTCTTGTCTATTTTGTGTGTTATTGTGTATTAGAAACAGACCATGATGCTCTCCTCTGAACAGGTGTTACTGCCTGACAAGATACTTTGGACAGCTGACACATTAAAACTCTTTGGTTTTAAAGAGGGCTACAGTAGTCCCTGTATACCCATGGTTTTGCATTCCACAGTTTTAATTACCCTGGTCAACTGAGGTCTAAAAATATTAAATGGAAAACTCCAGAAATAAACAATTCATCGCTTTTTAAATTGCACAGTCTTCTGAATAGCATGATGAAATATCACACCATCCCACTTTATCTCACCTGGAATGTGCTACCTGCCCCTTAGCCACTTAGCCATCTCAGTTTTCAGATCGATTGTATCTGTATAGCAGTGCTTATATTCAAGTCACTCTTATTTTACTTAATAATAGTCCCAAAGCACAAGAGTAGTGATGCTGGCAATTTGGATATACCAAACAGAAGCCATAAAGTGCTTCCTTTATGTGAAAAGGTATGTGTGTATAGGAAAAAATATATTAATAGTATACATAAGGTTTGGCATAATCTGTGGTTTCAGGCATCCATTGGGGGAGGGAGGGTCTTAGAATTTATCCCCTACAGATAAGGGGGATTACTGTACTTAGTGGTATTGATTTAAGGTAGCTTTACTATAAAATAAAGAACAAACATAAGTTTGAGTGACATTGAACCAAATATGCATGCTTTCTAAAACTTGAATAAATAGCATTTCACCTTTCACTGGTTCTGGCCTCGTGTATCTGAGATAGTCCAGGTATTGATAGCTCACAGTTGTGTGTTAGAGGTGTTGTGATGACATTGAGTAGAGCTCCAGAAAATAGTCATGGTTGTACCTGGGACTGTCCTGTCACTTTTCTGTCCCAGCTATGCTCACCCCTTTAGTTGCAAATAAATATTTTAATAGTAAGTGTATTGATTTGATTAAGATAGCTTGTGTTTAAATATGATTGTATAAAATACATGAATTCTATTATCAGCATCATCCATCAGTTTTCCAAGTAATTAATGTTTTTAGATTCTTCTGGGACAATTTCCCCCTTGTAACTTGGAATTTGACTATGTGTATCCTGCTTAGAAATTTATAGCTAGGTAATCAAGTATTACAGCTGTTTTTAAAGTACAACTATACCTCCATACATAGTAGGCATGATGCCTGGAACATAATCAGTGTTCAGTGAGTGATTTTTGTATGAATAGATAATCTTCAGAATTTATTTACAGTAATATTGGGTTGTCAGAAAAGTCATGACATGTTTTGTCTATATTTTTCAAAGGTCATTTATTTATATAAGGAACAAAGATCAATCAGTGATATATTGCCCATTTTGTTTGATAACCTTTTGCCATCTTTCAGTGAGCTTCATAATTCCTCATTCATAGAAGGACCTGTCTTAATTTGCAAAAAACTGAACAAGGTGCTGATTTACAGCCTCATTTGAATTGAACATTATACCACACAAAGAGTTCTGAAGAGAGCGAAACAAGTGGAAGTCTGATGACGCAAGGTCC
>NW_017731441.1:3483988-3491611 GCF_001890085.2 Hipposideros armiger
AATGAAGCTAGAACTGTCAGCTGTCAAATGACATAGCAATAACATAGATGTGAATGACTCTAGTACTTTCAAAAATGAACTAGTGCCATCTGTTGCAAACATGTGTCATGACTTTTCCAACAACCCAATAGTATATTACATTTTGTACATTTTGAAGTAGTTACGTGTTGCTTAATTCTAGGGATACATTCTGAAAATGCGTCATTAGGAGATTTGTTCACTGTTGTGCAAACATAGAGTGCACTTACACAAACCTAGATGGTATAGCCTACTGCACACCTAGGCTGTATGGCATAGCCTTTTGCTCCTAGGCTATAGGCCTGTACAGCATGTTACTGTACTGAATACTGTAGGCAGTTGTAACACAATGGTAAGTATTTGTTTATCTAAACATAGAAAAGGTAACATTAAAATATGGTATAAAAGATAAAAAATAGTGCACCTATAGGACATTTACCATGAATGAAGTTTGCATGACTGAAAGTTGCTCTGCCAGTCAGTGAGTGAGTGAGTGAGTGGTGAGTGAATGTGAAGGCCTAGGACCTTGCTGTCCACTACTGTAGACTTATAAACACTGTCCCACAAGCCCTCCCCCACTTCCTTCCAACACAGTCAAGAAATAGAACATTGAGGCTGTCAGTGCTGCTCCATGAACAGGGACGTGGGCTGGATTGATTGGGAATAATAAGGAGAAACTGCATGCATAAGGCATAGATTACCACAATAGTGACTGTCCGGAGGGAATGAAAGGCGGCTTGAGGATAAGTAAGAATAACAAATCAAGATGGAGAGATAAAAGAACAGGATTGTCATGGCAATGTGGCTTTGGCTATTGCATGTTGGAACAGTGGTCAGATTAAGGAACTTAGTGGTATTTGTGGAGTGGGTATAGAATTGAGGACTCAATATTTTCACTTTGGAAATTTGTTTCGGTTCCATTGACCCTATCTGGCACAAAGGGCTCTCTCTGGCATTAAATTAATGAAATAAATAAAACTTATCTATGCTTTATATCATTACAACCTGAAAATATTTCCAAAGTACAGAGACAGGCTGGTTCCATACTACCACAGCAAGCTTTTACTTGAAGTGCCAGTGTCATTTAATACTTGTTAAGGTAGCTCCTGTGAATTTGTGTCTTTGTGCAGGTTCTTAGGTCCTCAACAAAGAATTTACAGCAGTTGTACTCTGAAGACCCTCAGGCTGGATCTGGGAGGGCTGTAGCACCCTCTGAGTACGTAGCACTGGGATAGGCTCTTTGGTGCTGAAACGGGTCAGTGGCTGACTGATAGGCATGTAATCTGTGTACACAAAATTGAGGTGCTGTGAGTCAGACGGAATCTATTGCCAAGCCCCACAGCTATTGCTTCCATCATAAAGAAAGAAAATCCTCCTAAACCACTTATACTTCCATTTCTTACAGGAAATTCAGCTCCATTGTAATCTTATGGGACAACCATCATATACTCGTATGTGGTCCATCATTGATCAAAACGTTATACAGCGTAGACTATATATGTAAAAATAGCTTTCTCTAAACATTCGCGAAGCTCAGCTATATTTGAATAATCTAGGACTCTTGACCTTCCCTAATAGACTAGAGCTAGAATTATACATTTATGAAAAAGAGTATTTGACAGAGAGTGTGTGTTGGTTGGTGTGGCCAGGCCCTGTACCTGAATGGAAGTCATATCCTGGTTTATTTCTTAATAAACCCAATTATTCATTTTTTACAAATGAATAGGAAGAGACAGAATATGTGGAACTTCTGGCAGCAGAAAAACATCAAGTTGAAGCCCTTAAAAATATGCAACATCAAAACAAAAGTTTATCCATGCTTGATGAAATTCTTGAAGATGTCAGAAAGGCAGCTGATCGTTTAGAGGAGGAAATAGAAGAACACGCTTTTGATGACAATAAATCAGTAAGTAGCATTCCAGAACAATTTCCTCTTCACCTGCTGAGCTACTTACTGAAAGGATGTGTTTTTGAAATTGTTTGTATTTTTATAGATTGAAAACAAAGACAAAACCAAAATGTGTCTGTGTCATAAAAATCATTTGGTTTGGTCTTGCAGAAGTGCACTGGTTATCCTTTATTTTCTCTTCATGTTTTGTCAGGTCCCCATCAGTGGCTCATCATTGTTTCCCAGTTGTGCACTCAGGTGGATTAGAATTCCTGTTTCAAGAAAGCTGGCCCTGAGCAGTTGGGTTTCAATGCCGATCTACCAGGGGAGCAATAAGCTACTTCAGATCTCCATATCTGAAGCAGAATTTCAAACTGTTCCCTTGTTATAATGTGTTCAGGATTCTTTGGGGGGAAATGAGATTAATGCTAAAAATTGTGAGTCTTGGAATTGACTCAGAAAAGGGTTAGGTGATAAAACCAAATTAGAACAAGTTCAGAGAAGGAAGAAGGGAGAATAAAAATTGAGAGAAAGACAAGGGGCGTTTTAAAAACCTTCTAATTATGGGATAGAGGAAAACTCATAAGTGTTTTAAGGGCTATGAATTTTTGAAAGAGCATGCCCTTGAAAGTAAAACACTCCCTCCCTTTATTCACTGCTCTCTGGACATTTCTGTACTCCAAGGGCATCAGCTACCCTACCAAGCAGTTCTCCAGTTCTCTGTGACACTAGCAGGGTGTCCTACAGTTCAATTCAGTTCTGAATCTACCTGCCTGGGGTTAGTGCAGACTCTATAGATAAGGGCTCAGTCCAAGACTGTTCCCTCCATCTCAGACACCAATCCCAAGTCCCAGGTTGTCACCTTGGAGGATCCCACAACCCCTCTCTTTAGACGCCATAATTTGCTAGAGCAGCTCACAGAACGCAGGAAAGCAGTTTACTTACTAGATTACCAGTTTATTCTTATAGAGGATACAGCTCAGGAAGAGCCAGCTGGAAGAGGTACATGGGGCAAGGTATGAGGAAAAGGTGTGGAGCTCCCATACCCTCTCTGCGCCCGCCACCCTTCCAGCCAAACACCTTCATGTGTTTAGTAAGTGGAAGCTCCCTGAACCCCATACTAGAAAGATTTGTATATAGGCTTGTGATTAATTCAATCTCCAGCTCATTTCCCCTCCTGGAGGTCTGGGTAGGGCTGAAAGGTCAACCTTCTCATCACATGGTTGGTTCCTCTGAAAACTAGTCCAGTCCTGTAGTTATATAAAGGCTTTCCAGAAATCACTGTAATATAAACTCAGGTGAGGTTGCTGGGGACTTGTTATTAATAACAAGATACTCCTCTCACCTGTATCGTTTTAGAGCTGTTTCAGGAACCAAGGACGAAAGACCAAATGTAAAAAAAGATGTTCCCATCGCTCATTATCACTTAGGAAATTACATAGGATTTGGGAGCTGTGAACCAGGAAAGGATTGAAGACCAAATATATATTTCTCATTACAAATCACAATGTCATATACTGAATTAGGGATTAGGAAAAAATTTTCAGTTAAAAAAGTAATTTAATTCATGCTAATGAATACTTACTGATCTTTTGTCATACTTGAAAGAATACTAAAAAAGTAATTCATTCTTCTATTTAGAATTTACTCTCTAAAAATGGAACTTGAAAATATTTCATTGGTTTTAATTATAGAATATTGGTTATTCTTATAGGTCAAAGGGGTCAATTTTGAGGCAGTTCTGAGGGTGGAGGAAGAAGAGGCCAATTCCAAACAAAATCTCACGAAACGGGAAGTGGAGGATGATTTAGGTCTTAGCATGCTGATTGACTCCCAGAACAACCAGTATATTTTGACCAAGCCCCGAGACGCAACAATCCCACGTGCAGATCACCACTTTATAAAGGTAATCTGTCTGTCTGCTTGCTCGCCTCTCAAAATCACTTGCTGGGCTCAATTCCCACTAATGTCTCTCCTCATCTCCTGGTATACATGTCAAGTAAGATTGCATTTTCTTTCTGAACGTTATATTAGGGTGCACAGCCTTCCTCCTCACAGAGAGATTCTACTAGAGTTCCCTAGGTTTTCTGTGATTTGAAACATTTTCTCTCAATTTTTTTCCATACGAATAAGGTATTTTAATATTTAAATGAAAATTAATTTTGCCTTTGAGAGTTTGGAAGACTTTGAAGTGAGGAGTTACTGTGATTGGATTAAAACTTTAGCTATCTAAAAACTGTTTTCACTAAAATAGAACATTCTTATGAGGCAGAGAAGTCTGGGCAAAGGTATCGCGTCCGGCATTATTTACAAATGGTGTGCAGTGTGGGAACTGTCTCTTCCCATGGCGCCTGGCGTTCTGGACCAGGTTAGATGCAGATGTGTGAACTCCCAGGAAGCCAGTCTAGTAAGAGGATATAAAATTATGCAGAGACTTGCAGTTGATGGCATTATGCTTCGGGATCACTGGATTTGGATGGAAATGAGTAATATGAGTGGCAGGGCTCCGCCTGTTCAGGGAAGGCTGTCAGGTTCCAGATAAATTGTCAGGTCTCTAACAAAACTCTCTGGCACTGGGATTTGTACAGGAAAAGAAACCCAGACAAAGAACCTCGTCTTAGAGTTGGTGCCAACACAGACAGGCTGAGAGGAAGATAAATGATCCCCAAGGGCTACTGCGAGGGGCGGACCCCTATATCAATAGATTCAAATCGATAGATAAAACTCAGCACATGTATTGGCCTTCCTCTGTTGTGGCTGGAATGGCAACTGGGAGTCTGCAAAATGAACACATTAGTGCCCTCTGAATGGGCGGGGTCTCCACTGTTACTCTTTTTTTCCCTTTGTAATTAATACATAATTTCTGGGGAAATAGTTTGGGACTATATGAAATCCCACTCATCAAACTTTTACCAGTAGTTTTAGCACCTACTGATGATTCTTGCCTGAATCCATTATTACTGTGATGGTTATATTGACTTTGCGGTGGGAAAACCAGTGGTGACAGTATGTGTGTTATACTAGGAAACCAGCTCTGAAGGTTTCCCACACTAGAAGGCTAAACGGAGTCCTAGTGCTCGGAAATTTTAGAATACTATTATGGGGCTTAAGCAAAACAAATGAATTGTGCTATAACTGTTAGACCATCAGGAGCTAACTCATCTACTCATAGAATACAACATTCTGAGTGTTTTCAACTTCTCTGTGATACACAGCAGTAGTAAAATTCTCTCTTAGTTTCGTTTGCCCTTTATTCTTATTCAGGGAAGTCAGGATACTATCCCATCCTGCTTTCTCCATCAACCAACCCGTTTCTTGCCAACTATTGTCTTAAATTTTTGTGTTTCTTATTTCTTTATTTTTACACTAGGACATTGTTACTATAGGAATGTTGTCCTTACCGTGTGGATGGCTATGCACAACGATAGGATTGCCTACAATGTTTGGTTATATTATTTGTGGTGTGCTTCTGGGACCTGCAGGACTAAATAGTATTAAGGTAAGAACAAAATGTAACCCTTTTAGTATCTGTTTAGCAGACAACAAAAGAAATATTCATGAAGACTAAATAAAGTTTTGAACTTAAAATAATGAAGATAGCAGTTTCTTATAAACCATTTTAAAGAAGATGCCCTTTAAAGTATCATAGGAAGCCTCTAAACCATAAGAAAGTCGTTTTGTTCGTTAATGAAGGAGTGACTTGACTGGAGAAAATAACTTCATATTTTTAAATTATATTAGTTTTAAAGATTCCATTTTCAGTGATATGATGGGCTAGATTATTCAGAGACTGAAAGCAACTAAAATTGCTAGATTAAATGTATTTTTAAAAAATTCTTAATGCATAGAGAAATGAATAAAGTAGTGAGGAATGATGAAGCCTAAATATAAGGTATTGTGAGGACCCCGAGAGACAATGGGGCACTGAGGCTGCTTTTGCTGGAGGCTGTTTGCCTAGCAAATTTAAGTGAGCTTCATCTTACGTTGACAGCACTTTTTGGCAGTAAGGAAGGGTTCCCAGGCTTTTGTGAGCGTCAAAAT
Organism: Hipposideros armiger; assembly: GCF_001890085.2. Taxonomy (NCBI): domain Eukaryota; kingdom Metazoa; phylum Chordata; class Mammalia; order Chiroptera; family Hipposideridae; genus Hipposideros; species Hipposideros armiger. The sequence continues at coordinate 3,489,936 of NW_017731441.1, forward strand.
GTGTCATTTAAATACACACAATTTGACAAAATGGAAAGAGAATGCCAAGAATAGGAGTCATGAGCCCACACCGAAGGAGCAGTATAGGATGGCCAAAAATAAGCGACAGAATCCTCAAAACCTCACTGATGCTTCCCAGTTGGGTAGAACAGGAGTAGGCGAACGGGCGAAAGGTGTGGAATGCTCCACTGGTAGCCTCATTCCCTTACTGCTGATTAATACACCTTGCACCAGGTCAGAGGACCTCTGTGCTTTCCCCAGACGGACAACGGCAGAAGATGATACGAAGAAACCATCACACCAAGCTAATTTTAACAATAGGTAAGATTAAAACTTGCCAAATACAAAAAAAACAACAACAAGCAAACAAACAAAAAACAATAAGTAAGATTAACCAGGTGAGAAGTTGTACTCAGCTGCTCCAGGCTAAAAGCCTGGAAATTTAGTGAGTGGTAGAATAGATAACCAACAGGGAAGGTGCCCTGGTGGGCTGGACTCAACTTGTCAGGGTGGCCTCTGGGAAGAATGGTTTTAATTTAATTTTTTGAATAAGCACTTTTCCATGCTTGAAAATAATATAAAAAGCTGTAGTTAAAAAATTTGCTGTCTGTGTTGCACCCCTCCCTTTCCAGAGTATTTACAAACAATAGCAAATACAAATGTTTTCTTCTTTTCCTTTGTTTCTTAGCAGCAAAGATAGCTTATAAGCAAAGAATTAAGGCTAAATAACTAGGTAATAGATATAACTTGATACTATAAATATTATAATTCTTAATAAATCAGCTATACCATGGAAAAATAATATAATTACAGTAGGCGAAGATAAAACTGCAAGAACACACTAGTCAAAAGTGGGGGGTGGGTAACGGAAGAAGTGTAATTATACCAAAATGTGGTTTTTTTCCTAGAAGGAATTTGATAGGCTTTCATTTATTAAGTTGAGAAGTATATGTTTAAGTATGTTACTTTGAAGTCATAGGTTACAGGCTGATTTTTAAAAGGGAAGAAAAAATAAAAGTAGCAGTAAGGAAGCATAAAAGTCAGAAGACATAAAATAAAAGAAGAGCAAGTATCTGTTCTAACAATAAATGTCAGTGGAATAAACTTTCTTGTTAAAAGATACAGGTTTGCAGATGGTGTCAGGAAAAAAAAAAGTACAATAAACAAGATTAAGTAAAAATAAAGCAACCAAGAAAGGTTGAAAGTGAAAGGAGGACAGTTGCAAATAAGAGGGCAGGATTCATAATGTTAATAGCCGACAAACTGAGTAAGTGTGCTGGGGTTAGGATAGCACACGGATACACGAGAGGCTGTATTTTATTTTCAGATGTTCAGGGAACACTTAAAAAAATAGAACAGTTTGTGGCAATAATGAAAACCTCAAATATAAGTAATGTAAATAGTACCAAATATAACAGTATAAACAACATTCTCTACTATAGTGTAATAACATTAAAAATAAATAGCAAATGAAGAACCAAAACAAATATAGAACATAAGAACACTATATATCAAAACCTGGGGTATGACCAAATGTGGTAGTAGGGAGGTAATTCATACATATATAGTCATGTTCAAACCCAAACGAGAGTAAAACACTGTAAATTAGTTAAGCATTAAACTCAGGTTTAATGCCTCTCTGTCACCTAAAGAAAGCTAAAGAAAGGAACTACTGA
>NW_017731441.1:3491846-3502331 GCF_001890085.2 Hipposideros armiger
CAAACGAGAGTAAAACACTGTAAATTAGTTAAGCATTAAACTCAGGTTTAATGCCTCTCTGTCACCTAAAGAAAGCTAAAGAAAGGAACTACTGAAGATGACAGTGGCAATTAATGAACTTGAAAACAGGTGAATTCATGAGCCTGTTCTTAGAAAACTGTTCCTCCAAGTAATCAAGAAAAAAGAAAAACACACTTTAATCAGGAAGTCCAAATTATCTCAGATATAGAGGAAATTGTTTTAAAAATATACTGTGCTTTTGGGGGGATCGTTCCACTGCATATGTTAGTACAAGATTGTTCTGTTAAGCATACTTAATATGTCAAATATATTAAATTATATGGTTTTAAAATTTTGTTTTACAGTCTATTGTACAAGTGGAGACATTAGGAGAATTTGGTGTGTTCTTTACTCTTTTTCTTGTTGGCTTAGAATTTTCTCCGGAAAAGCTGAGAAAGGTAAGGATCTTATCAGTCTGTGTTATTATCCACAATTAACATAAATGATTTTGGTTTATTTTCTTTTAACAATTGTTCATGACTTGGCTATCAAAGTAAATATTTTTAGAATAGAATATGATGTTTTAGTTTGATACTATTTATTGGAATATAAATTCTACAAGATAAAAAATGTTAGAAAAGGTGATAATTCATTGAATAAATGGAAAATTACAAAAGAAGTCTGAGAAGTAATATGTTTGAACTTTAATATATGGGTCCCTCCAAGAAGGTCCAAAACTGTTAGAGGCTGAAATATCATAGGGATTGAATACTCAGTGTATTACCCTAGAAAAAATTACTAATTCCAATTCCTAAATATTTGGCATATTTTGATTTTATTGTTCTATCGCTGTTAAATGAAACTATTTGAAAGATTAATAATAGGACCATATGTATGAGTAAATGTTAAAATAATGGCAGCAACAGTTGCCTTCTAAATTTATTTACTTTTAGAATTATTACTTTGAATGCTGAAATATTCCAGAATGGAAATAAGAGTTAAGTTGGAATAAACACATCACAGAAGAGGAAAATAGCTGATTAACAAGCTGATGGGGAGGATAAGGGAATAAAAGGACACTACTGGTTACAAAAAAATGTAAATTAAATCAGATACCATTTTGCTTACCAGTATTAACTAGAATACTAATATTAAGTGAGCAAAAGGTTTTTAAATGGCTGCGAGGGGTAATAAAATAGGTATTCTTGAACCAGATTAATGAAAGTTACAACTAGTGTACCCTTTTTGGAGAGCAGTCTAGCAATTTGACTTTAGAGCCTTAAGCAATAGCTCTACTCCTTGGCGTTTACCCAAAAGAAACAATCAAATATAAGGTTTTTAAAAAAATTAACCCACAAAAGGTATTCAGCTCCTCATTGTAGAATTTTTATAAGCAATTAGAAGAAATCTAATGGTTAAACTATGATATAGTTACTTGATAGAATATTATGTGGCCATTAATAATATTACATGAATGTGTAATAAAGAAAAATATGTTAAAATGCTAAACTTAAAAAGAAAAAAAATGAGTATATAGCATGAATGTGGCAATCCAAAAGGATCCCAAATGCATAGGAAAAAGCAACAGGAAATAGTGTACCAAACAACTGGATGACTCCTTTTTTTTCCTTCTCCATATTTTGCAAGTTTTCTATAATAACCAATATATACTTTTTACAATAAGGAAAAAGAAACTTTTCATTTAAAGTCTTGTGTTTGTGTTCAAGAAGTAACTACTCTAATTTTGCTGCCCTCTTTTCCCGTTTGTCTCCTTAGTTTATCGTGTTATTCTTTGACCTTTGTTTCCTTTGACCTCATTTTTTACTATTAAAAGCTCTATTTGTCCATCTACTGATTACTCTCACTTCCTTTGAATACTTCCCAAGATATGCCATCTCATAAAGCATTCTGAATTACTTTAGTGTTTTCTCCAGGTACCTTTGTATCTTTTCACATGCTTCTGACAAGATAACCTCCATATATTAATTTCTAAATTCAAAGTCTAAGAAAATTGGCTAGTTTCCTGGGTCCTAAAGAAAAGTGGCTGTGTTCTTCCTGTTAATTCTGTTGAGATGTGTGGTGGGTGGAACGGAGGAAAACAGCTTGGATGGTGAGGACCTCCGAAGTCTCCAAAGGAGCTGAGAGGCCGAGCAGGAGAATCATCCTGGGCCCCATGAAAGTACAGGTCTCCGATTCGTAGCACAGCATAGGCTCATCCGGGTTTTCACATGTGTTTAGTTTAGAGAAGTTCACAGCAAACAGGGATGGTTTAGAGCAAAAAGGGTCAAAGTTCTGTTTCTCCATCAACTAACATTGCCATCTCAACAGGGTTCCTCACGCCAGTGTCCTCATCTATACAGTGAGGGATTTGTAAATTCAAATTTTATTCTGGCTCTAAGTTTTCATAATTTATATACTGGGGGTGCCAAAAAATGTGTACAAGTGGACACTTTGGTCAGTGTTGCTCAAGCAGTAGTTTGCCGTAATCAGAAATGTCTGGACGCTGACGGTAACCACTTTGAGGACCTCTTGTAATTGTAGAAGCCAAATGTGACTTGTATTCATCCTTTGTTATCGGTATGTATTGAGTATTACAATTTTAATACAGTTTTTCTTTCTTAAAATGTGTATGCATTTTTTTGGCACCCTCTGTGTTTCTCCACTATAGCATTCAATGTTAAACAGAAAAATGATGTTATACAATATCATGTTAACATAATTTTATTTTTATTTTTCAATTACAATTGACATTCAATATTATTATATATTAGTTTCAGGTGTATAGCATAGTGGTTAGACATTTATATAATTTCCAAAGTTATCCCCCCAATTAGTCTAGTACCCACCTGACACTATACATATTTATTACAATATTATTGACTATATTCCCTATGATGTACTTTACATCCCTGTGACTATTTCATAACTCCCAATTTGTACTTTTTAATCCCTTAACCTTTTTCACCCAACCACCCAACCCCCCTCCCATCTGGCATCCATCAGTTTGTTTTCTGTATCTATGAGTCTGTTTCTGTTTTGTTTGGTGGTTTATTTTGTTCTTTAGAGTCCACATATAAATGAGATCATATGGTATCTGTCTTTCTCTGTCTGACTTATTTCACTTAGCATAATACCCTCTAAGTCCACATATGTACCACATCTTTATCCAATTGTCTATTGATGAACACTTAGGTTGCTTCCATATCTTGGCTGCTGTAGACATAGGGGTGCATATATCTTTTTGAATTAGTGTTTTGGATTTCTTTGGATAAATAAATACCCAGAAGTGGAATTGCTGGGTCATAAGGTAGTTCTATTTTTATTTTTTGAGGAACCTCCATACTGTTTTCCATAGTGGCTGCACCAGTTTGCAATCCCACCAACAGTGCACCAGTGTCTCCTTTTCTCCACATCCTCACCAACACTTGTTGTTTGTTGATTTATTGATGATAGCCATTCTGACAGGTGTGAGATCGTAGCTCATTGTGGTTTTAATTTTCATTTCTCTGATGATGAGTGAGGTTGAGCAACATAATTTTCAATATAAAAGCTGCATACCTTTATCAGAGTGATGATATTTACATTATGTTTTGGGAGGTTTTGCACACTCAATCCTTTTAGTTTGCATTTGGTGATGCAGCCTTAGCGAGAGCTCAGGAAGGAAGGTTTGTGTTGTGTGAGTAAGCTTAGTAAATATGATGTGGTCTGATAAGTGGAAAGGACACCAATTAAGTGACTTTGGGCAGTGTTCTTTACGTCTTGTCTGGAGTGAGCTGGGGTGGGTAATGTCCATTCAGCTCTGATGTGGATCCTTTCTTACCAGTCCGTCCCTGAACGCCAGAGAGCCTTGTCTGCTGCCCCCGTGTGGCAGCCCTGAAACTTGACTGATACCAAGAATGCATCCTATCCCTTTGGGAGGCCTATGCGCTTGGATTGCAGAATGTTTATATCTACCTAATAAACTGCATTATTAAGTAACACGTTTGTTTTTCTTTTTCTATTTCTCAGGTATAAGTAACTGGTAAAGCTTTAGAGCACCTGAAGTAACTAGTGTAATCGTTCTGAGTTGTTAGGACTCCTTCTGTATGGGTTACCCATGTGTCATGGTGGAAAACTATTTAATAAGGTTTTTGAAGTAGTATTAATTGCCAGAAAACCCCTCTTGGGTCTTCTGTGAAATCTCCTAAAGGTCTGATTAAAAACTATTCAAAATACCAGTCCAGAAAATACTTCTTCCTTGACACTAAAGAAGGTTGGTCTTTCTGTTCTGCCCACTGGTACCACTGATGGTCTGAATCAGTTATTTGTAAGTCGTCATCTACTGTCTTACTTCATTCTTCTAGCTTCATTTAAACTGTCCTCTAAATTTTATATCGTAATAGTTTAGTTTCTGTCTCTCTCTAAAAAGGTTATAAAGTCATTGGAGCAGGAGTTCTTTTTTCATGCTTCTGTTTCTTATTTGTTCTCTCAGCAAATACTTGTTGAGTGTAATGTTCCACACACTCTGGTAACTTCTGATTGTAAGGTAATATATACAATCCACATGATCCCTGTCCTTTTGAGGCTTATATTTTGAGATTTTAGAAAGATGTGTGGGAGTTATGAACAGAAGTCCTAGGAAAAGAGGAAAATAGAACTCGAGAGTATGTGAGGCCATCCATGCATCTGGGTATGTGGTCCCCGTGCCCAGGGCATGGGGCCTTGACTGAGAGGATTCCCCATCAGTTACTCAGACTCCACTGTGTGAGGAGTTGCCTGGGGCTACTGCTGAACAGAAGGTTCTGATATGGGCGGCCTGAGGGCCTGTATTACTGTGAGTGCAGGTGGTGCAGGTGCTCTGGTCCAGGGTCTCACGTTGAACAGGAAGCTTCTAACGAATGCTCCCTCAGGATTTTTTCTGGACTCATTTCCCACTGTTGTCCCCTCCACACCTTGCTTCTTGGGCTAAATGGATTCTGGCCTTCCTGACCAAGGTGTGGCAAGACACTAGATAATATAAATATAAAATAATATAAAGTCTAAAGTTTGCTCTGGTAACAACCTCAGAAATCATTTAGTGTCACCTTTCTCTACAGATGTCGAAACTAAAGTAGAGAGATTGTTACCTATGCAAGGTGCACAACCAGCTAGTGACAGGTTCAAGCCTGGACTCTAGGCGTCCTTTGCAGATAGGAATGCCCTGAGGGCTAACACTGTTTACAGGAAGGACTACCTAAAAGCTGTGAACCCTAAAATCTAACATGCCCAACCTTCTCACAAGCTGCAGCTGGTTATATGGGTCCAGTCTAGTCCTTCACCACTCCTTGGCTCTAATATATAGGAAGAGGAAGAATTATTAGAAGGAGATTAGCTTGTGATAGTTGTCATCACTGCCAAATACAGGAAGTAGGGAACATGAAATTTGAACTTTTGAGGAGGAGCCTTTGGGGGCTAAGCTTCTCTCCCCTTTGGGAAGGAGGGAGTGGGGCCTGCGTTGCCAGAGTCACATGGCAGAAGGCAGATTTGGCTCTGCATCAGTTCAGTTACCCCTGTTGGGCTTCTGCATTTGGGGCTTTACAGGGTTGGGAGGCTCCTGTAATTCATTTCCTGAAGTTTCCGTGATAAACAAGCAGGCAGGCAACTGGTTACAGCCATGCTGAGGGCCAGGGTGTGTGTGTGTGCTTGTTCAGCTGCAGTAGGAAATCAATACCCGGCCATAGGAAGAGCCTCCTAGCTGCCCTGACTCCCAAAGAAAATGTCATGATTTTGCAGGAAGTACTGGTTTTTAGCAAGAACCAGAGCAGGGGGGCGGAAAGCTCACACCATCCAGAACACCCGAAGGAGAGTAGATGTGTTGAGACACAGACAAGGCCGGCCAGCTTGTAGGGCCTCTACACATTTGCGTTTGACTTTTCTGTGCCAGAGTTGTGCTGAGCCACGTATCTCCTGCACCTCCTGAGTCCCTGTGAACTCTTTCAGTAGAGGGCCTGGATGGGGGAATCGGTTTTGATTGGGAGGGTGCAGTGAGGAAAAGAAAATGAACAAGTGCTTTAGAATGAGTTTCGGGTGAATTTCATTTGTTAATATGTAATATTCATATTTGTATAAATATCAGATAGTTTTTATTATGTTGTCTTTTCAACTAGATTGAAAATCCCAGAGGATCGGATCAAACCTGATTTCTTCACATTTTCCATCATGTTTAGCGCAGTGCTGTGTGCCAAGGCATGCCTAATCAATATTTGTTTAATTATCGAGCCATGCTATCTGGTTTATGTCCTGACACGGACTTCATGGGACCCTAGGCAAGTCACCTACCCTGGGCTTTGGTGTTTTCATCTAGAAATGGGAGAGAAAGTGATATCTACCTCCAAGATATGTTCTGAGGATTAAATTAATGCACACAGACATGTATATACACAGAGAGACATGTGTGCTTAGTTCCTACAAGAATACCTAGAACTCGGAAAGCCTTATGCTAGTGTTTACTGTTTTTATTGTGTTAAGATTACAACTTTGGATGTTGTGCTGATGGGTCCATTGCAGAGTTGCTTCCTGAATATACACAGTCTATCGTGCATATTCCTGAAAGATTCAGCCCTGCCCCATTACTGGACAGTATATGTGTATGTGCTCTGCATGATGCCAATGAAGAGATGGCTTATTGTCACTAAAATGTATGTAAATGTGTTCTCTTTAAGGTGTGGAAGATATCCTTACAAGGACCATGTTATATGACACTATTAATGATTGCATTTGGCTTATTATGGGGACACCTTTTACAGATCAGACCCACCCAGAGTGTCTTTATTTCTACTTGCTTGTCCTTATCAAGCACACCCTTAGTGTCCAGATTCCTCGTGGGCAGTGCCCGGGGTGAGAAAGAAGGTAGGTGATGACGCATTCTAAGTATATGTTGATGCATTACATATTTAATTGATTGAATTCATTCAGAAGGCCTGTTAGAAAAAATTGCAACTCTTCCTCCCTCCCTGGGGTTTTCCTAACAATTATGGGTACTTGTGCTCACGTACCCTTAAGAACTGATGTCCCTATAAATTCAGCTTCTCCAAACTTCTCCTTAACTAAGAAAAATGCCTTTTACATGCTTATAAATTTAGGACAGTTTGAGGACCACGTTTACAAAGAAATGAGTCTACATTGAAAAATACATTGAAAACTGGTGGATTTAAGACATGAATGTGCTACCCCAAACCTGAAACTAGACAATGTATGGTGTATATTCCTGAAAGATTCAGGCCTGCTTCATCACTGGAGCCAGTTCCACCCACCTCCAGAATTCTAGTTATGTAAGATAATTAAACGTATTCATTGCCTCCTGTCAATTGGCGTTCTGTTACATGCAGACTTAAAAAAAAAAAAGGTTAATGTGCACTGTTTCACTGCTTTACTTCTGCAAATATTGGGAGGTGACATAGTTTTGATACCTTTTTTCTATAAAATACATAAGAACTTTGTTAATTAAAGGTATTCTCACCTTGTACTTTGGCATTGGTTTCATCGGTGTGTGAAGCGCTGCCATTTCTAAATCACTGTGTATTGTGAAATCCGATTTGATCAGAAGCTTGGAAAGAAACATCCTGAGTTGTTGCTCAGTGGCACTGTCTTCCGTATACGGCTAAACTTTGACAGCATTGCCATTGTTTATATCATGTTTATTCATTATGGTAATTTCCACCGTTTTGCTCTTAGTTTGTAAAAGTCCGTAAAAAACAGGGTTAAAATGTCATAGTAACTTCGCACTGATACTTGCCCTTTATCAACACACAATAATGAAAGGGAAAATATGAGAAGAGAACACCAAAGCAGTGCAGCTGACCTCTCCAATAAACTGATCTTGCAGGGAGCAGAGCTGGCCTAACAAGATAAGAGGAGTCATTTATGGGTTGCATGTTTGGGAGGTTGGTAGACATACTGAAGAACTTACATTTCTATAGGAAAATTTATAATGAAACCTATATGTTAAAAATGTAATATACCCGTAGCGCAGTTAGAAAATATAATTTGAATAAAAAAGGTTCAACTTGTAATAGCCACAAAAAATGCAAGGTACTAAGGAAAAAAATCTCTGAAAAGATATGTGTGGTTTTTGAGGGTAAAATTACAAAATGTTGTAGACGAGAGAACCCATGAATGGAAAGACTCAATACATAAGGATGTTGTTTCTCCCCAAACTTAGAAACAGCCATCCCAGTAAAAAATCTGGCAAAGTTTTTCATGAAACTTGGCAAACTAATCCTAAAGTTCATTTAAGATCAAAAGACTAGAATAGCCAATATTAATTTGAAGTGAGGCGCTTTCCCACAGATATCAAGACCTATTGTCACGTTACCGTACTCAAGGTGGTATGGTATTGCCCAGGCAAAGACAGGGCAAGGGTGTAGAATAGACACCCCCAACACTACAAATAAGGGGGCTGATCAGTGAATGAGAACTAGTTATCCATACAGAAAAAAATAAAATTAGAGCACTACCTTGAACTATATACACAAAAATCAATTCTATATGGATGAAATACGTAAATTTGAAGAGCAAAACTTTAGAGCTGTTAGAGGAAAATATCCTTATGACCTCGTGACTGTTAAAGAGAATTTCTTAAAATGTGAAACACAGAACCCAAAAAATATATATTGATAAATCTGAACACATTAAAGTTTGTAACTTTTTTAAAAAGGAATTTTTTTTTATAAGCCACAGACTGGGAGAAGACATTTTATATATATATATATATATATATATATATATATATATATATATATATATATATAAAATGTGCAAAGGAGTAATATTTAGAATATATCAAGAACTACAATAATCAAAACAAATGGAAACCCAGTTGGAAAATAGACAAAGCATCCTAAAAGACAACTTACAGAAGAGGAAACCTGAATGACCAATAAACATAAAAAGATGTTGAACCTCACAGTAATTAGGGAAATGCAGGGGAGGACCACTAAGATGCCATTTCACATTAGTGAGCTGGCAGAAAATTTCACACAGACGCACCATGTATTGGTGAGAATGTAGAGTCCCTGGAACTCTTGGGTGCTGTTAGTTGGAGTGTGAATTGGTTTAGCTGCTTTGGAGAACAATTTTGCAAACAGGAATTTCCATTTCTGGAGTCATATCCTAGAAAACTTGCAAAAGTGAAAGAATGTTCAAATGAATTATTTTTAATAGCAAAAAATTATAAGTAATCTGAGTATTCAGTAATACAGTGAATAATGAAATTATGGTGTATTCATGTACTCAAATACTACAGAAGTAAAAATGAATTAATCATACAGTATTGAGGGGGGAAAATACAAGATACAGAAGACATCTGGTCTGATAACATTTACATAAAGTTTGAAATCATGCAAAGCTTTATACTCACAAACTTGTACATGGGGAACATGAAGAGATGCCCAAGAATGATGCCTCCATCACTCTTCATATGTGGGTTTTTGTTAGTTGTGCCCAAATTCTGTTCCTGTTCTATTTCTCAAGATTTCCAGTCAATATATCAGATATTGGGGCCCAAACCCACAGAGGGGGCCAATAAATAAATCCACTCTTCTATACCCATTCTCAGAACCCACAGGATTATAAACAAAGAGGCCAGGCAGATGGAAGTCACACTAGCAGCTTGATTATGATGAAAAGTGGTGTAAAAGATGTGACAACCGGGAGCTCCTGATACCTCTGCCCAGCATGGGGCCTGCAGCATGGAGCCGCAGCGGCCTCTCTTGAGGGCCTGCCCTGGGAAACTCAGGCCTGCAGAAGACCTCACTCTCTCACCTCACCTGGGCTGCTGCTTACCAGGGGAAGAGGGGCTCCTACCCACTCCCAAGATCACGCTCATTTCTGTGGGAGTAGCGTAGGCAGGTTAGGGCACAACACCAGGAGTGGTTAGGGGAAATATCATGAAAACAAGCAAAGGAAGGGGGTGTTCCAGTAAATGTACATATCACAGCACATTTGTGATAATGGGAAAATTGAAAACCCAAGCACCCATTATCGATTGGGGAATGGGTAAATTGTGGTGTATTCTACAGCAGTTTTAAAAATGAATCCTTGTGTTGTGTATCAGCATGGATAATTTTCAGACATAATGGTGAACAAAAAAAAAGCACGTTGTTGAAATATTGATTATATAAAATTTAAAATTACAAGATAATAAACTCAGTGTCGTTCCCAAATATACAGATGTTATTATATTGAAGTATAAAAACATTCAAGGGGATGATAAATGTTATAAGGCACTGATTGGAGATGTGGCAAGAGAGAGTGGGACCCAGCTGCAGATGGTTGAGGGCTCAGTAGAAGTACTTGCAGTATCTTCTTTTCAAAGACTGAAGCCATGGTGTCAAAAATTTAAGATTTAGCAAAATTCAGCAGTGGGTGTTTGTTATATTCTTTGTTTTCTATATTTAAAGTACTTAATAAAAGAAATGGAGAACAGGAAAACATTTTAAATGCTTATAGTAGGGCCGGCCGAGTGGC
>NW_017731441.1:3503241-3504406 GCF_001890085.2 Hipposideros armiger
GTATCTAATTTTTAATAATTCAATATGAATAATTTTCACCTTGTCTTGACTGCAGTGTTTACATTTTATGCTTATCACTACTGTAAGCATTTGTCTTTCTCCTCCAGCCAAAATGCATTTGCTCACTAGTACGTGATTCCTGAGAACAGCACGGGTCCTGCACCAGGGCACGTGGTGAGGACTCCCTGGCCCTGTTCCATGGTGCCTGCGGCCTGGTGGTAGATAAGTGAATGTCCACTGAATTAAGACAGTTGACTATGATCAGGTGCAAAGCAATAGAACATAATTTTTAAAACATTTACAAAATGCTGGCAGTATATCATCAAATGCTATTTGTAAAAAGTGAGATGTAATTAGAGATTTTTGTATTTCCTCTAAGTCAAGCAGAGGTACAGTAATGGGCACAGTCTGAAATATATGAAGCATGTGTAAGGAGTAGGGGAGAAGGCCATGGAGTAACTACAAACTTAGGACCCAGCAAATTTTCCAAAGCCAAGAGAGTCACAGTCATCATGAACCCATCAAGGTGTACGGTGAATACAATAGAGTTTTGAAGCATCCCAGGCATTCTTTATTCTATTAAATTGTATAACCAACACTCAGAGGTACAAAGCTCTAACAACAACAACAACTTAATATGATTGTTGGTTTAGAATATTTTAAAATTCTGAGGCAAGATGCATTCACCAAAAATTTAACTGTACAATAAGTGAAAGGATTACCTGAACTTCTAATCCAAGTGCAGTTTTTGCTGGTCATGAGAGATTTTGATTTGTTTTGGTTTGGTTATTCTACTTTTATAGAAATTTACTCTATCAGATTGGTCTTTAAATATATACTGTTGATAGCTTTTAAAAAAGAGAATAGCTTATTTTAGGGACATGATAATTTAGTGTTTACAAGTACATTTAAAAAGTCCAAAGCCAGAACTGTTGGTTGAAAAGGTAGACATTGGGAAGCCTGTGTGAAATAGTGAGTTCACGAAAAATACATCATTTTTCCTTTCTTCTTTGCAGATTTGTGTAGTCCCTTCAACCAGCGCTGGTCACTGCTTTTCTGTTCTGTCTATCTAATGAGCCAGTATATTCCTACCAAGTCTTCTTTTGTCTCAAAGAAAAGGAATATTCAGTGGGAGGATTATGGTGGGTTTCAGGGAAAGTGACCC
>NW_017731441.1:3504522-3506747 GCF_001890085.2 Hipposideros armiger
TAAAGATTGGTGATGAAGACTGCTGCTTTGTGTTTTGGGGACCCAGTGAATTTGGTATGGTTATCCAGGCCTATCATATTCTTGTTTCCCATGCCATCTTTTCATAATGACATATTTTTATAATTATATAAGTACCAAATAACTGGTGGAAATAAAGTACTCAGAAAGTTTTCTTTTAAAAAAATTTTTAATCATTAAAATTGTGTTTGCTCTCTAAGAGATTTTAAAGTCTATATTCTCATTTAAAGTATCAAAATTATTTGAATTATATTGGAAATATGCACGATGACTATATTTTGACTTGGGACACTTTACAATACTGTATGCATTTGCTTTTAATAACTTTTTTCCTTATGCAGGTGACCTTGACTACAGCGCTGTGTTGCTTGGAATGCTAGTGATGCAGGATGTACAGCTGGGGTTATTCATAGCTGTCATGCCAACTCTTATCCAAGCAGGAGCCAGCACATACTCTAGGTACATTTTTTTATTACTTTATTTCACTGTTTGTTTTTCTAGTATTAAATCATTTATGTATGTATGTATGTATGTATGTATGTATGTATTTTTAATTAAAGTTTATTGGGGTGACAATTGTTAGTAAAGTTACATAGGTTTCAGCTGTACAATTCTGTAATCATCTATATATCACAAATCATTTATTTATAAAAATACTATTTAATACATTTTTCCAAAGAGATGTTCAGAGCTTGCATAGATAACACAGGCTTAAGAGCATAAATTCTGGAGTCACACTACCTGGGCTCAAACTCTAGCTTTGTTGAACTTGGACAAGTTGATCTTGGACAAGTTACTTAACCTCACTCTTCCTCGGTTTTGTCATCTATAAAGTGGGGATAATACCAGTACTTACCTAATAAAGTAGTTAGGATTGAATGAGTTAAGGTATAAAAGTGCGCTAAGGTATAAAGTGATTATCATTGTCATCATTACCATTTCCCCTGATCCTTCTTTCCATCCTCCCAATAAAATAATAACAGAACCTAAACTGTATTTGCTTAGGTTTATAAGGTAAGAGAAGCCAAATGAGAAAAATAAATTTACCCAGAAAGTTGTAGGTTATGTTGCATGTACAATATATTACAAGAATACCAGCCAGACAATAAATACACTGGGAAAATGTAGAGAGCCTTATAAAATTTAAAGGTACATTGCGTGTGATTTAGGATTATAAGCTTGAATTTGTTTTAAGCAAATATATGCATATAAATATTGTGCATTAAATGTTTTCAGGGGATACATTAATTTCTTCTCTTATACTACTGATGCTATTGGTCAAAAATTAGACTTTTTTGAAATTTCTTTTGGAAACGCTTTGAAATGCTAAGACCTGTCTTATTTTGTCTCTTCATTTCTAATCTGTATGGCCTCATCTAAACCTAATTATCCTCCAAAGGCCCATCTCCAAATACCATCACAATAGATTTCAATATGAATTTGGGGGAACACAAACATTTAGACCATAACACTCTGGGTTTATCCTATTTGGTGTTTGCTTAGCTACTTGAATCTGTAGATTTATGTCTCTCTCCTAATTTAGGAATTTCAGCCATTATTTCCTCATATACTTTTTCAGTTCCACTTGCTCTCTCTTCTTCTGGGAATCCAGTGATAATGTCTTTTGTTATTGTCCCACAGACCTCTGAGACTTTTCTTTTTTTAGTTTATTTTCTCTCTATTTAGATTGAGTGAATTCTTTTGATCTGTTGATCTGTCCTCAAGTTCATTGATTCTATCCTTTGTCATCTTCACTCTAATATTTAGCCTATCCGGCAAGATTTTTATTTTGGTTATTATATTGTTTAGTTGTATAATTTTCACTTGGTTCTTCTGTTCATAACTTCTGTTTCTTTGCTGAGATTTTCTGTTTCTTTTTTATTATTTGTTTCAAGAGAATTTTTAATTGCTGTTGAATCAATTTTATGATGGCTGCATTAAACTCTTTGTCAGATAATTCTAACAATGATTCATTTTGATATTGAAGTCTGTTTATTGTCTTTTCTCATTCAAGTTGTGGTTTTCCCTGATTCTTGGTGAGATGAGTGATTTTCAGCTGTATCCTGGACATTTTGTGTATTATGTGTCTCTAGATCCTGTTCATCATTTTTTTAAAGCAAGCAGTCCCCCAACTGAGGTGTGTGAGGGCTAAATGGGTGTATGTGAGTGTGTGTATGTGAGTGTGTGTGTGTGTGTGTGTGAGTGTG
>NW_017731441.1:3509162-3519760 GCF_001890085.2 Hipposideros armiger
AAAAAAAAAAACTTAAAAAAAAAATTTTAATTAAATCAGTTGTAATGTCAATATAAACTTTGCCTCTTCATTAAGCCTTATTCAGAATTAATCTTGATGTTCCCTAAAGGAAAGAATTAACTTCTTCCCCCAAAATATTTCATGGGTAAAGAACAGAACACAGAGACTATGGTAAAGAATACTTTTTAAAAATCAAGTGATTTGAATTATTAGAATTAATATCTTGTAAAACTATGTAAGTTCTAGAAGAAAAAGTATGGATGAATTTATTTATAATACTGAAGATGGGAGGGCCTTTCTGCTTAAAGCAGAACACAAGTTCCAGAAGCCATAAAGGACAAGAAAAGTGATAAGTGTTACTACATTAAAGTTTCATACTTTGAATTTTTAAATACATGAACACATACATACATATACATATGTGTACACAAATGTACATATACATACATATATACATGTGCATGTACTTGTTTGGTAAGCAGGCTAAAGACATGGAAAAGATGTTTGTACACATATTAAAAAACTTAACAGAAGGTTAAGTTTTTTATTTCATAAAGATCTATTAATTAAGAAAAATTTGAAAAACCTAATAAAAAAATAGGGGAGCGATATGAACAGCTAACATAGAAATGAGTAAATGGAAGATACTCACTCTCTCACAATGAAAAGGCAATGGCACCTTTTATTTGTCAGATTGCAAACCTTTACAAGTGGGGTGATGATGCCCAGGGTGGGGAATGGCAATCTGAGGTCTTGGTTGGGGTGGGAATGGAAGCAGGGTTTCCGGCAGCCCATTTGGTGATGTCTATCAAATGTAGACTATTGCATACAGTTATGCTCACAGAAACTCATCTTCCAGCATGGCAGGAACCTAGAGCAGCCAGTGCCTGGCTGAGAAAATGATGGCACAGACACATGATGGAATACCTACTCAGCTATTAAAACGGCTGAGGCTTGTGCTGACATAGAAACATTGCCAAAACGTGATGAATGGAGAAATAAAGATGCAGAATAATGTATTGATCGTGCAGATGAAGAACTGGTTGTGTGTGGGCATACAAATGACACTTGCGCTAGTAGAAACTCTTCACAGTGTTGCCTTGAAAGAGATTGGAGTTGTACATGACTTTAACTTTTCATTTGTACCTTTCTGAGCTGTTTGACTGTTGTATCCTCATCACAATGTATTTAATAGATAATGAGGAGATAGACCTGAAAGCAAGCCCTGGGCTTGGTGATTGCAGAGAGCATTTTAGCAACTAGGCACACAGGCCCTGGAGCCAGACACCTGGCATGAGACCTGGAGAAATTGCTTGGCCTCTGCCTCTGTTTCTTGTCTGTAAGATGGGGATGGTGACAGCACCTGTCTAGTAGGATTGCTGTCAGGATTGTCTTGAGAAATGCACGTCTTAAGTGGCTGCAGTATCTTATCAGCTAAATAAACCTGGACTGAGACTAGAACACCTGTAACGTGCTGTGCACTGGGAAGTATGGCCTGCTCTCATGGCATTGCCATGCTGTTTGGAAAAGAAAATAAATGAATGATAAATAAGTGAATGGACAACAAGAAAATGTCTAGTGTAGATAAGTGCTGTGCAGAGAATTACATTGGCATGATGAGTCGGCAAACGATGGATGACCACTTCAGATGGGCAAGGCCTCTAAGTAGTTGACTTTGGGCTGAATTGTGAAGGACACAGCTGAGCCAGTCAGGGAGGAGAACCTGGGGTAGGGGATGAGCATCTAGCTGAAGGGGTCTGGAGTGCAGGCCCTGTAGCTGTGGAGGGAGCATGGCCTATCAGGGAGGAAAGGCCGGGTAGGTTGCTTGGTGGGCGAGGGGTGAAGAGTGGAAGAGGTGAGAAGTCAGGAGCTTGGGATATCTGATTGGTGTTCCCAGTGTGTTGTTTTGGCCTCTGTGGAGCATGGACGAGATCAGTTAGGAGGTTTTTGGAGTTGTGTGGGGAGATGATGGCACCTAGGGAAGGGGTGCCCTGGTGCTAGACAGGACCAGGTTCAGTAGTACAGCACTTACTTATGATGTGATGATGTGTGGGGTGAGCAATTAGTTCAGTGGTCTGTTACTGGGATGTGGAAGATCGATGTAGGTCCCAACCTACCTTATTCTGTCACAGCAAGCACATTTCTATTCCTGCCAGGGCTACAGACCTTAATTTCTCACACTGGCTCCCCATCGTCATTAAAAGATGTGGAGTCTTTCACAATGACTTGACTTCTTTGCTTCAAGCCCAGCTCTGTTCTAATTCTCCTAAGTAATCACGCGCAGCTTGTGATTTCTGTTCAGCACTGCTCTTTTAGGCTTGGCTGCAGTGATGAATTCTCTCTTAGAATAGTAGTCCTCCCTTATCTGTGGGGGAAATGTTCCAAGACCCCCAGTGGGTGCCTCAAACCACAGATAGTACCAAAACCTATGTACTGGGGATGCCAGAAAATGTATACAAGTGGACACTTTGGTCAACATTGTTGCTCAAGCAGTAGTTCGCCGTAATCAGAAGTGTCTGGATGCTGATGGTAACTGCCTTGAGCACCTCTTGTATTGGGACTTCGGAAAAGTCATGACACATGTTTGCAACAGATGGCACTAGTTCATTTTTGGAAGTACTAGAGTCATTCGCATCTATGTTATTGCTATGTCATTTGACAGCTGACAGTTCTAGCTTCATTCCAAAAAAAAAATGAGCCATTTGGTTGAGTTTTGCAAATTTTACAACAAGTTGAAGATAGAAGACCAAACTGTGCATTTTTGCCATATTTTACTGTTTTACTTTCATAAAGGGAAGAATGCACGTTAAGCTTGTGAAAAGTTGCATAAAGTTTACGGTGACAATGCTCTACAAGAACATCAGTGCCACTGATGGTTCATGAAATTCCGTGCTGGTGATTTTGATCTCAACGATGCTCCTCGGTCAGGGGGGCCCACCGAAGTTGATGACGACAAAATAAAGGCATTGATCGAGTCAAACCCACATTACATGACATGAGAGATTGCAGAAACATTGAACATCCATCATTCAAGCATTCATGACCACCTAAAGAAGCTGGGATATGTAAGCAAGCTTGATATTTGGGTTCCACATGAACTCAAATAAGTTTATTTGATGGCATGTATAAACATCAGCAATATGCTCATTAAATGTGAGGAAAACGATCCTTTTTTGAAGTGACTGATAACTGGTGATGAGAAGTGGATTGTTTACAACAGTGTGGTGCGCAAACGGTCTTGGTCCCAACGTGATGATTCGCCTCAAACGACATCAAAAGCAGACATTCATCAAAGGAAGGTTATGCTCTCAGTGTGGTGGGATTTTAAAGGTGTCGTGTTTTTCGAGCTTCTACCAAGGAACCAAACAATCAATTCAAATGTGTACTGTTGGCAATTGGACAGTTTGAACGAATCCATCATCCAGAAACGCCCAGAGCTTGTTAATTGTAAAGTAGCTGTGTTCCATCATGACAATGCGAGACCACACACAAGTTTGATCACCTGTCAAAAATTATTGGAGCTTGGATGGGATGTGTTGCCATACCCACCATACTCACCTGACCATGTGCCATCAGACTTCCACTTGTTTCGCTCTCTTCAAAACTCCTTTCATGGTATAATGTTCAATTCAGATGAGGCTGTAAATCAGCACCTTGTTCAGTTTGTTCAGTTTTTTGCAAATAAAGACAGGTCCTTCTATGAATGAGGAATTATGAAGCTCACTGAAAGATGGCAAAAGGTTATCAAACAAAGCAGGTAATATATCATTGGTTGATCTTTGTTCTTTATATAAATAAATGACCTTTGAAAAACATAGACAAAATATGTCATGACTTTTTGGAAGACCCAATAATTGCAGAAGTCAAACATGACTTGTATTCATCTTTTGTTATTGGTATATATGGAGTATTACAATTTTAATACAGTTTTCCTTTCTTAAAATGTGTATACTTTTTATTGGCACCCTCTGTCTACATGGCACCCTCTATGTTTTTTCTTTTGCATGTGTACCTTTTCACTTAAAGGAAGCACTTGACAGCTTCTCTCTGGCACGTCTGAATTGCTAGCAGCCCTACTCTTGCATTTTGGGGCCGTTATTAAGTAAACTAAGGGTGACTTGAACACAAGCACTGCAATACTCAGACAGTGGATCTGGTAACCAAGACGACTACTAAGTAACTAGCAGGCAGGGAAAATATACACATACAGAGTGGTTACACTGGACAAAGGGGTGACTCATGGCCTGGACAGGACAGAGCAGGACAGCACGAGATTTCATCACACTACTCAGAATGGTGTGTACTTTAAAATTTATGAATTGTTTATTTCTGGAATTTTCCATTTAATGTTTTCAGACTGTGGTTAACCAGGGGCAACTGAAACCACATAAAGCGAAACCATGGATAAGGGGGGACTACTGTAATCAGATTTCTCTTCTTCCATTGAGAACTTTTAAACCAGAATTCTGGATTGAATGGTTTCCTAAATATGGTGGAGAGCAAAGAAATTGTGTATGTATTTAAGGAAATATGTATATTGTTATAAATACTACAAATACATAATAGTGCCTTTCTTGTAAAAGCCTTTAGGCTGAGAGCTTAAGAATATATTCTGGGCCGGCCAAGTGGCTCAGTTGGTTAAGAGTAGGCTTAAGAGTAGAGCTCTGAGCAACAGGGCCACCGGTTAGATTCCCAAATGGGCCAGTGACGCTGCACCCGAGCTGAGCTGCCAACAGGTGGCCACATGTCTCAGCTGATATAACAATAAGATTGCTTGTTCAATGGTGTGCTGCGCCCACCCGCAACTAAGACTGAATTCGGCTCCTTGAGACGGCTCAGTGGATAGGGTGTGCGCTCTTAACAACAAGGTTTCTGGTTGACTCCTGCATGGGATGATGGTTACGCCCACCTGCAACTAAGATTGGACACAGCACCTTGAGCTTAGAGGCCACGAGCTGCTGATGGGAAGCCAGATGGCGACTGACGCCCTCAACGAACAGTGAAGAACAGCAACTTGGCTGGGCCCCTTCCTCAATTCCCCAACACTGTTCCCCTCCCCCAATTCCGCAATAAAGTCTTTAAAAAAAAATATATATATATATATATATATATATATATATATATATATTCTGAGATCTGAACAGCATATTGTAAAAAGAACTTCATACAGAATCCTTTCCTTTATGACTAAATACTAGATATAAAATTCAGAATTCTGACTTGGGATAAAGGAATATTTTGCTGAAAGTCACCAGAATTCTTTAGTTATGCTTCTCACGGTGAGCCTGCAGTGTAATATTACAAAGTGACTATTGCCTGACAAAGAATTTCAAGTGGGGGTTAATTCCTGACAAGGAATTTTATTATCTATTATAGAGCTATATAAGCTGTCAGTCAAAAGTCATTACATTCTATTAAATGTATTTACTCCAAAGTATTGGTTGTAAAACAATCCAGCTTCTATATTTGATTCAAATAATTTCTGAGGTTAATATGATTGATAGGTTTTATTTTAATATCTGGAAATAAAAATGCATGTGATTTAGGTCATTTATTTTGCAACATGTTAAACAAAAAAGTGGAAGATCATTTTATTGGATTTTAGAGAAATATGCTTTGAAGGTGAAATAACATGTCTCTTTTTTTTTTCTTTCCTAGCATTGTCATGGAAATACTACGAATACTGGTTTTGATTGGTCAGATTCTTTTTTCACTAGCTGCTGTTTTTCTGTTATGTGTCGTTATAAAGACTTACCTCATAGGACCGTATTATCGAAAGCTGCATATGGAAAGCAAAGGGAACAAAGAAATCCTAATCTTAGGAATCTCTGCTTTCATCTTTTTAATGTTAACGGTAATTCTCAAAATATGTTATTTATATAATCTGATTTATAATCTGTTCACTGGGAGCTTGTGATCAGTTCTTTATCTTTTCATTTTAATAATAGTTAAACTATTTGAAACACTGGTTAGTATTTTTAATTTTATGCACAGTTATGCTACCCATCAATATTAATACGAGTTAAGCCTGTTTAACTGTTTTAACTCATACTTTTTTATTTTATTTTACTCTTAAATATGGTTTATTACTCTTTACCATTTCTGTGTATCGCAACACCAAGATTTTGCTGTTTAGGATCTGTCTGTAGAGGCTACAGAGGATACAAAGGCTACGGTTTTCACCCCCTTCTTTATGTGTTTGTACGTGTAAGCATAGTACATATCAGTATATATAGTGATATATCAATATATAATGTAATATATATATATATATATATATATATATATATCACCAAAGAGAACACATTGATTAAGGAAATACAAAAATTTGGTATCATTTCCAAACTTAAATAGTAAAAATAAAAACTGCAAAAGAAGCTGCATACCCTAAATGTATCATATGAAACAAACATATTCAAAAATGTAAATTTACATCCAATTTCTCTGGTCTTGTCATATCACATTAGACCCATTTACAATGGCAAAACCCTAAGCTCCTGCTGCAAAGAGAGCACACTTGCTCACTCTTGGGTGTTCTGCAAACAGACAGCAGAGCCCAAAGCAAAAGCCTGTTCCAGTGCAGCCTCCTGCGCTGGTGAAGACCAAAGAGCTGACTCTTCTCATTGGGAATGAAGACATCAGGTTACACATCGACAAACAGTCATTTGGAGCTCAGAATACACTGTGAGAACCAGGAACTTTACATTTAAGACATACTCCCTTCATTCAAGTGAAACAGGATTATTGGAACGATAGGCAGGTCTGCAACCGGGAACAGGGAGCTGGTTCAGCCCAATAAAGCTACAAGCGACTGAGCCAAGTCAGTGAAGAACAGCGGTCAGGCACTGAAGTGTTCACAGTACCCCATGTGAAAACCAAATGCACCCCACTACCCCATTAGTGTGGGGGTGATACCAGTTGACTTTTAAAACCTTTGGTCTTTAAAGCCCATTTAGTGTACTGATTTTCCATTGCTAGCGCTGGGCACGTCCTTTGCACTTTGTTCACTGTCACCACCTCGGGCGCGCCATGACCTTGCATGTCGGCTGGGGTCAAGTCCCGCTCACAGCCCGGCTGTGAAGCATGAACTTCAGATTTTCAGGCCCACTTTGGATCCACCATGGTTAAGTCCTGGGCACCAGAATCTGTGTCCCATCCCTTCCCGCCCCTGCCCTTTCTACCTTCCCATAATTTCTCATATGAGAGGTGCTTGCAAGTCCCATATTTGAAACCGATGGTCCAACCTCACCAGGCTGTCAGGGACTTACAATTACATGCACAGTCATGCATGTCTTGTCTCATTCTTGTGAAAAACCTTGCAGTTCATGTTTTAAAAATCAAGACATTCACATAATCTCATGTCATCCAACACAAGGAAAACATGATCAGCTCCCTTTTACCAAGGACCCAAGCAAAATGAAATACTTAAATTTCGTTGCTTCCACTTCTATTGCATGTTTTATTTCTCCCAACTCCAGCAATAGCACAGAAGCCCCATCATATCCATTCCAAGCTGGTTTCTAGCAGGCTAAGATGATGGGAACCCTTGTCAAGGCAATTGATGCTGAGGCTTCCAAACCCTGGGCACAAATGCGCCTCCAAAACAGATGGAAGGAAACAGTGCACTCTCCCCAATGATTCACGTGTCAGTTTGACTTTGCAATGCAGTTTGCATCCTTGAAACTGACAGTCTGTAGTGGGAGGGATTGTGTGAGCGAGTGAAGTTGAAATTGTCTCCTATTAGCTTACCCTTTCAACATTAAACAAGGGACCAAGATAGAAATGGTTCCAACATTTCACCAAGTATATTTCTTCTTATGCAGTCTAAGCTGAGAATGCCATGTAAATGGGTCATTGCAAAATGCAGCAATTTAACTTTTCTCCAATCAAAATAAGAAACAAACCAGTGTGATCTCATTTCTATTAACTTTTGAAGATTTACAGCAGTTATTTTTGCTTCTATGCATGAAGGTTAAAAAAATATTTTTTTCATAAAATACAAGAGCAACCAATTTTACTATCAAGTGAAAGTAAAAACTGAGATTCTTGTTTAAATTAGTACAAAGTGGCATTTAGGAACTTAGTTGTAGGCTGCTGCACTGCCACCAAGACAAACCAAAGTATAGGGGTGGGTCTGGTTTTATTTCGGTTTTCTTTTCAATACCCAGTGCTCTTGGATTAAGTTCTGGAAATGTTCCAGTTGTAAGACAGGGATCTCTTGGATTCCACCATGGTTATGCTCCTTGAGTTGGATGCTGGAGGGTGACGTACATTTTGCCAGACCCATGTCGACTACCTAGCAGTCATCAAGGTCAAAAGATTTGTTGTCTTCTCCTTGGTATTCCATTTCCTGGAAACCTACTCAGTGCCATAAGATACCTCCAGTTCCACCAAATGCTTTCACAAACTGGGATCCTTCTTGTGACTTATCTGTGACAATTTCCAATGTAGCTCCAAATTTTTTATAGTTGTTAGAAAACCATTCCAGCAGGGACATGCTATCAATTAGTTCATGTTCTTTTTTTTTTTCTAAAGATTTTTATTGGGGAATTGGGGGGATGGGAACAGTGCTGGAGAATTGGGGAAAGGGGAACAGACATCTTGCTGTCGTTTTGTTCTTCAGTCTAGTTGTGGAGGACGTTGCTTCACTGGCCCAAGTTGGCTCCATCATTGCGCTCCTCCCGGGAGAGGCAGATCAGTTGCCGGCTTCTGGATGGCCACTCACAGCANGTGTGTGTGTGTGTGTGTGAGTGTGTGAGTGTGTGTGTGTGTGTGTGTGTGTGGTGCATCATCCTGCTGGGCCCCACCCAAGTGGAGTGCTAACAAAACCAGCCTCATTGCAGATGGGTGGGGTAGAAGTATTTTGTAATTTTTCGTACTTACTGGATGTTATATTAAGTTTCAGCAATCCAAAAATGATTAAGATCTCTTCTTTGCTCTTAGGTAGCTCAGCCTGGCAGGGAAAGTAAAGAAACGAGTAGCTTTCTCACTGAGATTCCAGAAGTTAAGGCTCAGGCCCTGGAGCAAGGCCTCCTCGGAGCCCCAGCTCTGCCATTTGCCAATCCTGCAAGCTTTGGCATCTTACTGAACCTGTTTGGGCTTCAGTTTTCTTACCTGTAAAATGAAGACAATATAGAAATGGGACCTACCTACCTCATGGACTGTGTGAGAATTACAGAACAGAATCACACAAAGCACTTAGCTTAGTCCCTGGCATATATAACTGTTAAAGGTAGTTTATCAAGAAGATCCTTTTGATTGTCATTTTCCTTGGATCCAATTTTTTTTTAACTATCAGAAAAGCAATACTTTTAGTCACAACCTCAAAAATCAGAGTCAGTTCTTATTTTTTTGGCTACAGATTTTCAAGATAAGTAACTGAACAAAAATTTGGACAGCAAAGGAAGATTTGTAAGGTTAGCTGAAAATTATTTGAATTCTATTTAAGAAGTGTACAATAAATTATTATCTGTAAAGGTCAGAATCTCCTTACCAAACAATAAGCAGAACCTCAGCAAAGAGTCACAGGGCACTCATAAAACACAAATGTGACATTCATCTTATCAAACTTTCCTGTCACTTACAGGTAAAACCGTTGTTATATGATGTCTCAATCAAAACACTTTAAAAGCTTTTCTTTTTTATTTTCCCAATTTAAAAAATTAATCCAATATAGGTATCGACACCATTGGTATTATTCCAATTTAGTCATAAAGCATCATGTTTACCAAGAGTTTTAATAACATGGAAAAAATGCTCCATATTATGTTCAGCTGTAAAAAAAAGTTAATATTCCTCAAAAGGTTAAACATAGAGTTACCATATGATGTAGCTATTCCATATAATGCCATGAATTATACACTTTAAAATGGTTAAAGTGGTCAATTTTATGTTATGAATATTTTACCACAATAAAAAAATTTTGTGCATGATTGTTCATGGCAGCATTAGTCATAATAGCTAAAAAGTGGAAATAACTCAAATGTGCATTAACTAGTTAATGGATAGATAAAATGTGCTATGATCATACAATAGAATGTTATTCAGCCATAAACAGGAATGAAGTACTGATACATGCTACAACATGGATAACCTTGAAGACATTATGCTAAGTCAAAGAGAAGTCACAAAAGGCCATATACAATTCCATTTATATGAAACATCCAGAATATGCAAATCCATAGGGACAGAAAGTAGATCAGTGGTTGCCAAGCACTGGGGGAGGGGCAACGGGGAGTGAGTGTTAATGGTACAGGGTTAAAATTACAGGGTTAAAAGCTGTTAAAATTATATACAGTATTATTTCAACTACATAAAGAAGAGAATGAATGGAGAGACTGGAAATGTATATACACACAAACACATATATATGTGTATAACAAGGTATTAATGATTTTCTATGAGTAGAGTAATAGATTATGGTAATTTTATTGTCTGCTATACATACTTTTTAATATAATTTGGGAAAAGCTCCTTTCTAATTTTGATAACCATGGAAAATTCATAGTAAAAAAATTAAATTAGGGCCGGCCAAGTGACACGTTGGTTAAGAGCTGGCTTGGGACGCCAGAGGGCTCTGGTTTGGATCCCACATATGA
>NW_017731441.1:3527895-3543497 GCF_001890085.2 Hipposideros armiger
AGAGGGCAGTGTCACTGGCCCTCATATGTGGGATCCGAACCGGGGCCCTCTGGCGTCCCAAGCCAGTTCTTAACCATCGCGCCACTCGGCCGGCCCAATTAGTTCATGTTCTTGTCCTGTCTCTTTGTGAAATGAGATTTATCCTTCTCTTGTTCTGGAGTCAGAGAATTTTCTCCCCTTCTGTGCCTTGGCAATGAAGACCATATCTCATTATATCCCAATTTTCCGACTATTAGACTCTCTACAGCTTCCATTTCTAAAGCCTTCAGTGTGCCTTTAACTCCAAAACTACTTGCCTGTGTCCTGGCTGATTTCATCAGAGTAACATCCTATTAATTTCTTCTATTGAATGAATTTCACGTTGGAAAGGACTTCAATAGATAACTCAATAGCTTCGTTGAACCCATTTTCACCACCATAGGGATATATCAGCTAATTTTAAAACTTTTGATTGCAACCTTTGATCAGACATATCAGATTGACTTCATTGAGTTTTATAGTCAGCTGATCCAGCTACAGTGAGATCAACCACATTCCCTTTGTCCCCAGAACTAAACAGCTGCATAGCAGTCTCAGCTACTTTCTGAACATATTAACTCATACTCTTAAGCACTTTGCTAAAATGGTATTTGTGAGTGCTGCATTGAAAAACAAATCTGTAGGAATGAAAAGCCACCAGTATCAAGTCATGTTGCTCTGTCTTAAACTTTCAAACAACATTGTACCTGAGATACAATGAACAGTTTAAAAACAAATTTTAGCTCTGTTTAATAATGACAAGCTAGTCAACAGTAGAACTTCTTTTGCCATAAATGGGAAAGGTTAAAACAATACAAAGTTTGTTTTAGAAGCGGCCTTCTCCTTATTTAAAGGACAAGCTTCTGATGAGACAATGGGAGAAATGCGATTAGACCACGGCCCCCCATAAGTAGTCTGGTAATGGCATCACCATCTAGCCCAGCAGTTGCACTCCTTGAGGTGTATCCCAGAGAAATGAAGACTCACGTTCACACAGAAACTTACACACAAATGTTTTAGAGCAGTTTTATTCATACTAGCCCCAAACCACCTAATTGTCCTTCAACAGGTGCATGGTTCAACCAGCTGTGTCCCTTCTACACCAAGGAAGACCACCCAGCTTTAAAAGTATGGGTACATGACTCTCCAGAGAATTACGCTGAGAGAGAAAAGTCAACCCCAAGGGTCGCATACTGTGTGATCCCATTTATGTGGCATTTTTGAAGACAAAGTTTCGAAAATGGAGGGAAGATTGCTGGTTGACAGGCATTAAGGAGGGAGTGGGGTGGGAAAGATCTTTGTGGTGACAGAGTGTTTCGTGTCTGTTCCCTGTCATGTCAGTATCCTGGCTGTGATCTTGTGCTGATTTGGCAAGATATCACCATTGGGGAAACGGAGTCAAGCATCCGTGAAACCACTCTGGATTATTTCTTACAACTGCAGTTGAATCTATAGTTATCTCAAAATAAGAAATTTAATTTTAAAAAAAGGAAATTAACAAAAATGACTTCCTTATATGTAGTTTAATTGCCTGGTGTCTCATAATCTTGAGAGAAGACAGATTTGCTTGTGCTCAAAGCTGCTCAAGTATCTGACTAACTTAATTTTTTTTACATTGCTTTATCTATTTAGAGTATTTTTCTCTTTGAAAACAGCATCCAGCAAAATTGTCTTACCTGAATGACTTCCTTGCTGTTTCCCAATAGCTACATAAGTTAAAAACAATTCCCAGTTCATTGGTTCTCAGTTTTATTTCTTCATTCGACTGTATTTACTGAGAACCCGCTGCAGTTGCCAGGTATTTTGTTAGGTGCTGGGGCATGTCATATATTGCATATCATATATTCTTATAACTCCTCTGTCAAACTCTTCATTCATTGCCGTGTGATATTCCATCGTGTGAGAATTTCACAATTCATCCCTTCTGTTGTTAGCTATTAGGATTTGTTTTCATTTAGGGCTGTTGTGAATAAAGCTGCCATACACATTCTCCTATGTGTTTTTTGATGGGCATGTGGTTTCATTTTCGATGCGTATGTATCTAGGAGTGGGGTTGCTGGGTCATGTTTAACTTTAGTAATTTCCCATGCTAGTTTCCCCCAAGTTGTTATGCCGTAGGTTTCTGCACCTATCAGCATTGTGTGAGGGTTCAGTTTCTCTGTTTCCTCACCAATATCCATATTGTCAGTTGTTGTACTTGCAGCCATTCTGCTGGGTAGTGGTGGTGTCTGATCGGGGTATTGATTTTCATTTCCCTGATGACTGATGGTGTGAGAACCGTGCTGTGTGTTTGTTAGCCATGTGGTCATCCTCCTCAGGAATGTGCCTGTTAGTGTCTTTAGGCTATTTTTCTTTTGGGTTATTTTCTTACTCATCTGTAGGAGGTTTTATCTGGCAAATTTTTTGTCAATTTTTTGTTTTGTTTTCTTTGCTGAAATGAAACTCACATAACAAAACTCGCCTTTTAACCATTTTAAAGTGTACTAGTCAGTACAAACATCACCCCTGTCCAATTCCAGAACATTTGTATCACCCCAGAAGAAACCCCATGCCTCCCAACTCTGTCTGTCCACCAACCCATAGCAACCACGAATCTACTTTCTGTTCCTATGTATTTATTTGCCTCTTCTTGACATCTCGTATAAATGGAATCAAATATGTGGCCTTTTGTGTATGGCTTCTTTCATTTTCCATGTGTCAAAGGTTCATCCCTGCTATAGTATGTTTCAGTACTTCATTCCATTTTATGGCTGAATAATATTCTATGTGAGATATATTTTTGCTATTATCTTCCATTTTGTGACTTGCCTTTGCACTTGCTTAATGGTATTTTTTTGATGGATACAAGTTCTTAATTTTAATGGCGTCTGGTTATCAATTTTTTTAAGGTTAGTACTTTTTATATTCTGCATAAGGATCTTTGTCTGCCCCTGGGTCATGAAGATGCTCTGTGTTGTCCTCTAGAAATGTCATCACTTTACTTTTCTTGTTTAGATCTACAGTCCATCTGCAGGTCAGCTTAGCACAAGATGTAAGGTAGTGGACAGAATCCGTTTTTTTCACGTGCTTTTCCCCACGCCGTGTGCTGGAAGACACCTCCCCCACTTATGCAAGGTCACCTTGTTAAAAACCAAGAGGCCATGTGAATGTGTGTGTGAGTGTGTGTGTTTCTGACTATTCCCTTGGCCAGTTCACCTGCCCTTACATCTGGGAGTGTAGTGCCCAATTTTTTTCTCTGGCAGGGTTATCTTGGCTATATTTGTGGTCTTTCCAGTGTCCACGTAAGTTTTTAAGATTTAACTTGTCAATTTTCACACACAAGGAAGTTTTGTTGCAATTTCAGTGAATCTGTAGGCAGTTGAGGGAGAGCTGACATTTTAATGATTCCAAGCCTTTAAGCATGGCACACACCCTCTGTTTACTGAGGTCCTCATCTGTGTTTCTCAGTAGTATTTCATAGTGTTTGGTGCAGAGATTGTGCACTTCTTTTGTTGTATATTCCCGGGGGTTTGATGTGTTTTGATGCTATTGTAAATGGTATTTCTTTTAAAGTTCATTTTTTTCTATTTGTTGCTGCTATCATCTATAGTTTTGGTGTCTCAAATTAAAAAACAGCTACTTCTTTCCAGTTGTTTTGCATTAAGTAATGTCTCATCAAAAAGTCTGAAGCGTTGCATATAACAGAACTATAGTTAAAAACCTGATAAACCATAACTATTATATCTGAATCTGGCTCTCCTGAATCTAGTCATTTCTAGACTCATCGATGCTTCCCTCTGGTCTCCTGCCATCGACAGGCAATTGCTCATTGGCTGTGTCTGCTTTCTCGAAGTAATTTGAGTTAGTGACGAGAATAGGATTTTTGTTTTTTATACAGTATGTTTTTTTTTAATGTCACAGTCTGGCTGTTCATTGATTCAAGGTAAAAAAAAAAAGTATCACGAATATTTAAAATAAGTTTTGGAAAATATTCTCATTCAAAAATTTCACAGCAATCTATATGAATTATTGTTTCAAATACTTTAAATTAATTTTTTCTCTGTGTATGGTTAATTCAACTATTAGCTTCCACATGTTGTCATTCATGTCATCCCCACAGAGGCCCCACTGAGGACTTCACGGATGTACAGCGATGTTTGATTTTCACGGTTTTCTTATGATGGTTCTGCTAGATCTCACAGGCTGTCTTTGGGTGTGAACCCTCCTTTGGCAGACGCTGTTGGTAACTGGTGGCACTGTGTGTGTGTGATGTGTGTTCCTTCCCTCTTCCTCAGGTCACAGAGCTGTTGGATGTCTCCATGGAGCTGGGCTGCTTCCTGGCTGGAGCGCTCATCTCTTCCCAAGGCCACATGGTCACTGAGGAGATTGTGTCTTACATCGAGCCTATTCGTGACTTCCTGGCTATCATTTTCTTCGCATCCATAGGTAACCTTTCTTCTTTTTGTCATAATGTTTGGATTGTATTTGTTAAACACTTGCAGATTGCTCCTGTTATCTGTTTATACACATACTCTTATTTATAGACTATACAGTGAAAACAGTTCCCATAAAAACTAGAGTCTAAGGAGACATCTTATTTAAAAAGAGGGAAAATTTGATTGCTTGTCATGCTCTGTCAGTACTAAGATGCACACGTAGATTGGCATTAAAAAGGCTCCGATGCCCTGAGGTGAGGACAACCCTCACTGGGTATGACGCCACAGGGAAAGCCACTGGTGCTCAGCAGGTTTGCAGCTTAAAGTCAGTGCATCAAAATGGGGCATTTGGGAGGGAATATTAATTTTGATACAAAGAAGAGTAAGCTGACTGTGTGGAGGTGTGCCACTCTGGAGATTTCCCTTTGTCGGGGTTTCTTGAGTGGCCAGTCCTGGAGGGGTGCAGGCAGTGAGAGAATCCCCGGCCTCTGTATGTTACAGTGTATCCATTCGGCACCTCCTGGTTCACACCACTCCTTATTGCTTGGGAAACTCATGCACTATACACTGGTCGACAGGTTCGGTGTGATCCCGGCGAGACTTTGGGAACGTAGAAAAGCAGATTCTAAAATGTATATGGAAATGTGAAAGGCCCTGAATAGCCAAGTCAGTCCCGAAAGAGAAGCACTAAGTGGTGAAGGTCGCAATTTATGAGAGTGAGATAAGATCATTCGTGAGATGCTTTAGTAACTGGATGCCCTCTGTGTCCCATGAGAGAGCCCCTCTCAGGGGATGTTTGCCTCTTCCTCTCTGTCCCCTTCTCCCCACATCCTCTCTCTTTCTCTCGTGTGTGTGTGTGTGTGTGTGTGTGTGTGTCCACCTCCCCTCGCCCTTTCTCCTTCACCCCCTCTCTTCTCCCCGCTCCCCTGCCTCCACTATTGGTAACACCCCTCAATATGCTAAATAAGCTCTGCCAATTTTGATTCCTTGAACTCCATTCCTGGTTGATGATTCACTTCTTTTCTGTCAGTTCTTTTCCAGACAAGATCTAAAAAAATGGTTAAATAGTAACCTCATTCTTACTACATTTCACTTCTGTGTTCATTCCTAAGACCCCCGGGTCATCCTGACTAGTGTCTGTCATTCCATGTCCTTCCTGCTAAGGCTTCATGGAATGTTCACTAGTTAAAAAACTAAAATTCAGTGGGCCGGCTGAGTGTCTCAGTTGGTTAAGAGCTTGCTCAAGAGTTTGAGCTCTGAGTAACAGTGGTTCGAGTCCCGGCCCGAGCTGAGCAGCCGCTGAGCTGCCAACAGGTGGCAGGATGGCTCAGCTAAGAAAACAAACAAACAAACAAACAAACAAAAACCTAAAATTCCATAAATATGTTATTTAAAACAGACATATTTGCTTTAATACTCCTCAAATTAAGATTCTTGATTCATTGAAAACCATGTTTTCTAACAAAACAAAAATCATACATATTTTTGCTTTGGTTATTTACACTTAGTATATCAAAGGGAATTCAAGTTAATTTCCCTGCCAGCTGAGAAACATGTATACAGTTAGGTTTTTATTCTCTAACTGGTCGGGGAGAGAATCTTTCTGTTCCAGGGTTCTAAGCGAACAAGTTAATGTCATCCATTTAAGAAGACACCTTTACTTTTCTGCACACTTAGACCTCAGTGGCGTATAAATGAATAGTGGGGTCCCCGTTTTTAACAGACGTTCGTTGATCTGCCCTGTGCCAGGCCCTGTCAGAACCACCAGGATGACTTGGACCTGGTTGCTGCGTTCAGGACTCATGAGCCACAGTCAGTCTGGGTGAGAAGAATGGGTCCTGTGGGCCCCGGCACCAAGTGGGTGCACCGAGGGCTTCAGGCTGTGTTCCTGAGGAGAGGCAGTCTTTGAACGGCAGGAACAGCGAAGGGCAGTTTGTAAGCCCAAAGTGAAGGAGGGCTTTCCGTGCTGAAGGGAGAGCCAGTGGTGTAAAGGCGTGGGTGCCTCGGACAGTGCAAGGGGACAGGAGATGAGGTTGGAGATGACTCCACATGCCCGCCCTACAAGGTGGAAGTCGGGACCTGCCTCATCTCAGCGACAAGCATCCAGACCCTCAGCGGTCAGTAAGAGTCCCAGGGTCAGGCAGATAGCAAGCGGCAGCATAGATTTTGAATCTTTGTCCTTCGCGCTGGACCAGGTTCCACAGACTCTGGTCCACAGCCCAAATCCGGCCTGACACCTAATTTGATAAATGACATTTTATTGGGACACAGCCAAGCTCATTGTTTATGTTTATAAGTGCTTTTGTACTCCGTCTCAGTCAGCTCAGGCCACCATAACAAAATACCTTTAGAGACCTGGGCTCAAACAACAGACATTTATTTCTCACAGTTCTGGAGGCTGGAGCCCAAGATGAAGGTGCTGACACAGTCAGGTTCTAGTGAGGGCTCTTCCTGGCTTGCAGGCGGCCACCGTCTTACGGATCCTCACGTGACCTTTTCCTGGTGTGTGTGCGCACAGAGTGAGGACATGGGAGTGCTCGTGAGCTCCTGTGTCTCTTCTTACAGGACACCAGTCCTGTCGGATCAGAGCTGCACCCTGTGACCTCATTTAACCTTAATTACCCTCAAATACTGTCACACTGGGGATTAGGACCTCAGCACATGAACTTGGGGGGCAATTCAGTTATGGAAACTCCAGCAGCAGTGGTGTGGGGGGCTATAGAGCTCATTCTTGGAGGTGCCCTAGAGGTAGGTAGTTGTCACATGTCGGGTTTAACCTAGCACCTCGCAGCCCTGGATCCTTGCTCACTTTTATATCGGTGGGCCCAGTGGGTGTGCGCGGTGACCATGAGAGCTGGTGTTTATTAATTAGCACAGACCATGTACCAGGCACCTGCTTCACACATCATGTTGCATTCACTCATCGCCCAGACCCACAACTACAGATGAGGCAGCTGAGGCAGAGAGAGGTTAAGAGGCGTGCCAGCGTCCACAGCTGGTTAGAGGTGAATTCGGGATTGTAGCCCAGAGTCTGTACTGTTGAACACTGTGCTATCCCAAATATACATTTGGTCTTTGTTGTAAGAATGAATGGCCATAAGTAGAGAAAAAGTGTAACATAACTCGTTTGCCCTCCTGTCAAAGTTTATGTGGAAAAGACATTGTAACATGGACTTCATCTCATTCCGTTTTGTTAATGTCGCTAAATACTGGCTGCAGTCAGTCTGGTGTCATCACTGCTGTATGCACAGAGCTCTGCTTCCTGCAGGAAGTCCCATGAGTGAGCAGAGTCCCTATCCTCAGCGGGAAAACTTCTGCCATTGGCCTGTGTGCTGAGGGTCCACTACTTGCCTGGGCCCAGGCGCTTGCTGTGACCCTGAGGGACTGCGTGATGATGACCTCTCCACAGTACTATTCATACAGGACACAAGGGCATGCTGGGGAGACCCAGCTCCACCCTGGAGTCAGTGAGCTACGGGGCTTCCCAGCCTTGAGGTATGGGCAGCCAATCTCCTCTCCTGTGGCTGTTCTTCCTTGTCTTCAGACTCCAGGACTTATTTGCATCCTGATATTTTCATAAAGGAAAATCAGATTTAGCAGCTGCTTGCCCTCATGCTCCGCTGTATCCTGGGATGCTGTCCGGCGGAGGATTGCGCGCGGCACCCGGGCCCGTGGAGCCCCCAGCCTGGCCACTTCCCCTGGAGCAGCTGGCTCAGGAGCCGCTGGCAGCAAATGCTTGCATGAGCGCTTAAACGAATGGCTCGAGAAGATCGTGCTTAAAGAATTTTATCCTTCTATAGAAACAAGTATAAGGAGCTTGAGAGTTCGTAGATTTATCACTGAGAAACGGGTGTGAATTTGTTGGGAGATGGGCCGTGTGACCCTGGAAGACTTGCTGTGTCTGTCCTTTTCCTAACAGGCCTTCACGTGTTTCCCACCTTTGTGGTGTACGAGCTCACCGTCCTGATGGTCCTCACTTTGTCGGTGGTCATCATGAAGGTACGCATCCTTCCTCTTGGTGATTCCAGCTGGTAAAATCCATATTATTTTTGTCTCTCCGTGTCACACAGCGCACATTGCTTCCCCTTGGGCCTAATTCCCTTCCCTTAGTGATGCTGAGTCCGTGAGCCCCAGCAACATCGTTTACATACAACACCGGCTGTGAGACGACGCCCACTTCTCCTGCCACCAGGCCAGCCTGGGTTAGGGCAGGGGCAGTTCGGGTTTGTTTTCCTTTGTTTGTCTCCGAACTGAGTAAGTTTAAAATTGTGAGTTAGAAAGCTGGGATGGAAGAAACAGCTTTCTGGATCTTCCAGTGAAATCCTTGTGCTATAATTTGACTTCTATCCTAAGTGAATCCAAAGAACCACAGATCCCTACTCTTGTGACGCATGCAGACATACATTTTAATGGTCACTGAGAATTATTTCGCTACTCTTCACTTGTCTGCTCTCTGTGACTACAAATTATTGAGTTGCCTGTGGTAACTTCTAATTCAAGGTGCAGTGACCTGTTCTGTAGCTATCTGGCTTTGTGGATGATAAAAATTGACTTAAAATATTTCCATCTGAAGGAGGTAAAACCCCTGATGATGGTCTAGCTGCCCCACCAGCTCCAGGTTGCTTACCTCTGGATTTTGTCTACATGAGAGAAATATACTTCTCTCTTATTAAAACTAAAATTTCCATCTTGAATGCTATACAACATTTAATGCTGTTAATTTAGTATGGAAGGGAAAACCTTGTTTTCTGCTGGTGAACCTAAATCCTTGATTTTGCCTTGGTGTTTGTATGGTTTTATTTCAGACATTTTGTGTGTATTTGGTGCTTCTCTATTGATGTGCCTCTCTGTATGTCCCCTCGTTGTGCTACTTGAGGGCTACCCCAGTGTTTGTGTGTCCCCTGTTGTCCATGTGCGTGGCTGTCAGGGCTTTGACTAAGCAGTAACACAGGGCGACTCTCGCAGTTTGTTCTGGCAGCACTCGTCTTGTCTCTCCTGCTTCCGAAGACCAGCCAGTACATCAAGTGGATCGTGGCCGCAGGGCTGGCCCAGGTCAGCGAGTTCTCTTTTGTCCTGGGGAGCAGAGCACGCAGAGCGGGCATCATTTCTCGGGAGGTGAGTTCCCACCCACTTCTGTGAGTGTTCACAGTCAAAGTCAGACAGGCGTTTTGCCACTATCCTGGTCGACATTCCTCATGCTGATGTGTGAGCATAATGCACAGTTGTGTGTGTGTGCAGTTGTGTGTATGTGTCCAGTTTTGTGCATGCAGTTGTGTGTGGTGCAGTTGTGTGTGTGTGCATATAGTTGTATGGTTATCTACCTGCTATTTGTACTTACCTCTTTTCTCTCTGGTTTTGTTCATTTCTATTTTCTTAAACTTGTATTATTTGCCCTTTTTTAACTGGCTGTGAACAAGAACTTGATAAGTATCATTTGATGATCCATGATTGTCACTTTACATTTGATAAGAAGGAGGTTTTGTGCTTGACTGCAGGGTGTGGGTTGTGGCTGTAAAGTGAAAGAAAAGCTCCCCAGCCCAGGGGTATGTAATGCTGCAGCCTGTTGCTCCCCAGTGTTAAACGTTTAATATTTAAAACCTGGATATTCTTTCAAGACCAGATAACTCAGCTGAGTATTAGCCCAGAATGATATAAGGGCAAATTGATGCTGTGACTGAGAAAAGCATCTGGTAACTAAAATTAGAGCGTTACTGTTTGGTGAAAGCAAATAGTGTAGAAATCTGAACTCCCTACTTTTGAACTGTCGGTTCCCTAAGAAATAGCCTGTGTGCCGGGGCTGGAAACCTGCATGTTTTCCGTATAGACTCATAGACCGTGGAAATCGGCTGTTTCTTTATTTCCCAGTGTAGAAACTGTTAATTTCAGGATGTTTTTAAATCGTGGATTTGTAGACACACAAGTTCCCAAATAGTAACTTCTATTTAAAGTTACTTTTGAGGAGCATCTGAGAGCTTGCTTCTCAGCATGTTATCAGCTTGACTCAAATAAACTCAAACTCTCATAAAAATACAAAATAAATTATTTAATTTAATTATCTTGACCCTTTAGCCCTCTTCTGCAATCTAAGCTTTGCTTTTTGTCCTTCTTGATGTCGATGTAAGCACAGTCGACTTGCTGGGCTTGAGCCCTGAAGCCAGGACAGGGGTGTGCCCCTGTTCTTGTCCTGTTCCACGTGGCGGGACCACAGGGGGAGGGCCTCCTGACTGCCCCCACCTTGCAGCGTCCCTCCCTCAGTGTGATGTTGTCGATAAAGCCCGCCCTGCCAAGGGACGCTATGAATATTTGGTTCAGCATACCTGCTCCCTAATAAATGTGGGCTGGATGAATATATAAGTTCTTATCAGTACACGTGAAATGCTGGTAAGCATTCAAAATTAAATGGTTGTTTCCTTGTATCCATAAGTGTAAGTGTGATAAGTCTTGATGTTAAGCAGCACCAAAAACAATTGCTGAAGAAAGAAATTTGTGCGTGAGCTTCATCTGAAACCTGAGGCTGTAGCCTCACTGTAAGTGATTCCCAAGGGGTCAGTCTCACTGCCTAGTGTGCCAAAGGGATGACCCCTAGGTTGCACAGACTCCACTGTGTGGACCAGTGATGCATCAACCTGACGACAGTCTCCACAGATGGTGAAATTTCAGCCCGCCTCCCAGTGCACCTGTGGCTGTATGTGGTGTACTAAGAGTGCACTTGTGGTTTGAGGCGGACCTGCTAATCCTGAGTGAGAGGACACTCTGCCTTACGTGTTTCAAGTGCACCTCCTAATACTGAGATGACGCTCAGTTTTACCTGTTGCAGGTGTACCTCCTAATCCTGAGTGTGACCACGCTTAGTCTTTTACTGGCCCCGGTGCTGTGGAGAGCTGCAATTACAAAGTGTGTGCCGCGACCCGACAGACGGTCAAGCCTCTGAGGGCACCAAGGTGATAAACAACTTTGCAAAGTGAAACCTGTGTGCAGGAAAAGCAGGCATTTTGGACAGTTCTGTAATTGCACATTCCTGTGAGCCTTCTATATCAGGAACAAAAATACGCTATTAAGGGCAGAGGGTATCTTCTTCTTCGCCCAGCTTTAGAAATTACTACTGCCATATTTTAGAATCTTCCAGAGTAATTTATTGCATTCAATTGATCATGCACAGTATAAACATAACGCTGCATTTTACAAATCGCCTTGACTATTTTGCCTGGATGTGCCTTTTTTTCTGAAATTAATGTTAACTTTCTATTGTTATTTCATCAGTTCATGATTTTCTGTTAAAAAAAATTAGAAAGCTTTTTTTATTTATTGTACAACTTTAGTCTTGTAATCTTTGGTCAATATTTGTTTTTAAACATTTCTGTGATGAGAAATTTTAATTCTGGCAATGAGTTCAGACATTTACTTTTAATCCTTAAAGCTTATGTTTTCTAAAATGAGCAAATATCTTCTAAATGTCTATTTGCTTTTTATTATAACAATTTTAAATAAAACACTTTCATGTAAATTTTTATTAGGTATATCATTCTTTTAAAATATTTAGTTTTGAATTACAAGAATATGCATTCTTTAATAAAGATATTTATGATCAGAATATAATTAATTGAAAGTTATTGAAAATATTTTTTAAATTAGATTTTTATGTTTTACTAATGTTCACCACTTTTTTTATTGAGATGATTTGTATATTGCCGCAGTATTCTCCAAGAGACCAAATTAAATGCAGTGCTGTTTGCAAAGCCTGAGTTCTAACTTTGAACTTTAAAAGTATATTTTGGTTATCATGTGCCCCATTTTAGGAAAACCATACAAATGAAGACCTGATCCTTACAAAGATTTCCTGAAGGGGTACTTACTTTAAGCCAGACTTTTCCTACAAGTATTGGCTTTAAGAGCATAACAATTTGCCCAAAATACTTGGAGTAGAGGGACAGACATTTTAGGTGTAATTGTGGATTACAAATGTAAATTATGGATTGCAGTAATATAAATTAAAACACTTTAGGATAAAACAAATCCTACCTAATCTGAAGTAAATCAATGAAGAGATGATATAAACGTGCTTATTTTTAGAAGTCACCGTTGGTTTTATTCATTTCTAAAGTATACAGATGGTCTGGGGGCATTCCCTCGGAATGGCGGGGTGTATCGACATGGCAGTGCGGGAGGCATTCTGGGCACAGCCTGCTCATCCGACGGGCCTATCCGAGCTGTAACACTGTAGTGTATCCCATCCAGGCAAGCTGATACGCTGAAGTCCTCTAGGATACATTTTATTTCGTTTCTTGTATCTCCAGCACCCACAGCAGAGCCAGGCGCTTATTAAATTTTGTTGAACTGAATAAAATCTATTTGATGCGCTTACATCAAGTTTTCAACAAAACATGGAGCTCATTTCACTCTGTGAGAATGAAGTGAATAGCAATGCACACTGGACGACAAGAGGGAGTGCCGCTGCCTGTGGAGAATGCACCTGGAGAGCCCGAGAACATGAGGACACCTTGAAGCCATGGATGGCTCCACCTCTATCCACCTTCATCCCTACCAGGGCCCACCCTTCCCCCTTCACACCCACCTGGGCCCACCCTCCTCCAGCCCCAAGACTTGGTCTCCTCACCTTTCACTCACCTGTGCTTCTCATCTATAAACTTGCTCCAGTCTGCTCCACACTGAACCCACAAAGCCCTCTCCCAACCCCTATCCTCAATCTTCCCTCCTCGGGCTCAAGCATGGAGACTTGAGGAAGGCTCAGACTTGCAGAAGGCTCAGAGTCCTCATCTCCATCTCTCCAAACCCCTGTACCTCGGAGCTGCAGACCATCTGACTCCCGAACACCAGCATTGAACCGTCTCATACTGTACCCCCCACCAGACCTAACTCTTCTTATCATTTCCTCTGGGGACGGGGGGCTAGAATGTGTGGGGTGAGTCCTATTGTACATACTTCTGCCAGAGGAAAAGCATGCTTACTTACCAGCCCAGTAGTGACATCGTTACCTTGAATTTAAAAATCAGTGTCTGGTAGGCCGGCCGAGTGGCGCAATGGTTAAGAACTGGCTTGGGACGCCAGAGGGCCCCGGTTCGGATCCCACATATGAGGGCCAGTGACACTGCCCTCTACAGCTAAGATGCTGAACAACAGCTCAACCTGGAGCTGGGCTGCCGTGAGTCGCCGGCGGTGGCAGGTGGGTTGCCATGGGCTACCGTGTGTAGCCAGCAGCCAGTGTGAGCGGCCAGCAGCCACTGTGAGCGGCCGTCCAGAAGCTGGCAACTGCTCTGCCTCGCCCGGGAAGAGCGCAATGATGGTGGCTGCCAGCTTGGGCCAGTGAAGCAACGTCCTCTATAACTAGACTGAAGAACAAAACGACAGCAACTTGTCTGTTACCCTTCCCCCAATTCCCCAATAAAAATCTTTAAAAAAAAAAAATCAGTGTCTGGTTTGAGTCCATTCTCACGAAATTGACATCTGAAACACCCTTAGAGAATTCACCTTCCGATCCTGGGAATTCTAAAGACAGATTGGGAGAAGGGTGTGTTGGCCACCTCGACACCAGCAAAACCTGAGCAGTACTAGCTGACCTTAACTGCCTCGTGTCAGGCATCCCCCAAGCATTTCACCTGGGTGGCCACGTGTCACACCTGGACCTCGCCACCACCCCGGCTCTTCCCTCCTCAAGTCCCCATGCTTGACACACGTGCTCCAACCTGTTGACACCCGTGTGTGATGTTGCTTGTTTCATGTGTCTGTGACTCCCAACTCCTAAACCTCTGACAAGCAAGGCCATCATCTTCCCTGGTGTCCTAAAGCTTTGCTGAGGGTGTGGAGGGCAGGCTCTCAGTAAACCAGCTTCCTCACACATCTTGAGGCATCACACTGAATGTGTTCTAGAGCTTTTTATTCAGGCCTGAAGGAGTCAAAAGGGAAAATGTCAAACACCAGATAGCTACATAACTACACAGTGGGAGACTAAGATGTGAGTAATGGCTATTGCAGCAAATCTTTCATGGGAGATCAGTTAGGAAAGAACCTTGCCTTGGTTTGTTTAAGCAACAGATATAAGATCAAACAGTTACTTACGCATCACTGATTATACGTAAAGCAGAGATGAGGGGTGTGTAGAAGTGAAGACGATAGTTTTGCCTCTAGGAACCAATGAACTGATGTAGGAGACAGACTAATGAACGGTGCAGAAGAGACTCAGAAATCAAAGCAGGGCAGATCGGGAGAGCTGGGAAGCAAACATGAGGAATGAGTGTGGTCCGGAAGGCCTCTTGGGAAAGGCATATAGGCTGCACTTGCAGGTGGTCAGAGGTCGGTGTGGAAGCATGCAGGGAGGGCGTTCCTGACAACTCCCTGGCCTGAGCAGAATCCTGGCTCTGCAGGGTGTGGTTCTGCTGTGTCAGGGCTATAGGTAAGGGAAGTGAACAGAGCAGATAGCCCGAGGGGCCCATTGAGCCTCTGGAGGAGGGCGACAGCCATCTGCAAACCTTCCTCAGATTGCTAATCCGTGGCATGGTGATGCAGTTGAAGGCTATGCAGTAAAGACAATAGCAGTGCTGCCTGACACCTCCCTGGGGGGTGAGCGTTCTTTAGAAACAGAGCATGGAGACAACGACCATGACAGATGACTTCTGCTTTGGACACAATGTTTCCTGAAAATAGTCTCAGTGACTCGGAGCCCAGGAGGGGGGAAGGTGAGGCACGGACTCACCTGCAGGAATGAATGTGGGAGTCCTCAGTGCCAGGAGCCAGGTGCAAGTGCAGTGGGGGCGTGGCCACAGGTGAGGCTGAGACCCCCACCAGGCATGTGCAGATCTTCAAGAAGATAAGCAACGCAGGCATTTCAGGAGCATGCAGACGAAAGAGTTGAAGGGCAGGGCTAGGGTGAGGGGGTTCTGCCAGGTGGGGAGACTGCTCTGGTAGCTTTGACTTTGGACATCCCTTTCCCCTGGAGCCCCTCAGACAACACTGTGATGTTCAGCCTTTGGCTAGCAGCACCAATGTCAGGATGCTCCTGCAGTGCTGTCACTTGCAGTCCAAACCGTGGATCCCGTCACCCCACCAAACACCAGGGCTGTCACCTGTGACTTCTGAGATAATACCCCATCTTCCGACCCTAATAAAAGCAGAGCCCCAGGTGTGTTCTTTCCTCTCTCTCTCTCTCTCTCTCTC
>NW_017731441.1:3543712-3545423 GCF_001890085.2 Hipposideros armiger
TCTCTCTCTCTCTCTCTCTCTCTCTCTCTCTCTCTCTCTCTCTCTCTCTCTCTGTCTCGCTCATTCTCTCCCCTCCTTCCTCCTCTCCTGCGACATTCCTACGTGGCTCTCAGGTTTGCCATGCACACTCCAGGAATTATGAGTAATCAATTTTGTTCCTCAAAGTTCCCTGATGGTCTTTGTTGAAGTGCATCCTGTGCCCATAATAAGACCAGAAGAGCCAGTCCAGCCACAACATTGGCCCTGGTGGGGGAAATGTCTGTGGGGGTGTACTATGAGTAGTAATATGGGCTCAGACGAGTGCCTCAGGTGAGAGCATCACTATCAATATGCTGGGAGTGATGCAACAGACACAAGCTGCCAAAACTCCCCCAGGAAGACATAAACAATCTGAGTAGGCCTATATCTACTAAAGAAACTAAATCAATAATAACCTTGCAAAACAGAACACCAGGCTCACATGGGTGTACTGGTGAATCCTGTCAAACATTTAAGGAAGAAATTGTACTAAAATCTACAACAGGCTAAAGAAGAAAAATCACATTATCATGTCAATAGACACAGAAAAAAGCATTTTACAAAATTCAATACTCATTCATGATTTTTAAAAACCCAGCAAACTAGCAATAGAAAAGAATTTCCTCAACTTGAAAAAGAACATCTACAAAAACCCTACAGTTAACATACTTAATGGTGATAAACTCAAAGCTTTCGTGCTAAGATCAGATACATGGCAGGAATGTCCTCTCTCACCACTCCTTTTAAGCATTTTACTGGAAGTCCTAGCTAATGCAGTAAAACAAAACAAAACAAACAAAAAAAGGAAATAAAAAGTGCAAAATTGGAAAAAAGGACATAAAACCAAACAACCCGATTAAAAAATGGGCAGAGGATATGAAGAGGCATTTCTCTAAAAAGGACATACAGATGGCCAACAGGCATATGAAAAAAATGTTCAGTCTCACTAATCATTAGGGAAATGGAAATAAAAACCACTTCACTCCGGTCAGAATGGCTATCATCAATAAATCAACAAACAACAAGTGCTGGCGAGCCTGTGGAGAAAAGGGAACCCTGGTGCACTGTTGGTGGGACTGAGATTGGTGCAGCCATTATGGAAATCAGTATGGAGATATCTCAAAAAACTGGAAATGGAACTACTGTATGACCCAGCAATTCCACTCTTGGGTATCTATCCAGAGAAACACAAGACGCTAATTTGAAAAAAATATATGTACCCCTATGTTTATTGCAACGCTATTCACAATAGCCAAGACTTGGAAACAACCGAAATGCCCATCGGTAGACGACTGGATTAAGAAACTGTGGTACATTTATACAATGGAGCATTACTCTGCTATAAAGAAGAATGAAATTATAACATTTGGGACGATATGGATGGACCTAGAGACTATTATGTTAAGTGAAATAAGTCAGTCGGAGAAAGACAAATACCATATGATTTCACTTATATGTGAAATCTAAAAAACTGAATGAATGAGGAAAGTAAACAGAAGTGGTCTCAGAGATATAGAGGAATAACTGATGGCTGTTAGTTGGGAGGGGGTGGGGATGAGGGAGAAAGGGAAGGGACTAGACAGCATAAATACGCAACTACAATATTGCCACAGGGACATGAAAGACAGTTCGAGGAATATAATTAATAATGTTGTAAATATTTTGTAGGGTGTCAGGTGGTCACATGTCTTGC
>NW_017731441.1:3545544-3572940 GCF_001890085.2 Hipposideros armiger
ATATTGGGGGGAAGTGGGGCAGCGGATTGGGGGAGGGGGGTTGTCACTTCGAGGGGTAAAAAGTGTAACTATTGCACTGTGTTGTACAGCTGAAACTAATTCTAAAAAATGTGTATTTCATAATAAAAATAATTAAAAAACAAAACAAAACTATCTTTGTTTGCAGGTAACATTATTGTCCATGTAGAAAATCCAAAAACCAAAAAAAGCTCTGGGACGAATAGGCAATTATAGCAAGGTTTCAGGATACATTAACAAGGTTAATAAACAAAAGTCAATCACTTACCTATATACCAGCAGTGAACAACTAGAATTTGAAATTAAAAACAA
The DNA here is from genome assembly GCF_001890085.2 of Hipposideros armiger. Classification (NCBI taxonomy): domain Eukaryota; kingdom Metazoa; phylum Chordata; class Mammalia; order Chiroptera; family Hipposideridae; genus Hipposideros; species Hipposideros armiger. The sequence goes on from NW_017731441.1 coordinate 3,545,875, forward strand.
TACCATTTACATTAGTACTCCTAACATGAAATACTTAAGTATAAACCTAACAAAATACATACAAGATCTACATGAGGAAAACTACAAAATTCTAATGAAAGATATCAAAGAAAAGCTAAATAAATGGATAGGCCATATTCGTGAATAGAAAGTCTAGTTCATTGTGCCAAAACGTAAGTTCTTCACAACTTGATGTATAGATTCAGGGAAATCCCAATCAAAATCCCAGCAAGATATTGTGTAGATATTAACAAACTGATTCTAAAGTTTATATGAAGATACAAAAGACACAGAATAGTCAATACAATGTTGAAGGAGAACAGTCAGAAGATTGACACTATCTGAATTCAAGACTTACTATAAAGCTACAGTAAGCAAGACCACATGGTATTGGCAGAAGAATAGACAAATAGATCAATGGAACAAAATAGACAGCCCAGAAAAAAATATATATATAATATAAATATATATATAATATATACATATTTAACAATATAGATATATTTTTTGAAAAACTGATCTTTGACAAAAAAAGCAAAGGCAATACAATGGAGAAAAGATTGTTTTCAAAAATGGTGCTGGAACAACTGGATATCCACATGCAAAAAGATGAATCTAGATATGGACCTTGTACCTTTCACAAAAATTAACTCAAAATTGATCATAGACCTAAATATGAAATGCAAAACTGTAAAACTCCTAAAAGATAACAGGAGAAAATCTAGATGACCTTGTGTTTAGATACAACACCAAGGCACAATTCATGAAAGAAATAATAATCTAGATTCATTAAAACTAAAAACTGCTCTGTAAAAGACACTGTTGAAAGAATGAGAAGACAAGGCAAAGACTAGGACCATATTTATAAAAGACATATCTGATAAAGGACTATTATCTAAAAAATAGAAAGAATCCTTAGACTCAACAATAAGAAAATAAACAACCCAATTTTTAAAAATGGGCAAAAGAACTGAACAGATATCTCACCAAAGAAGATACACAGATGGCAAAAAAGCATATGTAAAAATGCTTCACGTCACATGTCATTGGAAAATTGCAAATTAAAACAACGAGATATCACTATACCAGTTTTCCACCAGTCAGAGGTGGAAATCCTAAATGCTGACAATACCAAATGCTGGTGAAGGTGTGGACCAACAGAAACTTTCATTCATTGTTGCTGGGAATGAAAAATGGTACAGCCACTTTGGAAGACTGTCAGTAGCTGACAAAACTAAACATACTCTTACCATATGACCCAGTGATCATGCTCCTTGATATTTACCCAAATGAGTTGAAAGCTTATGTCCAACAAAAACGTGCACATGGATGTTTATAGCAGTTTTGTTTATAATCGCCAAAACTTGGAAACAACCAAGATGTCCTTCAGTAGATGAATGGATAAATAAACTGTGTACATCCAGACAGTTGAATATTATTCAGTGCTAAAATGAAATGAGCTATCAAGCCATGAAAAGATATGGAGGAACCTTAAATGCAGTACTAAGTGAAAGAAGCCAATCTGAAAAGGCTACATAATGTGTGATTTTAAGTGTGTGACGTTCTGGAAAAAGCAAAACTATAGAGAGAGTAAAAAGATCTGTGGTCGCCAGGGGTTAGTGGGGAGAGAGGATGGAGAAGAGGCATACAGAGGATTTTTAGAGTAGTGAAACTATTCTGTGTGATTCTGTTATGGTGGATATATGTCATTATACATTTGTCAAAACCATAGAATGTACAACACTGAGAGTGAGCCCTAATGTAAACTATGTATTTTGGGTGATAATGATGTGTCAATGTAGGCTCATTGATTGGGAAAATATGAAAGCTAGTATGATTCTATTTTTGGTTTGTAACTCTACTTTTTATTTCTTACATTATTTAAAAGACAAATGCACAAAAATAATTATAAATCTATGTTATTGAGCAAATGATCTATAAATATGTAAATGGTTAAACTCCCCTGTTAAAAGATATACCGGGGGTGCCAAAAAAATTTATGCAAGTGGACACTGTGGTCAACGTTGCTCAAGCAGTAGTTCGCCATAAGCAGAAGTGTTGGACGCTGATTGTAACCACTTTGAGCACCTCTTGTAATTGCAGAAGTCAAACATGACTTGTATTCATTCATCTTTTGTTATCAGTATATATTGAGTATTACATAATTTTAATAGTTTTTTCCTTTCTTAAAATGTGTATACATATTTTTGGGGCACCCTTTGTATATTGGCAGAATGGATAAAAAGCAGAATCCAATTATATGCTATCTACAAAAGACTCACTCTTGATCTAAGGACACACATAGGTTGAAAGTGAAAGGATGGGAAAAGATTGTACATGCAATTAGTAACCAAAAGAGAGCAGGGTGGTTATACTAATACCAGACAAAATAGACCTTAAGTAAAAAAATTGTTACAAGAGACAAAGAAGGATATTATATAATAATAATAATGACAATATAAGGTCTTTGTCTTTTGTAATAATGATAAAAGGGTGAATTCACCCAAGAAGATAGAACAATTATAAATATATACAGTTGACCCTTGAACAATATGGGCTTGAACTGCACGGGTCCGCTTATACGCAGATTTTTTTAAACTGACCTGCATAGTTCAAACCCATGCAGTTCAGGGGTCAAGTTCATGGTTGGGAATCCAAAAATGTGGAGGACTGACTTAAGTTATACGTGGATTTTTTTACTGCATGGGTGGTCAGCACCCCACCCCTCACATTGTATACACTAAACATCAGAGCTTCTAAATATAAGAAGCAAACAATGACAGAATTGAAGGAAGAAATAGGCAACTTGACAATAATATAATAGACTTCATTACCCCACTTTAAGTAATAAAAGACCCAGGCAGAAGGTCAACAAGGACAGAGGACTTGCACATCACTATAGACAAATTGAACCTAACTGACATGCACAGAACACTCCACCCAACAACAGCAGAATACACATTGTCCTCAAGTGCACATGAAACATTCTCCAGAATTAGGGCCCTGGAGACATTGCCTAACTTTGTGAGATATCCATGCATTAAAGAATATGTCTTACTTGGAGTCTTTTGATTTCAGTTCCCTCTAGTTTTTCATCAACCTTGAAGCAGGTCAGTCCACTGAAGAATTTTAAGTAGGAAGTAGTATGATCTAATTTCCATTTTTAAAACATCACTCTGGCTGCTGAATATATGAGATATTAGAGTAGGACAAGATTGGAGGAAGGGAGAAGAGATAGGATTTACTTTTACAGCCCTCAATGAAGAGAATGGGGATTTGGCCAGGGTGATGGCCAGAGGAGATGGAAAAAAGTAGAGGAATTCAAGATATCTCAAATTGGTGACTGGTTTTAGTTAGCAAGGACAAGTGAAGTATTTGACTTCTATCTGAATTTCTAATATGAACAACTAGGTGCACATATTTCATTCCCTGAGCTAGAGGATACTGTGGGGAGTGCTGATTTGACAGAAGAGTCATGAGTTTATGATCAGTTGTATCAAATGACATTTTAAGGATTAATCATATTGCCCAGTTGCCTTACTGAGTAGTTGCCCTAATTAATACTCCCACCAATGGCATATGAGGGTATCCATGAAACCAAGATTTTAAATGATTTTGCCCAAAGGAATCTGTGTGCTAGTCATAGAATGGCAAACCTAGATTTGGAGATAAATTAGCTGTCTGTAGTATTAGACAGTTTAGAGAGTGTAAAGAGGAAAGAAGGAATGAGAAGTTTGCCTAGAATGGTGTATATGGAAATGTTATAGAAATTTCATAGGTTGTATGAAAGAAAACATAATTAGACTTGCCCTTGTCTTTGCCACTGATCTCAGAATACACATTTCTTTTTTAAACTTTCTCAGTTTAGTCCTCTTCTCAGCCCTCCTGTCTCTTTCTGCCTCTCCTATGTCCTAGTCCCGTCAGTCATGCCTTCTTTCTCTTCTTCCATTTCTTTCTCTTTAGTGACTTCCTCTCAGCCTACAAAACACTCAGGTTCTTTGTCTCCCCCAAACCCTTCACCTCCACACTGTTTTTCCCTGAAGCTCTGGAACACCCCCCCATTTCCTGCCAGACTTGCTTGCTGCCTCATCTGCTGTGCCTTCATTCCCCGTGCCTTCCTTCAGTAAATACTTCCTACCCTTTGCCTGTCTACACTATTGAAACTGCTCTCCTAAATATCGCAATTATCTCATTGCCAAATTGAATGGCCTCTCTTCCCCTTTCATTCTACTTGATCCTTGTAACACATTTGATGCTGTTGATTGCTTCTCCTTATTTGAAACAACCTTTCTTGGTTCTGTAAATCAATGGATCCACATTATTAGCAACCACTTTTTATGTTTAGAGTTTGAATCAGCCATGGTCATGGCAGGAATAGATGACACTCAAAGGCTTTGTCTATAGAGATTGCTGAGGGCACTAGTGTAGAGGTGTGAATGGGGTTAATCACTCCAGTAGGAGGTGAGGAATACCTCTAGGAAGCCTTTACTCACCCCAAGCCTGGGGGGCATGGGGAGGAAGCATAGAGACCTGAGGGAGCAAGAGTTGTGGAAGTGAGCTCCCCCCTCCCCCCCCCCACACACAGGAGCTGTAGATAGAGAGGGACACAACCACAGCCTAATTGTGTCAGGTAAGAAGAAGATAACATACCCCATCCTCTCCCTCCCCCTGCCTCTCTCTGTCTCTCCCTGGTAACTCCCATCATAATCCTAGTGGACAGCTCTGGCCAAGGGATGCAGTCCCTGGAGGTCAGGGACTGGGTGGAGGGAAGGGCAGGGCCATACAGGGAATGGACAGGATGGGGCAGCAACTAGAATAATAGCACAGTGTTCTTTCTTGGGAGTGCAGTCTCTGTCTTCTTCTTAGAACTGACCTCAGCCCTGAGCTGTGGAGTTCTGTCTCGAGTCTTCACCTCTTGTCTCTCTCTGTGCCCTCTCCTCGCGACTCCCACTCCCTGAGCGTCCCGGCATCTGTATGCTGCCAATGTTACAGGTGCGTCTTTAACCCTGAGCTTGTCCCGAGTGTCAGTCTTGTACTTTGAACGGTCTATTGATGTCTCATTTTCACATTCCTCCCCAACCTGGAACTCAACTGTCAGAAACACTTTCCCAAAACTTTCCAGTCCTCTCTGCCTCAGCTGCCCAGCCTGCCCACACCTGACTCTTCCTTCTCATCCAACATCATCCGTTCCACATCCTGTGGATTTGGGCTCTTGGTCTGACCCCTGCCCTTCCCTACCACCACACCTTAGGAATCCCTCCGATCTCCTAGCGAAGCTCTAAACACTTATATTTTGGAGGCTGTTAGTATCTGAAGCAACTCCTTATATTTAGGAAATCTGCCCTCATTAAATTTTGGTGAGAGGCAGATGCCACCTCCTACTCTGGAAGCCCAAGAGGCACCGCCACTAGAAGCTAGAGAATAGGAGGAAGCCCTCTCATTTGGAGCCTCCCACTCATGACTTTGACTCTGGAACAGTAACTCCAATTGGGCCCAATTTAGAACCATTCTAGCCTCCAAGGCTCCGTCTGTGCATTGGTGCTGCTACCCCAGCAAAGTGGCGGTTGGGCAGCCTGGCTTTCTCGGGCGTTGCTGGTGTTGCTTCTGAGCCCGGACCTCAATCAACCCCTGGTCCTGTTGCCCCTTCTCAGTTTGCGCTGGCCAAGGTCAATCCCTGCAGTTTGCATCAGACCTCCTGACACATCACCTTCTAACTTATGCCCTGTCTCAGATCATGTCTTTCTCCAACCGCTTCTTCCTACCATCATGGGGGTTATTTCTCTGAAACACAAATCTCTCCATCGTTTGGAACACACTGCTGATTGTCCCCCAATATCTGTTCTCAGCCCTTTTTTTTTTCTTTTATAGACCTTCAAATGCTTAAGTAGCTATAGGACCCAGAATAATGGCTACATTTCTAGCATCCCTTAGAACCAGGTCTTACTAAGCCAATGGGACTGTTATGGTCTGAACGTTTACAGCCCCTCAAAATTCATGTGTTGAAATCTAATTCCCAGTGTGATGCCTGAAGGGTGGCAGAATATGCCATCCCAAAATGTTCTTCTTTGGCACAGGATTATTTTGAAAGGCAGGAGAAGCTCTGAAAATAGAGTTGAAGTTACCGTTTTGTAAAGGAAATTTATATTTATAAAGGAAATCTGTTTGTCAAGGTGCCTCCCTCTCCGTACCAGGAGAAGACGGATGACTAAATCACAAGAAGCTTTTATCAATGGAAAAGGCAGAGACTTAAACCTGCGTAACAAACCTTTTGTTTACCCTACTTTTCCTGGCCACCTCCCCAGAATTGGCCTCCCCCACATCTTTCTTTCTTCATTAGCTGAAGATGGTATTTAAGCCTGAATTCTAAGCCATCTCTGACAGTTACTCATTTTTCTCCTGGATATCTCCCATGCATACATGAGTCTACATGTTAAAGTTCTGTTTTTCTCTTGTTAATCTGTTTTTTGTTACGGGGGCCCCAGGCAAGAACTTAGAATAGAGGAGAAATTAGTTTTCCTCTCCTACTGGTGTTATTTGGAGGTGGGCCCTTTGGGAGGTAATTAGGTCATGAGGATGGAGCCCTGTGAGTCAGGATTAGTGCGTGTATAAGAGGCCTGAGAGCTAACTTGCTCTCCCTGCAATGTGAGGATAATATGAGAAGGTGGCCATCTGCAAGTCAGGAAGAGGGTCCTCACAGAACCTGACCATGTTGGCACCGTTCTTGAACTTCGTGTCTCCGGAACTGTGAGAAATAAATTTCCGTTGTTTATTAGCCGCCCAGTCTGTGGTATTTTGTTATGGCATCCCAAGCTGATTAAGACAGGGATGTAAGCATTTTTCAAGATGTGTCCTTGTCTGCTCATGCACACATGTACACACATACTCACAAGTATCTATCTATCTATCTATCTATCCCCAGCTGGTCATAGTACATCTAAACATCACCTTCTCTGTGAAGCCCTGCCTTCTACCTATAGGGGAAAATAATTGTTGTAACCTGGGTCTGTGTTTCCATATTTCCCTTTCCTGATATACACAGTCTTGTCTCCTTATGTCATATTTGTATGTGAATCTGTCTCTCCTGTTTGACTCTGAGCAATCCTCTATTTTATTAATCTGTATAGTATCGACACTCAGATGTACTTGGAGCTCAAAAATGTTTCCTCAATAAAAAAAAATCTTAAAACAAACAAACAAACAAAAAAACCCTCCCCCAATTCCCCAATTAAAAAAAAATCTTAAAAAAAAAGTTTCCTTAGTGAGGAATGCAGGAAAGGTAAAACTTTTGAAGTTGTGGCTTATCTTCTTATCAAAGCACTATGTTTTTATCTACTTATTTCTCAAAAATGTAAAAAAGCTAAAGGAATCTGAGCATCAGAGAGGCTAAGGTTACTTATCTGAGGTCATTTGACTTCCCTTCATCTCAGCTTCAGGTGGGCTGTAAGGTCCTTCTCTTAATCTGCAAAATAAGTGGACAGATAGCAGAGAAACAACTAAAGGCAACCAGCTGTACAGAAAGTCAAGAATCTTGCACTTGTGCTGTAGGCTCCTGGTAGTGCTTTCACTCCTGGCTGATGGTTAATGGATTCAATTGAGGAAGGAAATGATATAAAGAGAACAGGGATCTTTCAACTTTATGCTGTAGAATTCCATAGAAAATAATCTTGATATCATTTTAATCAGGACAATGTGAAGTCACACGGAAGGAACCCATTAGAATTGTGGCGTTAAATGGCAAAGGAATGGAAGAGATTTCTTTCATTGTAAAAGCCAGAGAACATTTCAGATGAAAAGCAAAGTGTCCACATAGTAAACAAGACTCATGAGAGAAATTTGAGTATATTGGATGCTGTAATTTAGATTTTGTCAGATCCAAGGGGTATTTTCAAAGCACTGTGGCTTCAGCTTGTAAATGATTGTGCAAGTCTTTAAGACACGAGTAACATTAAGAGCATAAAATGCAAGAGGGTCAAGGACTGACCCTCCTTTCAAGAGAAGGACTTTGGGTTTGACCAGAAATTTTCAAAAGGACTCATGATGAAAGGGGGAGTAAGAGAAATAAAGATGTCTTCATGTCTAGGTGGTGGGATGGGGGCTGCAGAATTCCTCTGTAGACAGGGCTTAAAAGTGGTGATTTCTTTAAGGAGAGGGCCAGGGGATTTATCTTGAGATTAAGCAAGTACACTGATTTGCTTATATTTTATGATACACACAAATTAGCAGAACAAAGTTTTCTAAAGATGCCTTTATTTATATTTTACCCAAAGAGAAAATGTCACTTGTTCATATATTCAGGAACACCCCCCGCCTGCCGTAAGTTCCATGAGCCCTTGTCCCCTCCATCTTCCCACACCATTGCCACAGTAACCCAAGAAGGTGGAAAACAGGAACAGCTGGAGAAAAGACCAATGTTATTGAGGAGGGAACCAAAGACAAATTGGATATTTAACCAACAGGTTTAGAATAAAAAATTTCAAGGGATTAGCAAATTCTCTCTTTAAAGGACAGTTTAATGTGGTCTACAGGTTGGGGGTAAGGATTTGAGTCACACTCTGAGACTCAATAGACACACAAAGATGAGGAAAATTGTTGGGAGATGAGGACTTTTCCAGGGAAGGACCCAATCACTTTCTTCTAACATGGAACAGAACAATTTTCAAGTGATATACTAGACAATGATACAGGGCTGAACTTCAGTGCCTGGGAAGTGGATCAAGTCAACACCCAAATGAAAGCCTCACTAAATTATGCTCCCTGAATATGCCCCCCTGCTCCATATGGATTGGAGATGGGAGGATTAGATGAATACAGGGAGTTATGGGACCATTACTCATGAAAGCTGCACCTCTGCAATTCCATCTTGAGATTTCAAGGCAAGGCAGTGGGTAAAAATATTTGGATCTTCAACCCCAAATTTTAGAATTCTGTTGCCTTTTAACCCAGAAACAGGGTTTTGTGGGCTATTTGACTATAGAGAAGCCAAAAGGAACAACTTGGTGCCCGTTTCCCAAGTAAGCCAGAGGCTCAACAAGCTTTCATTACTGTAGTAGCTCTTGAGAGTTCAGAATATTTCACTAGTGATTTTTGTGCAGAAATTTTTTGAGATATTAGAGATAGTTATCCTATGTAAATACTGCTGAATTACTGGAATCTTGAATCCATAGGGAGAGGTTTAAGATTCTGTACTCTAATCCTCTATTTCTTAATTCTGAGCTCTCACACAGAGGCTGGCTGCCCCGTGCACTTGGGTCCAAGGACTAGACGGGGGGCTTCCAGCTATTACCTGGGGGTGGGGTGGGGGGGAGGTGAATGTTCGAAACAGTAAAAAAATAAAGAATTCTTGTGAAAGAAAATGGAATTAGAACATTTATGACTACTTAAGGAATAAAATGAAGGAATGTAGATTTGGATATCACAGGGACCTCCTAATGGGTAGAGAGCTGAATACACTTCAACAGCAGAGAAAAAAGGTGTTCTGACTACAGGATGTGTAGGACTTTCCCTCTCTGAGCCTTTTCACCCCTATCACTCCACCATCCACGTTTCTCTAAGCGCTCTTTGTTTGCTAATTAGCAGAATGTGAAGATTTTTGCTGTCTTCAAGAAGAAAACCAATGCTAATTAAGGTGTTAACCAGTTTAAGTGGTACATTAGTAGAGAAGCAGGAATGGGTGTGATCAGCATAAAAGTGGTTAAATTGTGAAACCATGCTAGGTGGGGTGTAATGCAGAGAGGTCTTTGCTCTGTGCTCAAGTCCTCTGGGACAGTAATTATGCCCGCGCTCACTGCATACCACAGCCTGATGCAGCCCTGAACTTTGGACTTGACTCCCAGGCCTAGCCTTCGGGGCCTAATGCCCTGGGGGTTGTGGGCTGCAGGGCACTAGTCACGTGGGCTAAGGGTCCACCAGGCCCACGCAGTGATAAGGAGCAAACTGGCTGCCTGGTTTCCCTCCCTTCTACATGAAGGACAGTCATCTGGGCAGAAGCCCGGTGTTGGTGTGGAGGCTGAAGGTGCAGCAGGGACAGATCACCAGGTGGGCAGGGCTCCTCACTGCATATGCAGTCTCTTCCGTGTACCTGCACACTCATGGGCAGCCTCCTCTCCTTGTGCACACATGTACACATGCACTCACCTAAACATGCCCGCATGCACACTTGTCTTTCTCCTCCACGTGTACACATACACTCGTGCATGTACACACACTTCCCTCCACGTGTTCACACACCCAGCCTCCTTCATCCTTCATGTCTGCACATCTGCAGGTACACACACCACCTCCCTCTCCTCCGTGTGTGAACATAAACCTGTGCCCACAGAATTTGACCCCTTCTGCCTTTGTGTACACACCTGTACCCCTCTCTCCTTTGCATGCACATGTGCACATACACCCAGCTCCCTTTCCTGTTTGCAATATACATATGTGCACACACACAGCCAGCCTTCCACTCATCTGTATGCATATACAGGTGCACACACGAGGCTCCCCTCCTTCCGACCACTGTCTCCCATGTGCGCACAATTGTATACACACGCCCCAGCCCCTGTCTCCCGTGTGCGCACACGTGCGCATCCCACGGGCTTTTCTCCCCCGCGCGCGCACCGCCGCGCACTGGCGCCAATCCCTGCTGGGCGCGCACGCACACGCGCACACGCACAGCCCATCCCCCTCGGAGTCCAGCGCGGGCCGCCCTGGCGGGAGGAGGAGGAGGAGGGAGCCGAAGGCGCGAAAACGCGCGCAGGCGCGCTGCGGGAGCCGGGCCGCCCCCCACGTCACCGCGCCGCGCACGTCACGCCGCCCGACGCCCGCTCGGCAGGGTGAGCCCCGCGCCCGGCGCCTCGCAGGGCAGGACCCTGGGCCGGAGCGCGCGCCGGGACTGCCCACGTCTCCGTGTCCGCGTGTCCGAGCCCGCGCGTCCGTGTCCGCGCCCTCGTGCCTATCCCCGCGTGTCCGTGCGCCTACCGCCAGCCAGGTGCGGCGGGCAGGGGGCGGCGAGGGCTAGGGTCCCGGGAGGGGCGCGGGCACGCGGGGCGCCCACCGGTCCCCTGTCTTCCTTCCCCGCCGCGTGCGCGCGCCCCTCCCGGCTCCCCCGCCTCCTGCCCCTGGTCCTGGGCGCCGCCGTCGGGGGCCTCCAGGTGACCCGGTCGTGGGCTCGGGGGTCCCGGGTCTTCCTCGAGGCCTGCAGGTGGCCTTCAGGCGGAGCAGCAGCGCCAGCATCTGCACCCGGCGGGGGTCGGGGTCCGCCGGTGCGCACGGGGTCTAGGGGTCTGGGGTGCGCGGAGGCGGCGCTGACCCGGGCTTGGCCCGCCCGACTGCCGGTTCCGGTGCGCGGGAGGCGCTCGCGACGAGGCGGCTGCGGCCTAGTGACAGGCCGGAGGCCGGACCCCGGAAGCCCACCTGTCAGAGTTACCGGCCGGCCGGGTGGGCGAGGGGAGCGAACCAGCGGGACCGAGGCACACCTTGGGGTGCGCGTTTGCGCAGCGACAGCGGGGCTGCGCCAGGGGGGTGGCTGGGTGTCCTTAGTTGCGCCCAAGTTGCGCGGGCGCAGGTTGCCAGGCCTGACCGGGTGCCGGGTCTTTGTGTGGGCGTTGGGGAGGACGGTTCTCCAGGGGGCCAGAATGGGCATCCTATTGTTGGATGCATTGCCATTCTTTGAGATGAGTTTTAAAATCCCAGGTGTGGGGGGGTTTTGCCAGCTGCGCTTTGAGGATGGAGTGTGGGTTTGGAAAAGAAGGTGCCTGCTGCCTGGAGGGACAGTCAGGATGCTGGTGGTACTGGGGGAAATGTTGCTATTACCTTCTTTTTTCATTCTTATTCATTTCTTGTTTTTCCTTCCTTCTTTACCAGGAAAATCATTTTTCTTCTCTGGAGGGTGAACATTTATAGCATCGATTTCACGGATCTGGTAACATGGCAAAAGATGTAAGTATGTTTGCTTGGTTTTACAGACAGATGTTTGCCTAGCACTGCATTCTTTGTAGTTTTCCCATTTTATTCAGAACTGCAACACAAACCACAGTAGTTTATTTTCAGACTTTTAAAGCAAATGAAATAGGATAAAGGCGAACAAGATGAAAGGAATCTAACAGCTTTTATGGAAATGTTTGTGATTTGCTTGTATACATGGGTTTTCAGTATTAAACACCGGGTGACAAACATTGCATGAGGCTTAAATGATATCACTGACTTTTTTGTCATCTTTTCAGAGGGTATTACAATTTTGAATATCTTTGTTGAACACCTTAAATTCAGTGAGATGGAAGGCTGGGACCAGGGGTGACTGGTCATGTGCACAATGACCCTGAGCACCTGTTTGGTGGAAAGTGTAGGAAGCTAATTCAGCTTTGATGGATAAAGTGCTGAGCACTTGTTTTGTCCCCCTTTTTCTTCTCAGAAAAATGAAATTTGGTGAATAATGAAATGTGAAAAATCCTACTTTAGCTTGCTTATTATTTGTCATGAAACAATAGAATATACTGAACAATTTTTTTAACTTGTTCCAAGAAATAGCCTTTTAGGTCTAAAAATGTAGACTATTTTATTGGTTATGTAGTTCTTACCACACTTTGTAATATCAGTTAAAGTCACTCAAACCCCAGTTTTGTCCTTTAGTGTTTCTCAGAATGTATTGTTCTGTAAACATTAGTGAGAAGAGGCTGTTTATTTATTTACTTATTAATTGCACAGAGCTGGAAATGTAGCTCAGATAAACTGCATCTGCCTGAAACAACTAGAGGTAGTAAAAACGTGTCTATAATAGGCAAATAACAGACGTTACGCCTTTCCATCAGTTCAACAGTTTTAATATTCTCTAAAGAGTCTGACTGAGAGCACCCTACGCTCTCACTGACTATCAGGCATGCACTCACATTTGGCTCCTGTCTTCCAGCGCTGGGTTTAATTTGGTGAAGAGCGCATGAACACACAGTTGCACCCTGTGAGGTGTGTTTTAAGTTAAAGCCATTATCCATATATAACATTAGGTTGATTTTATCATCTCTAATTGCATTTTTTGGTGATCATGTACACACCAAAGAGGCAAGACGGGTAGTATGTGCTCAGTGACAAGAATAATTAGGTATCTATAAGAGGGTGCTGCTTTACCCCAGTGCCTCTGTTAGGGTGCAGCTCTGGGGTTGTGTGTTTCAGGGAATCAAGCTTAGTTGCCCTTTTTTATTCACTAGCTAGAGGAGAGGGAGTGACTCCTTGTTTGAGGGGCGCTCTTTGATTGCTTGTTGGCCTCTGGGGGATGTAAAGACAGATAGTAGGTGCCACTGCCGCCTGGTTGTAGGGAGAAGGACTTGGTGAACAACCTTTTCTGACGTTCACTTCTTGAGAAGCAGCCCTGCAAAAGGGGGCAGCTGAGGGCCACCTAGTGGCTGAATGGTGGGGCGGGTTCCCCTGTAGCTGATGATGTTGGGTCATGGGCGCTATGATGATAATGGGGTAGTTTAGGCTGAAAAACAGCATAAGGAGAGGTAAAGTAGCCTTCCCTATCCTGAGAGCTGGGTGATGTCAGGAGTGGCTGGAACCAAGTTTACCAGGACTGGGAGATCAGGCTGGAAATGGAGATTGTGGCCAAGTAAAGGGATTTATTTTACTTTGGCCTTTTTTCTAGTTTCCTTATCTTTTTAAAGCAGGGGAGTGACATTTGAGTTTGGAAAGATGACTTTGGCAGCCAGTGTTGGAGGGGAAAGCAGCAGTAGTTAATTTAAGTTGTGGCGCTTCAGTTTTTCTTAGGTGTAAGATCAAAGGCCATAAGCACAGGTGGGAGCCTAGCCCCTCAGGTTAAAGGGGAGTGGGCTGGGACCCCATGGGAGACTGTTGGGACCCAGGGAGACTAGAGGAGGCTGGAGTTAGGTTTGGGGGGTTATAGTGGAAGACAAACTTAGAGGACCAGTGAGGGGGTCAGCCTGGCAGATTTTGGTGAGGAGGATGAGGGAAAATGGTGTGGCAGCTTCTTACCTCCTGTGGAGGTCCAGGGAGACCACCAGGTTTTAGGGTGCAGCCAGGGAAATGGGTGGACAAGAGCAAGCCCATTGACTGGGGGTGAAGGGGCTGTGGGCGTGGGTGGGTTTTAAAGGTTAGGAGCCATCCATTGAGGGAGAGGGGAGTTGGGCTGGCCTGGAGAGGGCCAGCGGAGGTGTAGCAGGTTGGATGGCAGCAATGCCTGTCCTCCTGACAGGTGAGCTGGACCACACCAGGGCCGGTGGGCAGTTGTCTGGGCATAGATAGCTGTTGCAGGTTAACCAATGTCTTTGGTCTGAGGGACCCAATGTTATCTAGTCTTTCAGAAAGACTTGGAGCTTTTCACCCATCCTGTTGTACATGCATCTCAGATGAGAATTCTGCACGAGCCAGGCCTGCTAGTTCCTGTGTGCATTTCATCTGCCTCAGTTCTTGGTCTGTGGGATCAAGGCGGAAATGCCTGAAATTATGATCACCTGTGCTCCTTTTTTCATGCATCCATTGTTTGCTCTTTGTTGAACACCTGTGCCCAATGATGAGCTTCTCATGAAGCTTGCAGTTCATGGGAGATGGCTGTTGTCAGCCAGGGGTTGGGCACCTCTCTAGGAAGCAGTGCCATTTTCACTGAAATCAGGGTGAGGAAGAGACCAAGGTGGGTGTGTGGGGATCGGGGAAGAGCATGGGACTGGGGCCCCCATGTATGTGCTCTGGCACCAACACCTTATGTCTTCTTTTTCTAGAACACAAATAAATACTTGTATATTTAAAAAAAGCTGTGTAGACTAAACACTGTAATTCATTTGTTTGAAAAAACGCCTGCATTTTTCCAGCAATATATGAAAATAAGCCTGATTCCTTGGTGATGAATACTTAACATTTCATTTTAAAAGCATGTCTCTTTAGCCGGAAGTGTGCTAGGGTGTGCATTTAAAATGGCAGGAATGAGTGGGCTGCCTTAAGGTGCCCTCAGGGTGAGTCCCTGCCTGTCCTCCTGCTTCCCTGGTTCTTCTCTGGTCAGACAGAGAAGGGAGACGGCACCTGGGGAGCTGTGGTGGAAAGGTGGAGGCCCACTCTGGCCTGTGTGGGTGAAGCCAGCGGCCTGGCCTGGGAAGCAGACAGCAGTGGGCACAGGTGGTCAGAGCCTTCACTCTTACCTTCAGCGTTCCTTTATTTGAGTTAAGTTGGCGTGTGCTCGAGGTGAACAATTCAAATGGTAAAAGTTCAGATTTACTATTCATATGTGATGTGCAGGGAGAGGAAGCAGAGAAGGAAAGGTGCAGCTGCGCAGAAGCACAGAGTGGAAGTTATAAAGGCCCCAAGCGCGGTCCCTCCCCCAAGTGACCACTGACAACGGTTTGGGGGGTTATTCCAGGAATTTCAGAGAATTATTGGCATTTTGGGGAAGAATTTCTATGTTGTGGGGACTGGCCTACACTTACAATGGTCCTTTTCCCGAATCCTGAGATAGCGCGTGAGGCTACCCTTCCTTGGGTTTGCCGGCCTCCCGGAGGGTCAGTGCAGCCTGGAAGGGACCACCATTCAGTCATTAAACTTCCCTGGGGTCTTCATCATTGCCCTCACGGACCTGGTGGCCGCTGTGTCCATGTTGGGACTCACTGGCCGCACTTAGGCTGTCCCTTTGAACTCGTATCCAATGCTCAGGGACCATCCTTAGATGTGCATCTTGGAATGTTTTTCCATAATTGCTATAGAGAGAATCTAGGCAGGTCAGAGGGCAGGGCGGCAGGCATTTCAGTCACTGCTCTGGAACTGTGTGGATCTGTGTTCCCATAGTCGTGAGCCTATTTCCTCTATCACGGGGCCTTGTCACCCTGCTAGGTGAAAAATGTACTTGATTGCTTATTGACTGAAAGAACTAGGTATCTTGAATTTTATTTTGTGCCAACCACGGGTCCTGACTGGGAAGGTTTGTCTTGCTGAGAATGCAAGTCACGCTTTTTAGCCCTGAAGAAATCTCCTAAGGTAAAAGTAAACTTTAAGGGAAATATAAACATTACAGTTGTTAGATACATACTCATTGTATTAAAGATTGAAATTGTGTGAAGTGGAAAGTGGAAGGCATCTGACACGAATGTGTGCACACCTGTATGTGTATGCACGTACGTGTGTCCTTGCCTGACCATCTTCCAATCTGTAGCCCCCTGTGAGCCTTTCAGTGCTATTAGCATTTGGAAAATTGAGGTTATAAGGAGGTAAAGGATCTGCAGAGCAGCCATAGTTCTTTTAGAGCTGAGCTGGAAGGGGCAGTGGGTGAGGGAGTGTGGGCCACAGAGGTTCAGGTAATTTCTCAAGGTCACAGGCAGAGTCTGTGTCTCCAGCTCCCAGGCTCGGAGTTCTTCATGGCCCCGGAAAGGGGGAGGAAGAGTGGCATCGCCTCCATCCTCACCGGGAAGATCATGTTCTTGTCCTTGTCCAATATCGTGAAGGTTTGTAAAGAACAGGGAGGTAGATAGTTGATTTGTAAAATAACAGAGATGCTTTTGTGGGGAGATGTCGAGTCGTGAGTTAGCCGACTGGTGGGGATTCCCAGGCCCCATCTCTCCACGCTTCAGGTGTGAGAGCAGAGGGATGATAGCCTGGTGCAGCCATTGAGCCCTGACACGGACACCTGGCCCCTCGGCCCGAGCACTTGGCCACAGGACGTCCTGGGGGAGGAAGATGCCTCAAATCCCAACGTGATCTCTGGCTGGGGGCAGTGCTGGGACAGCTGGCAGAGAGGGTGGCCGTGTAAGTTCCTATTTAGAGTTCATAGGCCTCGGTTTTGAAAGCTGCTCTGTGAGTCCACTTATGTTCTGTGAGTTTGTGGACAAATCCCTGAATTATATTATTGAGAGCTGGAGAACAAAGAAAAATGCATCCTAGCTACGCTTTTGAGGGATGCTATAACGAGGCCTGGTTTAATACCAATAGGAGACTAATGAGCTTATCTAAAAATACATGTCCTGAGTATCATTTTACAGACCTAGACCTCGATGATGAAACTCAGGGCTGAAGAAATAAGCCTGGTATAGCAATAAGCTGCTGTTTCCTCCAGTCTTTGATGAAGCGGGTTCTGGGAACAGACGCTAATTCAGTCATTTAGTACAGCCGCCCTGCCCTCAGAAAGAAACAACTTCACATTGGAGATTAAGAGGGTCATCAATTTAGCCCACTTGGGTTTAGACAGAGGAGAAATCTATGGTGGTCAGCTTGTTTTTACAACAGGCTTTTCATGTTTCAGAACTAATTTTTTTCTACAGGCATGAAATTGGAGAAACTCTGAGATGGTATTAAAAAGCAGAAAGTTACAGCTTAATTAAAAATGTTGCCCTAAAACATCTTGCTTTAAAAGACGTATTATACGAACACCTGGTATAAAATTCAAAAGATAAAAGGGATATCTTTTTCCCTCATATAATCAGCTCTTTTTTAGCTCTGTGCTTTTGGTGTGTAAAAAAATTATCTTCAGGGTTTGTTGTGAAACAATTAGGAAACTCTCCTGTGGTATTGATGCACAGCCTGACTTGCAGTATAACTTGTAGATGTTTTCCTCACATAACCAGCTTTTCAAAGAGCTCCTTTCTCTTGGTATTTAATAAATTATATTATTTTTCAGTGTAGAACAATTGGAAAATTCTCATTCGTAATTGATACCTGGCTTCTCTTGCCTGCAGTTTCATACTATTTTAGGAGGGACTGGATTTCTAGGGAATAGTGAGCATGGATGGGCCAGAGATAGTACACAGCCTACACATGTCACAACATGTACACATGAGAGTGAGACCTCTGGGATGTATGTCATCAGGGTGTCGGCACTGGCTGAACTAGAGATGAGATTCACCCCTAGGCACCTTCTGACTCAAATGATTATCATTATTAGGGCATCGGCCATAAATAGTACAGATGCTGTGTCTACATGGCGTTGGGCCTGGAAAGGTGTCGGCCATCAGTAAATATTTGCTGTCTGGCCGCAGCTCCTGCAGACCCAGTTCTGCCTAAGGATGTGTATGGATGCAGAAGCTGACTGTGGCTTTTCAGTTGTTGCACGGTTCGCGGGTGCTACTTAGATGACTTGGATGCTACAGATGACTTGGAAACTCCAGAATGAAGAGTTGTATTTACCTCTTCCTGGTAGAGTTTGTTGTATGAACTCAGGACCCTGTTTATCAAAATCCTGTTTTTGCATTATCCGGTTTTAAAGGGAATTCTGGTTTGATGGAATGAAACCAGTGTGCATCCCCAGGTTCTAAAATGCATACCTTTTAACACACACGCATGAGCTGTGCACCTAGGGGTTCTCTTAAATAACATCGTGTCATTGAGGGCCCAAGAAGGAGACAGAGTGAACATCTTTGCTAGGCAGTAACCCAGGTAATTATGTCTGTAAGTCAGCAAACCAGACATAGTCAGTCTAGAACCTGAGTTTTCCAGTGCCCCCCACCCCCCAGTTCAGCTCTGCCCAGTGCCTACCCAGCACAGGACAGGTGTGCCGGCCTCTTTCGTGGTTCATCCTGCAGAGGAATTTGTCATTTCCGGGCTGTCCTGTGTGGCTGCACTCTATCCTCAGCGTCAACTGTGAGTTTTTATTGTCTTTATTGAATCACAGTCCTGTGACAGCAACAAGCTTTTCTGTCACAATGATTGGATTATCCGTTTAGCAGAATTTTCACAAGAAAAAAGTTTGAAGTGCTGAAAAAGTTCAAGTGATATTTCTTCTGTTTACAAAAGTAATGTTAATTATACAAAAGTTAGTTCCAGGAAAGTAAAAAGAAGAAAAAACTCATCAGCTGGTATCTGAGAGGAATTGCTGGGATTTGGTAATATATTCCTGTTGGATTTTTATTTAGTCATCTGAAATAAAGGCATATTTTACAAAAATGTAAATGTATGTTCCATTTTTAATCTTCCTTTTCTCTTTAATGTTTGTCAGTATTTCCTCAAGTCATTTTTTTTAACCACATTATTTTATTTGACATGTTGAGAAATTGTAGATGGTCAGTTATTGAAAAAGTGGGTTGAAGTGGGAAAAAATAAAAAATGATGCATACCTAAACACATCATTTTAAATTTTAACAAATGTATATTCATTCCCCAATTCTTTTGGCTATAGAGAGAAAGCCCTTTCTTGTTGAATGGGTTCACTTATTCGAGTCTCTTGTATAAGCCATATCCATGATATCCAGTTTTGATTTCTACAGAATGGATGGAGAACATAAAAGACATTTAAAGACACTGATGCAACCCTTAGATTGTTTGCAGTTTTTTCCAGGCTTTTAATAACAAATACAACTGGCATAAATAGATTTTTAGAGATGAACATAGCCGAGTAGTAGATAGCATGTTGCTGAACTTTCTAGAGAACAGATACGCAGGTTATTTGAGACAGTATTGAAAGCCATCAGCATCTTACAGGAAAAGGGAGAATATCAATTAGTTTGACAAATTCCCTATTCATTCTGGATGTGCTTTCAGTCTCCAGTCTCCAGCACTGGGAATTCCAGTGGTTTCTAGTTAAATCTTCTCAAATTTACGCAGATCCATTCTGATATCCCAGGATAAATTCTTGGAAGTGTAATTCGCATGGGTGTGTGTGGACGTGCCTGTGTGTGTGTGGCTGTGCCTGGATGTGCATGGGTATGTGCGTGTGCGAGGACAAGTATGAATGTGTAGCACACATAAGCACTATGTCTTGGAGATACTATCAGATTACTTTCCAAAATGATCATACCAGTTTATACTTATTTCGATGAGATTGTAGGAGAGAGCCCATTTTAACATTCCCTTTTCAACATCGAGTTCGATAATGATAATTTAAAAACCCATAAAACTTGCTCCATTTAATAGGTAAAATTTTAAATGACGTTTTTGAATTTTTTGAGTTAGAAGTTAAATGTTTTCCTTTTAAAACATTGTTTCACTGTGAATTGATGAACATATCCTGTGCTCATTTTTCCATTCAGGTGTTTATTTCCTGTTGATTTGCATCCACTCTATAAATTCAGGGTATTAGACCTTTGTTCATCATTTCACAGCCAAATAGTAACATTAGTTTGCTTCTGTCATGCAGTAAATATAAAATCACTTCACTATAAACCTACAGAGAACATACCTTGAATTCATACCTTGAATTTTAAATACAGGTAGTTTTTAGGTAGTTTACATATTTTTCCTTCATTTGATTGATTAGTATATATTGTTCATTTTTATTCAGTGTGATCATCAGGACTCTTTGAGGTCCAAGTTCACAATAGTTCTTGTAGCTTCTTGGGTAAATGATTACAGCAAAGTATAAGGTCTTCTTAGCTCTTGCACAATATCTTACTTCCTCTGTTTAAAAGTATTAATTACTTGGAGTAGCTAGTATGAGTCTTATTTTTCTGTTGTTTCATTTGTTTTTCAGAAAAATCAGGATTTGAGTGAAAATATCTTATGCCTCCCTGTATTTTTTTTTTCCACCTGTATTGATAGAACCTAAATCCTATTCTGCAAAAAGGAAGGATAAAGAGAGATGCTTATGAGAGAGTTCAACCTCTGACTTTGTCTCATGGCTGAGTTTGGGGATCATTTATGAAGCCATACTTATCTTTGATCTGGTGTACTTTCAGGTTAATCCAGATAAAGAAGTTACTTATTCATGGAGGTTATTATTACTTCAGCATTTCTTTTGAAAATTTGTCATCTTTTAAAGTTTAGGTCCCTTCTTTGAAATGATATGCAGCTTAAAAGATAAATGCCTTAATATTGTACAAATAAGTAGCCTGTGAATTAAGATGGCTGTGGATTACTAGGGTGTTTCATCCTCATTTTATGAAGCCCTAATGATGTTCCCTCCCCCAACACACACATACATGCACGCGTACGCACAACTTGGGTAGGAGGGAAGTCACAAAATTAAACAATCTCATGGGGTTTTGTAACTCCAGAGAGCTTTGAAATTTTGTCTGTAGACTTAGGTGTTGCTGCAGAACACTGCCAGGCTGGAAGTGGAGAGTACCAAGGGGATGTCTTCCGGATGTAACCCCTTCTTTCCTTAACGAACTGTAAAAGTGGCGCCTGTGGTTGCTGCATGACCAGCTTTTACTTTGAGGTTGGAAAGGATATTGAGGTGGGTTTCTTTGATGACTGTAGGCCCTAATCTCTCGTGCAGTGATGACGGTGGCCCTGTCCTCCCACCTCGTAGACCTTTATTTGAGTGACGTATTGGTAGCGTGTGGACTGTGGTCCTAGAAATGCTGCCTAATCTATTTTTGAGCACTCCTTCTGGGAAGGGAAGGGGCCAGTGGTGGGTCATTGTACCTTCCTCGTCACAGCTCATCGTGCAGTAAGAGCTGCCCATCCCCTGCCATCTGTTGCCCACCTGGACCCCACGCCGCCTTAGACCTTGGGCCCAGCGGGTTTCGGGCGCCTTCCCTGAGCTGTGGAGGAGCACTCATCCTTGTTCAAGCGCCCAGCCTTGGATGACTTGGTTTTGTTAAAAAGAGTTAGGTTTTTTGTGAAAGGGAAAAAAGTATCCTGCAATAACTTTTCCAGTAGAGAAGTCGGATTAGTGTATTGTTTTTTTTCAAATTAGCTAATAAAATAAATATACTAGGTGATCAGAAACTGTCTCCACCTCCGGTTGTGTTCCTCTCAGGAGAGGCCACAGGCCTGAACGCCACCCTCTGTGGAGTGGTGGGGTGTGGCCTGAGCTCTTGGAAGCCCCATGACCATTGGGTTCTCCTGGAAACTATTTCTACGTCAGGACAAAGGCAGTCACTCCAAAGAGACCTGCACTGCCTGGTTCTGAGTCCCAGCTGTGCCACTTTCTGGCAGTGTGACCTCAGGCAGAATCTTCTCTGGGGCTTGCCAACTCACCTATAAAATAAGGTAACAAGCGTACCTTCCTCTCAGGGAAGCACAGATTAAAGGACCACACGCATCACACGCTAGGCTCGATCCTGGCGACACTTGAGTGAGTTCTAAAGAATAAAAATAAGGCTTTGAAGAAATTTGGAGTTCATCACAGTCGTGGACCTCTGAAATACACTTCTTGGCCATGAGTGGTTGGTCTTAATCAGAGCTCTGGGGGTAGACACCACTCCTAGCATGATCAAGGGGATCAGCTCCTTGTTAGGGCCTGAGCTCAGGAGTGAAGTAGGCAGGCCACCAAAGATGGGGTGCAGGGAGCCACAGGTCACCAGAGGAGGTACGGGGCAGCCCCAGGCAGCTAGAGATGGGATGCAGGGGGCCACAAACCAGAAGCAGGGTGTGTGTGGTGGCAGGGGTCCACAGGCCACCAAGGGGACGCTGCTACCATTGAGCACTTGGGGCCTACGTGACCTGTTTTGGCCCTGCTCCCTGCCTCCAGTCTTTCTGTACACAGGCCTCTGCCCCCACATCTCCAGCTTGCCCTAGCTATAATATAGAGAAATCCCATGGGTGGTGGGCAATAGGAACTTGCTCTGGGGCGGGCCTGCTGGAATGGGATGGGGTGGACAGAGCCTGTGACACCTGGGGCTTCCTCTTCAGGGGCTGCAGCTAGGGTATGGCTGATAAGAGCGTGGACATGGGGCACTTAGACAGCATGGGCTTTGGTTAAAGAAAGAAGCACTCTGCAGCTGTCTCACTGGTTCTTCCTTTATAAAGAACGAGAAATAATGTTCCATTGGGGAGCAACTTCCTGATAAGTCAGATTCTAGCCGGCTCTTAAGAGTCCTCATCAAGTCCTTGGTGAACAGTCTCCACCACGTAGCAGGTGAGAGAACGCATTATGTGCCATACAGAGCTAATCCAGTGCAAGTCAGCCACAAAAATGCCAGAAAGTGGGACATAAGCAAATATTTAAAAATTGTTTTGGATCCGAGTTATGTTTTCTTCCAGGCAGTTTTGCATCTGTGCCTGTTCTAGAATAAATATGATATTTTCTCTGGCAGAAAAGAGAGTGAGAGTGATGACTGAAGGATGCAGTCCGATTATGGATTAGAAGAGCAGATGCTGTGACTCCGTCTGCTTCTTTCTAGGAAGGACTAGCTGGGGAGTAAGGTACTGAATCTAGTGAGAAGCGCAGAGTCGGCAGGAGCAGGAGGCAGTTCCTGCGCTGTGCGTCTTGGAGTGGGGTGGAGGATGATCGTTTAAATGGTTCAGCATTTGACTGACATTCAGGTCCAGCTTGGCAGGCAGGAGTTGGATGGAAGTGCTAATTTATACTTGACTCCCTGAAGAGGTGGGCTCTGATGGCAGACACAGGAGGTGGAAGGAGGCACCACTTGCAGAGGAACCAGAGAATCTTAGCATTTCAGAGCTAGGAGAGACTGGAGATCTCCAAACCCAACTAAAGAAAAACAACTGCAGTTAACCTAGGCTGTCTGTTGGAGTCCCAGTTTTGCTCATGGAGGAGAACAACAACTGTAACTTATGTGTTAATTGCTGATGTCATGGCCGCCTGGCAGAGAACTCAGGGTCTCACTTGAATTTCAGAAATCCTGGCAGTCTCATCCCCCTGTTCCTGGCGCCACAAACAAATTCCTTTCCTATCCCTTGTCACCCCACCCCCCCGAATCTGCCACACCTGTTCCTCTTCCTTTCCTCTGAGTCTGCTGGAATTTGTAAATTTAACTCCTACCTCTTCCATTTCCTTTCACTGATGGATTTGAGATTTTCCCCTGAGGATATTGATTTATTGTGGGGAAAGGATTGGCATTTGCCTGGTCACTTCTAATCCAGACTTTTTTGCTCCACAGCCAGTTCTGCTCTGCCTACGCCTCAGGGCCAGCCCTCTGACCTTCCATCTTGCTCTGGTTGCCTTCTGTGGCCGTGGGCCTCTGCTCCATTGGCTCTTGCTGCCATCTTGACTTCTTCTTGGTTCTCTAGGACTTTCTGTCCCACTCTGTCCATTCTGTGGACATGGGCTTCTGCTTCATATGCTCTTGCTGCCATCTTGGTTTCTTTTCCATGGATGCCACATGAGGTCCTGACCTCAGATCCACGGCTTTCAGCCTCCATCCTCAGCTCTCCCTCATCCCTAGATCTTGTTATCCTTGGGACCCTTTGTTTAGAAAATGACAATAGTCTTACGCTTTATCTAATTACAGAAGTACAGTAAGTCCTCAGTGTTGTCGATAGGTCCTACAGCTTTAAGTGAAGTGACAAAAAATGAAACTGTTTTACCATAGGCTAATTGATAGAAATAGGGGTTAAGTTCCTACAGCATCTTACGACTGTTATAACAAAACAACATTGAATGGAATGGCATTATTTGAAGACTTGTTGTATAGGGTTTTTAAAAAATTAAATGGTATTAGGAAGTTGATCATCTGAAATCATAGTCCAGGATGACTGTTACATTTTACTGATTATTTTGGGGACTAACTCCCTAGATGTGTGTTTAAACATACACTACTTATATTACACAACTTTACATAAATGAACTCACACATTCTGTCCCCTGCTGTTTTACTCCACAGTTTGTCCTAGGCTTTCTCATGTTGGTGAATATAAAAATAGGTAATTTAAAAAACTTTTATGGAACATTTCTAACATACACAAGAATAGAGAATGTGACGGTGACCCTCTGCTTCCCTGTCGTCTTCCTGAGTACTCAGTTCATGGCTGGCTTGTTCATGTCCATGCTTCTCCAGCTGGGTGAGGCTGAAGCTGATTACAAACATGATGTCATTTCATTAAGTATTCTAGTATGTATCTCTCAAAGATAAGAGAGCCGTACAAATACCCAAAACAATGAACAATAATTCATTAGTATTTCCAGTTAACTACTGTTTGGATTTTCCCATTTGTCTCAATGTGTAATCTTTGTTTGCTGATATCAGGATCTAGGATATTTCGTTTGGATGTGCCCTCATTTATTCGATCCTACTGATGGGCATTTAAGTTGTTTCCGGTAACTTGCCTTTATGGTAAGCTGAACTGTGATTACGCTGATTGGGTGGCTGTCAGGATGGCATTTGTATTGTGTTTAGCCTGAGGCTTGATCTGAAGTTCCTATTTGGCTGTTGCCAGGTGCAGCAGTCCTAGATGTATTTTTCCCACCTTATTCTTTTATCCACTTGGAATCTATTTTTTATGTGATGAACCTTACGCACTAACGTGCGCTCTAACGCACATTATTTTGCATCATGCACCATATCTCATTGCTTTGTAATACTACTTTGGTGTTCTTTCTGTGGCAAGGACAGAAACCCGTGGCAGGTGGTTAATGCAGGAAACAGGCTGGTGCATGAACAGAGTGAGAGAGTGAGCTGCATGGTCACCAGCTCCTTTACCAGGTTACCCAAAACTTAGCGACCTGGAGCTACATTATTACCCCCCAGTTTCTGTGGGTCCGAAGTCTGGCTTCAGCTGCATTGGCCCCCCAGCCCAACAAACACCCAAAGGTGCTGTGGTACCCGAGGTCCTGGGGGACGGGACTGCGTCTGGGTTCGTTTACCTGGTTGTTGGTAGGATTTGGTCCTTTGAGGACTATTGACTGGAGGTCATCCTCAGTTCCTGGCCACGTGGGCCCACCGGCAAGTCCCATCATCAGAGTGAGTGAGCGAGCCAGGGAGAGGGGGAGAGAGAGAGACAGAGGGAGACAAGCCAGCAAGACAGAGAGGTCCTGGTCTCTTGAGACCTAACCTGGCCTTTGCAGATTTGGTCACCAGGTGAGGCCACACTCAAGGGAAGGGGATTGGGCAAGGGTGTGAAGTCACACAGGCGGGAGGCCCACCTCACTTACTGGTTAGTTTTGGTAAATGAGTGCCTTTGCTATTGGTTTATATGTTAAATATTTAGCAGACTGATGTTTTCTTACAGGAAGCTAGGTTTGCATCTTAAGTATAAAGATTTTTGTAGGAAAATAAGTCCATTGCGCTTATCTTAAAATTAATTGCAATTTCAGTAATGCCTTTTAAAAAATGAAACACAACCTGTGTTTGATGCCTCTGGGCTATAAGATGTGAGGAAGAAACCCAGTGGTGTAACCATAATATTTTTTCTAAGTTGTGTGATTGAAGTTTTGTACTAACTGTAAAGCAACCTGTCAAAATGACTTCATGTTGGAAAATCCCAAAGAGGCTGTAATGGGATCCACTTGAGTATATCCTCGTGCTGATAATTGTGTTCCCAATGGTGCTGTGTGTTGCATGGCCTTGGACTGTCCTACTGTCTGAAGAACTAGTGGAGATGAAATAGGGTGGGGTCCTCATTCACCCCCTGAGTGCCTAACGGCCCCTGGAGTCCTCAGGTTCTGAGAGGAGAAATTGGGCATGGTCAGAGTGCCATCCAGTTGTGCCGGGGAGCGGGGACTCAGATGCCGAGACTGGTTTGCAGCAGGACGCCGCCGGGGACTCGGAGGCCGTGCTTGGCGGCCTGGTTTGCACCCCTTGTAGATTTTGTTTATACCAGCACTGTCTTCAGCAGACAGATCCTTGGAGGTGTTAACAAATAACCACTCACAATTACCACTTTGCAGCTGGCCTGGGACCTTCTTTCCTTAAGCGCTGGCAGTCCAGTGCCCCAGGAGCCCTCAGAACCCCTTTCGTCCGGGCAGACCAGGGTGCTTGGTCATCCCGTGTATGGATTTTTAAAGGTTTGCGTGTCATGCTGTAATTCTTATACGGGCTGTGAGGAAGATGAGGCTGGTACTGCTGTCCCTGCTCTGCAGGTCGCAGTGATAGAAGCTGAGACTTCAGACTCGCCCAGGGTTACGCTGCGGGAGACCCAGTGGGCGGGCATCCTGGGAATAAAGCAGAGCAGGTGTGGGGAGTGGCCGGTCCTCTACAGATGACAGGCCAGGTGTCACAGCCTAGTGGGGTGTTTTATACTTGACCACGCACAAATCAGATCAACAATAGTGTTTTTTTTTCAGGAAAGATGACAATAATTTTCTACTATAGTTAGTTGGTTCTTGCCACACTTCACCATTGTCAACCAGTGAGCTCTTTATTTGATTTTTTAGTTGTCCTTTGAGGCTCATGCTTCACAAAGGGGGTGATGTTTTAGAAAAGCACCATCATGAGAAGGCTGAAGCTGTGATTCTGGGGTTGGCGGGTGGGTTATGGGTGATGACACCGATGACCTTTTTATGTATATATATATATATATATGTAAATTATTATAGCTTGT
>NW_017731441.1:3579520-3590668 GCF_001890085.2 Hipposideros armiger
GTGTGTGCATGTGTGCACAAAGAATGGCCATGAGGAGATACTGTGGTGAATCCTGTAATACAGAAGGTCAGTGGGATCCAGGTGCCCTTTGGCATGTCTGCATGAGAGAAACATCCTGGGAGAAACCTGTACTCAGTCAGCCCTTCATGTCAACTGCAGCGTTCCAGTAACACAGTGAGAGCGTTTTCATATCACATCTACGTATTTGTATTAGAATAGAATAGGAGCACAGCATTAAAGGAAATCAACTAGATCTCTATGAAAAAGTCTCAAAACCAATGGAAACAGTGTTGCAGAATTCGTTCAATATATGCCATTTTCTAAATTTTAAAAACCCACCAGACAAAACTTACATTGTTCTTGGGCTCATAGATGTGCGGTGGAGAAGTATGAAAAATG
The DNA here is from genome assembly GCF_001890085.2 of Hipposideros armiger. NCBI lineage: Eukaryota > Metazoa > Chordata > Mammalia > Chiroptera > Hipposideridae > Hipposideros > Hipposideros armiger. The sequence goes on from NW_017731441.1 coordinate 3,579,920, forward strand.
GACTGAGTGCATCCATCAAGCAGTAGTAGTTGCAGGCGAGGCCCAGTGGAGGAAAGGGTAGGGCAGGTTTGAGGGCCGTAAGGTTAACTCTACTGTTCAGGTCTCTTCAGCAAATACAATGAAATACTAGTTAATTCTAAGTGTGCTGGAGTAACACTGTTTGCAGAGTAATTCTTTGTATTTGAAGAGTTTCTCACTCGATAAAAACACAAACGAGAAACTGTGGTGAGAACGACAGATGGTGTCGGTAAGCAGATGGAAGAAAGGGGGCCCTGGCCCCAATCCACTTCTGCCTCAAAGCTCTGCCATTGCCCCCGAGCCCCTCAGAGCCCGCCTCGCTCCCCCAGCTGGGGCAGAAAATGGGAGTCCCAGATTGGGGCCCTGAACGTGTTATTTTATAGGAAGACACATGTCCGTGGTTCTAGGGGGCTTGTGCTATCCTGTGTAATGGGCATATGTTGTGGCTGGACCTGCAAGTCTAGTCATAGAAGATGACCGCCTGGTCCAGTCTACTGACGTGCTGACTTCCACAAACTTGACGTACAAAATAAGCTTTAAAATACAATGTCGTAAGACATGGCTAAACTGCTGATGTTGACAATGGCTTTACGTGCTCTGAACTTGAAGAAGGTCTGTTTTCTTTCATCAAATTCATTGAAAATTAAGGAATCACTTGCAAATTTACAAAAAAAAAAATACCAACCCACAATGTTGTCTTTTTTATGAATCAATTCAATATTCCTGGAAATTTATTAGTTACTAATCTGTATGTGAATCTGAAAAGTAACATATTGTCTAACTGTGTATTTTAAATCTCAATGCAAAGTAGAATAACTTTATTTGTATTTTGAAATATCTTTCACGTATCTAAAACAATTTTAAAGATATTTGCTTTTGTTAAGAGACAGAGCTCTATTTTTAGAGGAAAAAAGCTCAAAGCAGATCAACTTATTTACAGAAAATAATTTAAATATCTGTTGGTGTTGGTTAAATATTAATATTTAGCCAGTTGAATGGAAGGATGAATATCTGTCTTGGTTAATTTAGGTTATTCTAGAAAAATCATTAGTTCAGATGTTGCAGCAAATTCATTGCTTACTGAATTTTGAATAAGTCTGTTCTTTAAAATGCATGTGTTGTAAAGGGTTCAGAAACGAAACTTTAGACCAGGCTCCATTGAAGACGATGCCTGGTTAGTTGGCGGTCATTGAGATGCTGAACTGGGTGGCAATGAAGGAAAATGGCCCCCCTGTGTGAGGCCCCTGGCCGCAGAACCACTACCTCTCAAGGAGGACAGACCCCCTGCCTTGCAGTTCGCCGGTAGTTAGGGAAGCCAGAGGGGTTTGGAGGCATGACCAGAACAGGGGTTTCCCCTTTCTTCATGTGTTGATAGCCCTGAAATCAAAGTAGTTCTCACCTGCACCTGAGAGCATTCTAGTCTATAGTTGTCATACAGTTATAACCTTGTAGAGCCTGTTTTCTCCAGAGCCTGTAGTCCCACCAGAACATTCTGTCGATGGGTACACAGGCATCTGGGGGCATGCTGGTGGTATGCCTGGGGCCACCTGAGCCCTCCACCCCAAAGAAGGGCTAATTGTATGGGAGAGCAAGCAGTCCTGTCCATGCAGCCCCCCTTAAACTGAGAATTACACTTAGTAGAGGTGTTTATAACTGACCCATAGATCGAAAGTGGGAAAAGTAAGACTTTCTAATTAGAAGCATCATTGTCCTGAAGTTGTCACTTTCAGGAAAGAGCTCACCTTGTGTCCTTGTGTTACAGGTGTTGTGTCCTTAGTAGCTGTTCACCCCTCCGCAGTAAACACGCTTGGGAAGCAGCTCTTGCCAAAAACGTTCGGACAGTCCAATGTCAACATTGCACAGCAAGTGGTAAGGGGCTCCGGGCAGGGTGGGCTTGCAGATTTGGGAGAGCGGCCCTTAGGTTCCAGCTCAGAGGCTGGAGTGTGAGGTTTGCCCTCTGCAGATTCCTGTTGAACGCTTTCAGTGCTGGGCGTTCACCTTCCTCAGACACTGCGGGAACATGTGGTTAGAGTGCAGGTGGCCTTCCAGTGCTTGTGTATCCTTCCCGTGGCTGGGCTGGCCCATCTGTACAGGTGGGCGGTGGGACTCGACCCAGGCCAGGTAGCTTCCTCTGTCATTGTGTGCTCCACGTGGTCCTGAATCTGCCCTGACGGGGTTCTTAGGTGTGACGTGGAAAGCTCAGGTAGAGTGGCATGGAGTTGTGTGGGGGGTGGCTGCACCTTGGCCTTCGCACTTCATAGGGTGGACATTACCTGCCGCGGAAGGAGGGCGGTATCCATGGGCAGGTCACATTAGGTTAGGACTCTGCAGGCTTCCAGGGTATGCTGGGTGACAGGCGTATCCCTGTCCCTGCCAGTCCTCCAGGAGAGGGCCATGTGGGTTCCCCCATCCTGTGTTGCCCCCTGCCAACTGAACAGCTCCCACCTGTGCAGTTTACTAGACCTCTTCCCGATGTGACTCTGGTGAGGCTGAAGTCATTGCTACTAGGCCAAGTGCGGTCATGAGAAGAGAAGGGCATTACTGCCCACCTGAGCTTATTCACATCCCAGGTGACCACCCCCTGGCCGGTGTACAATTGCTCCCCGTCACATAGCCCCTTTCAGTAAAACGTGACCACATTTGCTTAGTAGAATAACTGATTTTTCAAATAGTATGTCGACTCTATTTGGCACATCATAGCTTTTCAATAAATGTCTTTTTGATATAAGCTAAATATTCCATTTTATGTTTTCATTTCTAATTCACATTATTTTATAGGTACTGTGTATTATAGCAGAATTTAGCTTAATGATAGCAACAGTTCTGTTTTTATTGCCAGTATAAATAGGTGGGGGGAAAATTATGTGAAGATTTTNTGCTGTGGTATTTTTCACTATAAGATCTTTACTGCTCAGTTGTCAGAAATGATTCTGCTTTGCCATGGCGCCCTTCCACCTGGCTGACCACATGCTACTACCGCTCACTTATTCCCAAGGTCCTTGCTTCTTACAGGAAGGACTTGTAAAACGCTGTTTATCTAAGATCAAGAAACCTAGATAAATTATTTTGGTCATGACCATTTGTCTTTGGCAGTTTGCAATCAGTCATTTTACAGCAAGAAATTTGAACCAAAGCTGCATGCAGCTGTTAAGGTTTGCTTCAGAAATACTTTCAGTGACTAACCCAGTTAATGAAAAGAAGCACTTCTTTTTTTTTTCTTGTTCTGGGGCTCGGACCAACCCGAAGGTCCTTGCTCTGTTCTCAGGCCAAATCACCAGTTTGTTTTCAAGATAGTGGAATGAATTTTCACGTCCACTTGCCTCTGCCAACCCCAGACATTACCATTTAAAATACATGTGCTGATTTAATAAATAAAAGCAGTACTTCATCAAGGACTAAGCTTTAAAACCTGAAATGTTCAAATGACCTTTTTTATGCTGATGATCGCAGCCAAATAACTAACTCATGGGCTAAGGTGGCCCAACGTGGCTCCCTGCACGGAGGACCTAGGCATTTCCCTCCATGGCGTTCTGTAGTTATTTGCATAATGGTGATTGGTTCGTCTTTTTAATGTGTTATTTTATACCACTCTCTGACAAGGATGGTGTGTTGACAGCGTCAGCTTTGTCGCTCTGTTAGCTGTCGTATTTATTGTGACTGTTGTTGCTTTCTGCAGGCTGGTCTAATTGAAGCCAATGGGGAACTAAAGGTCTTCATAGACCAGAACCTTAGTCCTGGAAAAGGTAAGGGCGCCTACTTTGGAAATACGAGTTTGTTGATCTATATGTTAAGTTTGGTGTATGTATGAATTGCTCTGATATGAAAGCCCATTGTCAACAGTGGAAACCCCACTTCGGGAGCTCTCCTGCCCGGGAGCCCCCGAGATGGACTACGGTGGAGTTGAACACTCAGAACTGAGTCAGACAGACCACCTGCACATATTCTTCAGTGGCTGAGTTTATTTTGGTTTGTAAGTCGCATACTATTTGCAAAAATTCAGGAAATGTAGAAAAGTGTAAAGAAGAAAACACAGGTCAGTTATATTTCTTCCACCTCGGGGCCGGGGCGGTGGTGTGTGCTCCCCAGGTGTTCGCTCTGTGGCCAGGCACACCAAAGCAAATAGAAACACACTCCAATCTGAGGGCTCATGGTGCAGTGCACACCACACGTGCGAACGCGTCTCCACGTCAGTAAGCTGTGTGTGTGTCTTTAACGATTCTTTGGGGATCGATGTTTCTCTGCATCATTGGAATTTGGGGAGGATTGATGAAAGCCACTTCTTGCTAGGAGGTCCCACAGTTTCCCTCCTAAAAGTGACATATGGTAAACCTCTGAGAACATGTATTTGAGCATGCTGGTTACTTCCTCAGATAAAGTTGTAGATGTGGAATTGCTGCATTAAAAAGATATGCACCTTTCAAATGTTGATGTGTGACGCTTGGCTGATTATAAAGCTGCGTTGGTGTGGGGCTTTGATATCAAGTTTATGCAGGCCTGTTTTCGTGCAGCTTGTGATAATGCTGCTGAGAGAAGACCTGTGGGAGAGCCTGCTTCATCGTAGGGAGATTTTGCTTGCAGGGCTGGATGAGGTTGCTTTGCATGTCTCCAGCCTTCATGTCTGCTTTATCTGTGGCAGCCAGGCTGGGAGCCTAGAGGCCTTATTTCTGGGTTTTCTCACGATTGTCATACATAAAATTAGCTTTTTACTCTAATAGTGAAGCTCTAATAAGTGATGTCTTGATGCCTACTGTAAGTTTGGGGGAATCTGAAACTAGTGCTGGTCTCCCACTTCATTTTCCTGCTATGTCCCAGCCCCTTCACATCCATCCATTGCTGGTGAATGCTGGACAGGAACCCAGCCACACTCCTCCCCCATGGAGCCAGATCTCCGTGTGACTGAGCACGTCCAGGATGTCATGGCTGATGGGCTCATACCCCGTCCACTCTGTTGCATTGGGACTTAACCTTCAGATGCCTTTGGGGCTCTCCTGCTGCAGAGCCTCACGCACATGGCCACGTGCCGGCCACCCTTACCCTCTGCCTGGATTCTGTCCAGGTTTTGGCTGATCTCGTCTCCTCTCTACACCAGCCTCTCTCCCCTCGGGACCAGGGCTCCGGGTCTCGGGCCCATGCCGGCTCTTCAGGTTTCTCTGGCTCTGGAATGTCATCGGTGGGGCCCTGCTCTTTTGCCATACCTCCCTCTTTTCCCTCTTATTCAAGGATGGGGAGCCCACTGATGCATACTTTTAATTATCAAGTTAAAAAATTTTGTGAATACTATTTTTTGCCAGTCACAGATTTCTTGAGTGAAAAATTTCAGTGTAATTGGACATTTAAAATTTTCAGAAATTTGAGGCATGACATTTTCTATTATAAAGTGATAAAGCAGAAATAATAATGAAGAAATCCACAAACTTGGATCCCTTAGAAATGATGGAAGTCTTTCATTCTGGTGTTTATTTTTACTTCCTCTATTGTTTGGATACTCCCAATTAAGCTTACTTTTATGACCACACACTGGCTGTCTCCTTTTCCTTTCTTACAAACCAATATGTGCTTAAATCCTACTGAGTTTAATTATAAGCCAAGGAGTTGGATTGGAGAGATTGGAAAATAATAGTTTCTTGATTCTACTGCGCCGTTTAAAATACTTCGTGTCCCTCCTGGGCGTGATCTGACTGCTCTGCAGCCCCTCGATTTAGTCTCNCTGGGTCTCAGCGCCGGGCAGCTTGGAGAAGGCTGGATAGGGAAGGAGGGAATCTTCCTGACTTTACATTAATAGCAAGAAAGTTACCTTGAAGACCTGTTCTGTTAGCCTGCTCACATTTGCCCTAAAAAGTCCTAAATTTGCAGTAAAACTTCCATAGTTCCTGATGCTGGTTGACATCTTTTTAAGAAGCAGCGTTGAGTGTATTGATACTCATCAGATAACGTACTGGGTCCCATCCTTTTGGATGTCAGCCCAGTTTTTCCTGAGAGTTAAAGGCACAGATCTGAGGTCTGGCCTTTAAAGAAAGAAAGACATTGGACACCCGTTGCTGTACTGAGTGCTCTGCAGAGAGGGAGCCAGTTTCCCCTGTGGTCCGCTCGCGTGAGCCCCAGTACCAGCGGGACCCAAGGCCCTTGTGTAGCTTGATGGCCCTTTTAGGTTAATGTGTGTCTGAATTCAAGGCAGGCTCTAAGAATGCTAAGGGCATTACTCTCCCTTTGTATTTTTGAAGGAAACGCAACAGGAAAGGAGAGAAGAACGGTAAGGGCCTGAGGCACTTCTCCATGAAGGTCTGTGAGAAAGTGCAGAGGAAGGGAACCACATCCTATAATGAGGTGGCTGACGAGCTTGTTGCAGAGTTCAGTGCTGCCGATAATCACATCTTACCAAACGAATCCGTAAGTATGTACCGCATGATGCACTGGCATTGCACAGTCCGCTCTGTTTTTATGTGAAACAACTTCAAACAGAAGTTCTAAGGAGAGTACAAAGGAATTTTTTCCCAACCCATTTGTGGGTACGATTCGCCATCATCCCCAAATGTTTGTGCCTGCGCTCTGGCTCTGCCTGTTGGGCAACCTCCCCCTACAGAAATGCCCTCTTGCCAGGCCTGTCCTGCATCACTAGCACAGGCCGGTTCTATGAGGATGTGTTAGGAGTGATGCTAGCAGCTGCTGGGATGGCTTTAGACCACATGAAGTGAGCGGACGGGGCACTTCCTTGAGTATGTTCAGGGTGCAATGTTTAGACATTGATCTCCAATTCGTCAAGGATCTTTTGAAAACTCCCGCTCCGGCTTCCTCAGGCTTATGACCAGAAGAACATAAGACGGCGAGTCTATGATGCCTTAAATGTGCTGATGGCCATGAACATCATCTCTAAGGAGAAGAAGGAGATCAAGTGGATCGGTCTGCCCACCAACTCGGCTCAGGAATGTCAGAATTTAGAGGTACACCGCTAAGCTTTTATGTTCCGTTAGGTCCACGTAGATTCACCCCGGAGCAGTCTTTTTAAAGTAGGTGTTTTTGTTGTCTGCAGCACTGGCTCCTGTTATAAGGGTCTTGTGCTGTCTGTGCCTGGCCTGGACCAGGTAGACAAGTGTGTCCCTGTGTCCCGAAGTCTCTGATCGGGCCTGTCGCTTCCCATCTGACGTTGGTGCACTGTCCATCCTGCCGGCCTGGGCTGTGCAGATACTCACTGCGGGTGGGGAGGGGGTCAGCTCAGTTGAAGCCGAACAGTTAGTGTACAGAAATTCCAAATCCTAACCTGTGGGACTTTTACAAAATATAGCCATATCCAGAAAACGAGAGAAGACAGAAGATGTAGTTTTGAGATTGAAGAACACTCGTCTGTGTCTTGTAGCATGTGCCATGTTCTAGATTGGTGTTTTCCCACCATGAGGTTCAGGACAGACATTTTTGTCAAGAACCTCCTTAGGTGATATTGTGTTGATAGGGGTTTTAAAATATGTTCAACAAATTGTGATGATTTCTTGAATTCTGGTTTATTCTTGAAGGTAGAGAGACAAAGAAGACTTGAAAGAATAAAACAGAAACAGTCTCAACTTCAAGAACTTATTCTACAGGTAATGAAATACTTATCTTTGGAGGCAAGGTAATTTTTATTTCTTCCACTAAGGTAGTTTTCCCTCAACAGCAGTATCTCACAGTTCATTATATTCCTGTGTGGTAAATAAAATCTCTACTTGGAGATTTTGAATGTGAACTTCATGCATATTCACTGAGCTCACCCTGTGCTGTTGACATGAAATCTCATGGCTGTGGATTTCACACAGAGAGAGTGTGTGAGCATGTCCGCGTGTGTGTGAGCATATGAGAGCACATGTATGGGCACGTGTGAGTAGGCGGTGGGACAATTAAGTTCACGAACTTGTTGCAGTGCTGTCGCTAACTTCTTTTAATATCAGAGGGATTATTCATTATGAGTTTGTAGCAATTGGACAAACAGTTAACCAAGTTGACTATTTGGAAGTGCTGAAAAGGCTGCGTGAAAAAGTTAGACNAAGGCCCAGACCCTTTTGCACAAGCTGTTTGGGAGCCCAAGGGCGTGGTCAGCAGCATGTCCTGGAGAGTCAGCCTCTGGCGCGACGAAAGGAACAGGAGCTGGTTCTCACTGCGGAGGTTCAGGTAGTAAGTAAGGGTGGGATGGTCATGAGGAAGAGACTGAGGCCCAGGCCAGCATAGAGGCTGGGGGCATTGAAGGACCAGGGACTGGCTTTGCTTTCTGCCCTGCACCCTGTACCTGCGGGGCCAATTTACTGTCACTCTCAGGCCCACCTGTCAGGAATCCGGGAGCAGACCTGAGTATCTGGAGCAGCACCACCTGAGTATCGCTGCTTCGTTGGACCCTTGCTGCCCTCAGATGAGAAGCTGTGACATCCTGAGCCAAGGCCAGATGCAGCATCCAGTTCCTGCCTCGTCTGCTGGGGTTCTGGCATCGACTCACTGCCTCACACCTGGGTCCTGCTGTGGACTCTGCCCCTGTCGCCCCAATGGGGTTCTCGTCCTAACTCTGCTCCCAGTCTTGGCCTCCTGGCACCACCCTGCTCCTGACCGCTTAACGTCACTTTTTCCTTGTTGCTGCATTTCTGGGCCCCCGTTGTCTTCCAGGGCTTTCCAGAGAGGCAGAGCTGGTGGAAAGCATGCCATGCATATGAAGGAGGTTTGTTTCAAGGAATCGACCTGTGTGATATGGTGGGGCTGATAGGTCTGACAAATCAAGTTGACAGTCACACCCTTCGAGACTCAAAAAGTTCTATTTCCCCCAGAAAAATGAACTGAACCTACAGCCTTTGCATCTATAGTCCCTGAAGACAAGAGCCCCGATGCAGGGTTTTAGATAGTAGATTCTGTGTGCAGTTTTAGTTGTGGCAGCCATCTGGGTTGCTTCCGATTGCTTGCTCAGGGCTGTAATGCTGTAGGAGCCTTTGCTAGCACATTTGTTTTCATGCTTTGGGCAGTCACTTAAGGAGTAGAAAACTAGGTCACATGGAAAATGTGTGTGGCTGCACCATTTCGCATCCAGCCACTCCACATCTCACCTATGTTTGGTGTTGTCAGTGTTTTCGATTTCACATGTCCTGATTGGTCTTCCTCTTCCTCTCTTCGCTGCTGTGGCCTCGCACTGCTGGGAGCAGTGTGTTCAGGGTGCCTTGCCCCTCCCTGAAGGCCCTGCCCCCTGCACCTTGTCCTGGACGAGTTCCCGGCCTGGCCCATCTTCTCAACTTTGTTCTCACAGTTCCTCCTTGGGTCTTCTTTTTCTTCTCTTCCAGCCAGACAGCTGAGGGGCTCAGGCCACCTTCCCCTACCACACAGGCGCCCACACCCCTTCCTGACTGCTTCCTGCCTATCCTCTGTCAGACCCGGCCTGCCGCCACAGCTCAAGTGTCCTTTTTTTCTGTAATTTATCTATGTTTCTGTCTGCTTGTTTCATGCTTGTTGCCTTTTCAGATGGAAGAGTTCTGATTTATTATACAAGTAATACGTGCTCAACTGAGAAAAGAATACAGTGGTCACTATGGGTACATGTCAATGTATGTTTAAGTACTTATTATTTTGGGAACACTTTTCTACACCCGGTGTCCATGCACATAATGCTGTGAGACATGGTAATCCTCTCTGTGCCATTGTGTAACTTCGGTTTTTTTAGCTGGGCCATTCCTGTCAGTTTCTAATGCCACCTTTTGTTACCTGGCACGTTTTGGACGGGGAACTCTAACACCTGTTGATTGATTGATTGCTGACGTAAACCTGTCTTGGTAACAGCTCCATCCCAAATGTACGCACGCACGCACGCGCGCTCGCATGCATGCGTGGTGGGTAAGTTCAAACTGGTCCTCCTGCAGCGGTTGGGGGGGAGCCCAGTTGTGGAAGGGAGTGGGAGGACTCCTGCTTCGCCCTCCAGCGCCTTCCTGGGGCACGTGGGGCAGACGCATCGGCTTGTTCTCTCCTCCTGTTCTCCGCTTTAACCCCAAGGACGCTTAAAGCACGGGAGTGGCGTCCTGCCCTGTAAAGCTTGCGCCTGGGCACGAGGTGATGGTTCTTCAATTACACGCTGGCCGAGGAGCTCAAGGGCTGCTCTGCAGAGAAGCGCTGTGGAAGTAGCTTGAGATGCGGGTTTTGGGCAGACCTGGAGCTGATACTGTCAGAGGGCAGCCCTCGGGCCATGGCACACCTCAGCTTGGATCCACGGAGGAGCCCGTTTTCCCCAAGTTTACATGGCTCAGCCATGATTGGCATGTCTGTGTGGGATGGGTGTGGCCGCCGTGATGGCCCAGGAAGGAAGCTCCTCCTTGATTAAGAACTGGGAAGGCTGTTCCACTGCCCACCGACACCCCTGTGGGCAGCACCTTGGCAAAACCATGAACGCTGCATGCAAGGAGGTCATGTGCTGGTGGCTGTTTGGGCCATGTTAGCAAAAAAGAAAAATTTGTTCTGGTGAACAAAATAGTAACTCTTAAAACATTAGGTTCTGAAAAATTTTAAATGTTTAGTTGAAATCGTTTTTAAGAAAACACTAAATCATATATTTTCATAATTGAAGATATCCTGAAACCTATAGATATTAACAAAATATGAATACTAATTATAAAAATACGTTTATATAATGTTTTTAAAATTCTTTTTCTTTTAATATAGAAATTCAGACCATATATATTCTTAACTCATTTTCTAGCCAAGAAAGGAATTCTCTCATAAAGTTACATTTGAAAACATTTTGTT
>NW_017731441.1:3594708-3598763 GCF_001890085.2 Hipposideros armiger
TTGGTGGTCTGGGTGCTCGGCTCACAGCTCAGACTGAGGCTTTCCCCACAGGGCAAGATTTTCATGTAAAACAGAAAACAGTGAAAATAGTAAAGCAAAGAGAGAAAACCTGCAGGTGTGGGCGGCCTTCGCTCCTCCACGAGGGTGTGGGTGTTGGTCGGTGGGCTCAAGGAGCCTTTCTTCCTCACCTGTCCTGTCATCTAGGTAGGCCATTCTCACAGTGAGCAATTATTGAGCACCTGCTGTGTGCCTGGCCCTCTGGCTCTCCATTCTCATTGCAGGACAGTTGAACTAAGAAAGAGGTGTAGCCTAGGGAGAGGATGATAGGGCATTTGTCATAGGGCCCAGACTGAGTGTCCAGTAGGGCACTGACCCTGAAGTTAGGCAGCCCTCTTCTGAGCAGAGTAGCAGCATGTGGGGCTGATACGTCTCACTTGTACCCACCTGTGTGGTATTTGCTTGTGTCCTAAATCTGCCTTCCTGGGAATGTTACCAACTGTGTCCAGGTCTCTACGTTCCCCACGCTTTGGACCACGAGCCTTAGCAAGAATACATCCTCCACCGTGACCCAGCACCCTGTAAATGCACGTGCTTATTAGCAGAAACAAAAACTCTCTTTTCTATCCTGTTTCATTTTCCAGAAAATGCTTTGATTTGATTCATGGCTTTTAAATGAGGGTGACCTAAAGTCTATAAAGCACTGTGATGAAGCCCTTATCATTGGAAATGTGAATTAAAAACATGAAATTCAGTTGAGCTAATTTTCTTTCTGTGGTTTGTGGATCATTAACATTGACAGGTGACCTGGGCTTAGGGATAATTTACAAAGTGCCAGGTCAGCTGTCCCAGGGCCACCGCAGGTAACACACTTATCCCACTAAGAAGGGGACTAAAATAGCCGGGTGACAGCCACAGCGAGTCCCTGAGCTGCAGTTTGCCCTCCTGTGTGTGCTGCCCTCACTCTGGGGGCCTGATGTTAACATTAACGTGTTCAACGACACCGTGTTGCTGAGGCACTTTGCTGCATAGTGCCTGAGAAATAGTGTTTCTGAATAATTTCCTGGGTCAGTTCATTTGTGTAGATAGAATGACACAACAAGCTCTTTGAAAAGTTGAAATTTTACTTTTTTATTGAGGTATAATTGGCATACATTATATTAGTTTCAGATGTGCAATGTAATGATTCGATATTTGTTTACACTGAAATGATCACCACAATAAACCTAGTTAACACCCATCACCATACTTCGTTAACAGATTTTTTTTCTTGTGATGAGAACTTTTAAGATGTACTCTCTGAGCAACTTTCAAATATGCAGTACAGTATTATTAACTATAGTGTATGTTACATCCCCATGACTTGTTTTATAATTGCGAGTTTGTACCTTGTGACCCCATTTACCCATTTTGTTCACTCCCGACCTCTGCTTCTGAGCTTGCAGTTTGTTTGTTTGTTTGTTTGTTTATTTTTTTAGAATCCACATATAAGTGAGATCATACAGTTATTTGTCAGAAAAGGTGGAACTTTACTTGGCTGTACAAGGCAATGTCTTTGTGTCCTCCATGTTAATATTTGAATATTAATTGATGGGACCAAAGTTCTAAGTCCTTGTTGTCAAAAGACAAAGCAAGGTTTCCCTTCCTTTGGTGAAGAGACAGATGTTGGATGCTCAGACAGCCAAGTGAGGGGCAGGTCGTCGCTGCTACCCCACGAGCTGGACTGCGTCCTGTGGGCAGTGGAACCCCTGCCTTTGCTCCCAGTGTTAATTGCCTCTCTTTCCGCTGCCCTGTGCTGTTTGGGGTGCCTGGGATGGGCTTCCCAGGGCCAGCTGGTGGGGGCACCAGAGTCTCGCGCTGTGTTCCTTTTGTTCTGAGAGCTGTTTTCTGTTTGTTTGTCTGTATCATTAAAAGGAAGGGATGTAAAAGAGGGTGAGAGGAAAAATAGAAATGTGCTGACTCCCCCACAGAATTCTGTAGCTGGGACACATGACTTACACACCCTACCATTAAATGTGACCTTATCGAGGCTCACGTGCCCCCAGAGGTGCGCACTGCTCTGTCAGGCTTGCTTGGGCTGTCTGATGTTTCCTGCTGCTTTGGTTTAACTGGAGAAGATGCCTGAGGTTGACAAAGGGAAATAAAGACACGTGCAGAAGAAATGTGACAAAATCGCCATAGCTCAAAGTGTCAGCTGTTGGGGACTCACGTTGTCGTTCTTTCTGATATTTGTGGTTAATAAAATTCAGCAGTGGCTGTAGACAATGAAAAATGATAAAATGGCAGTGTCGTATGTGGGAGATTTCTGATTGTGTTCTGAATTGTCTTTTTTGACTGTAGGTAATTGGTACGCCTCAGAGACCTGCAGCGCCAAACACTATCGTGGTAGGAAGCCCACACACCCCTAACACTCACTTTGTCTCACAGAACCAGCCTTCAGACCCCTCACCTTGGTCTGCCGGGTGAGCACATTGCCTAGACTCGTAACCCCCAGCTCTCTGTGGCCATAGGGACTAATTGTCAGGCCAGAGGATTGGAAACTGTCCAATGCATGCCCAGGATAGATGTGTAATCAAGGCACGCTTTTCCTTGTAAGGGAGAAGTTGGGCTGTGGGAGAGCTGCCTCCCCGCCCCTGTAGTTTTTTGGGGGGTGGCCTACACTGTAAAAAAAGGGCAGAATAGTTGCCCCCTATAGTTTTGGGGTGATGGTTATACTGTAAAGGGTGGGAGAGTTGTCCCCCTATAGTTTTGGGGTGATGGCTACACTATAAAGTGTAGTCAGCTCTTGGCAAAAGAGGAGGGAATTGGCTTCTCAGCACAGTAGTAACTTGGACATTTTCCATTGTCTGCACCGGAAAGTGGCGCTTAGGGAATGACGCGTAAATGTGACGGCTCTCACAGCAGCCTCACCTGCTGCAACTAAATGTAACTGCCATTCCACAGTGGTGGTCCCATTGGATGGCCCCAACACACTGTTACTTTGATCTTTTCTTCCACTAAAGCAAACTTAATTTGAAAATGATTATACTCGAAGGTCAGCTCTGCGACTTTTCTTAAACAAAAACAAAGCTATAGAATCATGTCCATATTGGCTCTAAAGCAAAAACCAATCCCCAAAATTCATCCAGTTAGAAACTTAGAGCGACCCTTTCCTTGACATCGTGACGTAAAAAATTCAGACATTTGTTGTCCCTTCTGCCCTGAAGCGTACTCCAGTCTTCAGCGTTTGGCGCCCGTGGCCACGTGGCCGACAGTCTCAGCATCACCTGTTCTGTTAGCCTGCTCACATTTGCCCTAAAAAGTCCTAAATTTGCAGTAAAACTTCCATAGTTCCTGATGCTGGTTGACATCTTTTTAAGAAGCAGCGTTGAGTGTATTGATACTCATCAGATAACGTACTGGGTCCCATCCTTTTGGATGTCAGCCCAGTTTTTCCTGAGAGTTAAAGGCACAGATCTGAGGTCTGGCCTTTAAAGAAAGAAAGACATTGGACACCCGTTGCTGTACTGAGTGCTCTGCAGAGAGGGAGCCAGTTTCCCCTGTGGTCCGCTCGCGTGAGCCCCAGTACCAGCGGGACCCAAGGCCCTTGTGTAGCTTGATGGCCCTTTTAGGTTAATGTGTGTCTGAATTCAAGGCAGGCTCTAAGAATGCTAAGGGCATTACTCTCCCTTTGTATTTTTGAAGGAAACGCAACAGGAAAGGAGAGAAGAACGGTAAGGGCCTGAGGCACTTCTCCATGAAGGTCTGTGAGAAAGTGCAGAGGAAGGGAACCACGTCCTATAATGAGGTGGCTGACGAGCTTGTTGCAGAGTTCAGTGCTGCCGATAATCACATCTTACCAAACGAATCCGTAAGTATGTACCGCATGATGCACTGGCATTGCACAGTCCGCTCTGTTTTTATGTGAAACAACTTCAAACAGAAGTTCTAAGGAGAGTACAAAGGAATTTTTTCCCAACCCATTTGTGGGTACGATTCGCCATCATCCCCAAATGTTTGTGCCTGCGCTCTGGCTCTGCCTGTTGGGCAACCTCCCCCTACAGAAATGCCCTCTTGCC
>NW_017731441.1:3600338-3620622 GCF_001890085.2 Hipposideros armiger
CTTGATCTGACCTCCAGTGACTTCTTTCTTTACCTGAAGATAAAGGATATACTGAAAGGAAGACATTTTGATGACATTCAGGACATTAAGGGTAATACGATGACAACTCTGATGGCCAATACAGAAAAAGAGTTCCAAAATTGCTTTAAAGGGTGGACAAGGCACTGGCGTCAGTGCATAGCTTCCCAAGGGGACTACTTTGAAGGTGACCATAGTGATACTCAGCAATGAGGTATGTAGCACTTTTTCTAGGATGAGTTCATGGACTTAATTGTCAGACCTCATATGCATGTGTGTGAGCGTAAACACGTGAGCATGTGTGTCACTTGTCACAAAATATCTAAATGGCAGGAGGGATGGCCCTTAGCATGTAAAACTTCTCTGGGTTATGTATGAAGTGTGTTCTGAGTACCAGACCCCAGACTAGGGGTGTGAGATGCAGTGTGAACCTGAGGTGGGTGTTGGCAATTACTGCTCAGAGGTCAGCATGCATGGTCCAAGAATGTGTCAGTGCACCCGGGCCCTGTACCCTCAGACACATGTGGTCAGTGAGCATGTTGTGGCCATCCCCTGGGCCTGCAGAGACATCCTTGAGCATCTGCCTCACCCTTGCAGGGTCCTGGAGATGCATGGTCTGGGTTAGAAGCAAAAACTCAAACACATGTGTGAGGATCTTGCTGGAAGGGGAGGGCTGGTCTCTGGACTGAGGCACCGTGGTGCTGGGGTCACCGTCTGCAGCATGGGGAACAGCTGCCAGCAGAAGTGGTGGTTGGTTAGGAAAGGGAAGGATGGCTTAGAAGGTTATTGAGATGCCCGTGGATCCCAAGGGCAGTGAGGCCACAGGCCGTGATGTCAGGTTGCAGGGTGTTGGGGAGCCCTGGGACCCTGTGTCCAACGACCAGAGGGTCGGGGTGTTAGAAGCTGTATCAGTGAAACCCTTGGGAGGAAGCATTTGAGGGCTGAGGACAGGCCTAATTGCTGAGGCTGAGAGATGTCAAAACACAGGAAAAGGCCAGGAGGCGTCACTGCGGGGCTTGGCACATCTGTCCAAGCACCCAGCAGTGCCCGGGGATCACTGCAGAGGATGCATGTCCCACCCAGGCCGCCACGTTCAGCATGGAGGCGCCTTACCCACGCCTGGGCCACTCCATTGCCCTTAAAAGAGGCGTCCAGGACCCTTTACCTGGGAGACCAGCTGAGGGGGCTTTGTCAGATGGACAAGTGGTAACAGCCAGGAGGCAGAGGGGACTTGGGAAATGGAAGAGCAGATGCAGATAGCTCGTGCTGGGAGGGCAGGTTGCTGTAGGCGGTGGCCCCTCCTGCCTCCTAAGTTCTTCCACTCAGTTGACTCCGCTAGAATGAATTGTACTCTTTTTCTGCATCCATAGCACATCATAGCTACTTAAAAAAAAATCCAAGTCACTGCCTCTCTCTCACTAAGCCTTGAGCTCCTGGGTCTCAGCGCCGGGCAGCTTGGAGAAGGCTGGATAGGGAAGGAGGGAATCTTCCTGACTTTACATTAATAGCAAGAAAGTTACCTTGAAGATAAAGGTCACTTTAGGGCCTGAGGCCCTGGCTTTCTGGCTTTAGGCCTGAGGACCATATCCCCAGAGGAGACACCCTACACCAGCAGGTATAGCTGTTTCTGCTTTGCTGGGAAGCTCCAGGTCCACAACCGAACGTCTGCCTTGTAAGGCCATCACGTGTGGATGGGACAGGCGTGGGCACATGTGGACACCCCACCCCACCCCCCAGAGATGGGGAGGAGATGGTGACCTCCAGAGTCAGTGCATTTCCTTCATCCTTCTCCGCGAGGGTGTTTCTTCCCGAGTGGTGTGAATGCCTGCGTCTGCAGCATCAGCTCTCTGGGGATTTGGTTTTTCAGGATGTGCTGTTTTTGCTGGGCAGCTCATTGGGGCCTGCAGCCCCTCTTTCTCTGATCTCCCAAAGGGGGACCTAGACCCTTGTTGCTGTCTTTTGGGATTCAGGGAAGGTCGTTGAGGATGCCTGGGGAGAAGGTGTTAGGTTTGGCGGTGACTGGCATGAGCATGTCGTGTTGATCACTCATTTTTTTTTAGCAAATTGCCTTCAAGAATCTGGTGCAGAGAAACCGCCAGGCAGAGCAGCAGGCCAGCCGGCCACCCCCGCCCAACTCTGTCATCCACCTGCCTTTCATCATCGTGAACACCAGCAAGAAGACTGTCATCGACTGCAGCATTTCTAACGACAAGTAGGTTGTCCATCTGCCCCCACGGTCTCAGCGCTGATCTCAAGTCAGAAATGAAGAGTGCCATAGTTGGCGGTATTAACTGCTTATCGGTTCATTTATATGAGTACCTAGTTTGTAATTAAATACAATCTTTTGGCATAATTAATTTAGAAATTTGCTTCTCGTTCCCCTGATTATACATCTCTCTTTTAAAAGGAAAACAAATCAAACCTGTTAGGATTATTCGTAGGAGAGTTGTTCAAACGTATCACAACTGGCAGATGGTGTTCACTGTTAGTCCTGGGGGCCAGGCAGCCCGGACCGCAGGTAGACCGACCAGCAACCTGCTGGGGAAGTGCCCCCAGAGCCTAGATGATGATTCGCGATGCCACCTGAGTCCCCCGGGTCACTGTTTCTGAGTTGATGCATTTTGTAGACACCAGATGAAAGGGCACCCGAGGAACCAAGTATGTCCATCTCTGTCTTGAAGCTGGCACTTTGCTGATAGGGACTCTCTCCTCCAGATTTGAGTATCTATTCAATTTTGACAACACGTTTGAAATCCATGATGACATAGAAGTGCTGAAACGCATGGGGATGGCCTATGGGCTGGAATCTGGAAGCTGCTCCGCTGAAGACCTCAAAGTGGCAAGAAGTTTGGTGCCGAAAGCGCTGGAACCCTATGTGACAGGTCAGTCGGTCCCAGTGACCACAGTGGCTGAGTGGCTAGAGTAAGGACAGTTCCCCAGCCCTCAGGTGTTCAGCTCTCCTCTGCTGAGATGGCTCAAGGTCACGGCACTGAGAGCAAGGATAGGCGGGGACATGAGAGGGTCTTGGGGACTGCAGGAGTGGGCATGGTAGGCAGGATGGCCATCTGGTGGGGCCCTCGGCCGCTGAAACACTTGGTGAGTGGTGTCCACAGTGGCATTTTGTGGGTTTGGCCATGCAGTTTATATGAAGGTGTTAAGTCAGGTTTCACCTTCCAGGTAGGGCGCCCAAAAAGAGAGATTGAAGTTCTCTGAGGAATGTAGTAGGCTTGGACATTTCCCTTGAGGTAGTTGATTGGTCACTGCAGCAAAGTAACAAAGAATATTGATGTTCTGTGCCTATTACTGATGGCCGGAGTGTGGAAGCATTTGCGTGGTGAGCTGTTATTCTGGTTCTCTGGATTTCATTCTGGTGACTCCTGTGCTAAGAAAGATCCTGGCCACAGAGCGGGGAGGGGGCTTGGTGGCAAGAAAAAGCTGCCGTCACTGCCCCACTTTGTGGTGTAGCTCTGTTCCCGAGAGCTGTGGCGTTGGATTGGACTCAGAGCTCCTGGTCCATTCAGAACAAGTGGGCCTCTAGCCTCAGGTTGCCCAGTGAAACTGGCTCTTCCTGCCGTCCTGCAGACTAGCAGCCAGCCTGCTGGGACACCCAAGCTGACGCGTCATTGAAATCCTCACCCTATCACCCTGTTCTTGGTACAGACCACTGTCTCTAGGACAGGCGTGAATGTTGGTCCTTCATCCCCCTCGGTCCCCACTTTCTGCTTTATGACAACAGTTTTGATTCAGTGGCACAGTAGTGTCGTCATCAGTGACTGCACGTAAATTAAGGGCTTCCATGCCTTCTTACAGAGGACCGGCCCACTGGCCGTGCCTGGCTGAGCAGGGCTGCTTTCTGGGAGGTGGCATGGCACAGAAAACTCTAGGCAGATCTCAGGTGCCCAGGCCCCGTGGCTGTCTTGTTTCAGCATGAGTGCCCCTGTTTCTTCTGGTCTCTGCTTTGTGACGTTTGCTTTATTTCTTTCTCTTTTCAGAAATGGCTCAGGGATCACTCAGCAGTGTATTCATCACGTCGTCGGTTTCGACCTCTAATGGCACAAGGCTTTCTGCCAGGTAACTGCATTTCTGGGCCGAGGTGGGTGGGCAGTGGGGCCGCTTTGTCCCCTGGCAGTGTGAAGCCCCCAGCTTTCATACAAACAACCTCAATTCCTCAGCCGTTCAGACGGGATTCACTGTGCAGTCCTGTGGGACCGCCACACCCTGGAAGCGGTGTCAGCCCCTTTCCCCCACCCGAGGGTACTTCACACACCTGTAGCTTGTCCCCTTCGTGGAAAGCAGCTTTCTTACTGGTTTCTTCCCCCTAAAAAGTAAAAGCAATACATGTATTTTATTTTTTAAAAAGTAGCACACAGCAAAAACCACCCAAACCCCACTGCCGGCAGCCTTAAGTGATAGTGTTTCTCAATCATTTTTTCCCCTATTTCTTTTAAAACAATGAGGTCACAATGTACATATAACTTTGTTCCCTGCTTTTTTCACTTTACCTTTTATTGTATGTATTTCTCTGTGTTATTGAGGCTTTATTATTTAAATCAATGTGTATTTAACCTTTGACCTAGCAGTCCCACAGAGCAGAATATATCATCCCTAAGTGTTTATCTTAGTTTTGAAAAGAAAAATAATTTCAGCATTAAGTATTGACAAAACAATGGTTTTATGAACTTTTGTATTGTATTATGTTATAAATTATACATATTACTTTATATTAATCCTAAGTATTAATAAATGTTTAATTTTTAAAATATAAGAAATTAGCAGCCTGTAGGTCCAACAAAATGGGATTGATGTAATAAATTACAGTGTGCACACACCTTCGATGCAGTGCTCTATGGCCGTTGAACCCGTACGGCACTTTGGGTTTCTGTGTGACACAGATGAGGCCACAGGGTGGCCCTGAGCGAGCCGTGCATGGGCAGTGAGGGTGCGAGGCCATGGGGTCAGCTCTAGGGGAGGTTCCAGGCTCTGCGGCCCAGCTCACTTGAGGGAGATGGGACTGGTGATGGCTTAGTCATAGATGTGCTGCGCGGATTAGTGAGATGGTGAAGTTCTTTGTAGGGGGTCTGACACATGGTCAGATTTTGACAGAGGTCAGCTCAGTTTTTAATTTTAACTCTCCCGCTATATGTGTGTGTCTAGGGATCAGTCTGAACTGGGAAAATGCTGAACATTGGTTATTCCAAGAGGTGGAATTTGGGTATTTTCTAAACTTCCATCTTCATGAAATTCATTTTATTGATTAAATTTTATAGATTCATGTCAGTTTTTATAACAAGGGAAGCAAGACCTTTATCATTTCAGAAGAAAAACCAACATTAACGGTGGCATGATAACGATATTTTATGAAGGCACGATAGTTTACTGAACTGTTAGACATTTAGGTGGTTCCCAGCTGCTATAAGCAAAGCTGCAGTGAGCAGCTTTATGGCTAAATTTTTCACCCTTTCTGACTTGTTTTGCTAGACTAGATTTCCCAGATGTAGAATTACTTTGTCAAAGAGCAGAACATTTAATAGTAGTTTTTGTTGTACAGTGTTAATAAATATCAGTAAACGGTATTAGAATATATACATATGGTTTTATGTTAATGAAAATACGTCTTAATGCTAGACTATATTGCAGCTCTGGCCTGTGGTTGGTTTCTGTGTTGCTGCAAACCTTTTAGGGTTCCTGATCCATATTGCCAAATTAAAGCAACACTTGCTACTTAATCATTTCATGCCCACCAAACTCCCTCTTTTTCAAGTGTATAATGGCCACATTTCCAGTGCAGTTGTGACCCTTTTATGTCCTATCTTTAAGTGGATTTAAACTGTGTGAGCTTCTCCTGGGAATGACTGAGTTCCTGTGTAGTTACAGGAGGCATTCTCAGAGTCTAGAACCTGGGTGATTGCTATCAACGTGTAAATTCTAGGTTGGCATCTCTTCAATACTTGATGTTTCTTAGAATACCTTTTCTTGCTGTGCAACTCAAATACTAAGAAATTGAAATTACTTTTGACCATAACCTACCCAAGTTACAATTCATAGTGGAAATGTGCACTTGTCCCTCCTCCTCGTGATTGGCATGGGCCATCACCTGTTCGTGCCCCAGGACAATAACTGACCCTTCGTGTCTGACTCACTCTATACTGAGATGCTGGGTGGTGGCTGATCTCAGGGGTCTTTCACCAGGATCCTAGCTCTTAAAATCTCTCACCGTTCTAGGTCAGGGCCTTGCCTATGGCACTCTTGACATTTTGGGCCAGATGACTGTTGTGGGCACTGCCCTGTGCATTATGGGGTGTTTGGTAATACCCTTGGCCTCAGATGCCAGTACCCCACCCCCTCCTGCCAGTTGTGACAACCAAAGGTTTTCACATGTCCCTGTTTGAGACCCCACAGGAGAATAATGCAACTGTAGGTGGGTTCCAAACACCCACCTGAGGACCAGTGTGTAGGGCCAGGCAACCCTGCCTTCTACCAGCTCCCAGCCCAGCAGCCGCACCCCCACCCCTCTGGGCATATGGTCCCTGCCCAGGGCCAGCCCCACCGACCTTCAGCAAATGCCATTCCACAAAACTGTAGAAAGCTGTGGGATCCTTGGAGCCTTCCTGGAAGTATAGGTTGCGGAGGAGTGTCTGCCTGAGACTCAGCTTTCACAGCTCAGCTTCCTGGGCTCTGCACAGAAACCAGAGGAGCTGAGGGTGGGGCTGAGGGATGTGATTTACACATGCATGTACACAAATGTGCATGTACACACGAATGCATGCACATGCATGGTCACACATGTACAAACACGTGCACACACATACACGTGCATGCACATACTCAGAACTTGCTGGGTGCTCTCCCACACACTGCTATCCAGGGAGCCTTTCTTTGGAGGGTCCCATGTCATCTTTGGGGCCCTTTTTCCTAACCATTTTCTGCCTCCTTGGAGATTAAGGAGTTCATAAGTAAAAGGCCTACAAAGAAGGATCTAATGGTTTTTCAGTTTGTACACTTAGGGATATTGTTTCTGTTGTAATAATAAATGGGGGAAAAGACTATATATCGTGGCCTTGCCAGTATTCCCTTCATTTTACTGGTTATGTTCAAGAGGACAAGGTTGAAAAGGATATAAAAAGGGTGGAACTGATAACAGAGTGTTGGGAGAATCTGTATTAGATAGGTGAAACTTTCCATTTCTGTTTGTATAATTGAAACTACCCAAACCTCCCTGAAATGCTGGCCTGTCTTTGGTGCAGGCTGCAGACATGCATCACTAACCGCCTTGTGTCACCTCCTGTTCTTGCAGTGACTTGACCAACGGTGCGGACGGGATGCTGGCCACAAGCTCCAGTGGGTCTCAGTACAGCGGGTCCAGAGTAGAGACCCCTGTGTCCTATGTCGGGGAGGACGACGACGAGGACGAAGAGTACAATGAAAACGACGAAGAAGACTGATGTTCTCGCTCGCAGGTCCTGCCCTCCCTCAAGTTAAGCTTCAGGAAAACATGTTTAGAGAAGAGAAACTTTTTTTAATGTGTTTTTTTCTGTTTCTTTTTGGCCTTCTCCCAAGAAGATATTGGTAAGCTATTGAATTCGATGTGCACCTCCGATAAGCAAGCCAGGGTTGTTTTCTGTCGGGTCTTTTAAGATGGGCTGCGGTGTGTATGGGTTCCAGTGTGCTGATGCAGGACCTCTATTTACTTTTTAGGATTTTGTGTTTTCATTTTCTATTTTTTTAAATTCACAGTTGATTTTTGCCCCGTTACAATTCTTGCTGAGTTTGCTGAATAAGCTCTACTCCATCCACATCAACGAAAATAAAACACCATCCAGTGGAGGCAGGTGCACCACCCAGAATGCTCTTCTCAGTGTGTTGTGAATGGTGCCACCTGCTGGCCGAGGGTGAGGCTCCAGGAAGAGTTTCGCATTGTTAAATCATGTGGTATCCCAAGAACTAAGCAAATGCAAAGCTCTGCTTTTCAACATTAAGCGCCATAAATCTTGTTATGACTTTTTTTTCTCTTAAATTATATTGACTGTGATTCCCTCAAGTTTATACTTTTTTTTTTCTCTCTATTTTGCAACAAACAAATTGCAAAGTTCATTTTTTTTGTTTGTTTTTGTTTGGTAAAAGTTTACTGCCATGCTGATGCAGCTATGAAAACTGTCTGGAAGGCTTGGAATGGTTTATTGCTTATGGTAAAATTTGCCTGATTTCTTACAGGCATTGTTTGGAAACTTTTTATTATATAGGTGTTTACATACTTATAAGTCTATCATTTAAAGACATGTACTGAAACAAATGTTGTATTTGTTTCGTAAGCATCTTCCTGTAATCTATTATAAAGTTGAAATTAAATATAGAGAATGTTTTAACAGTTTTTTAACTCAAAATTTGTCAATCATTTTTAATAGTTCTTTT
This sequence comes from Hipposideros armiger, assembly GCF_001890085.2. NCBI lineage: Eukaryota > Metazoa > Chordata > Mammalia > Chiroptera > Hipposideridae > Hipposideros > Hipposideros armiger. Next base: position 3,608,766 of record NW_017731441.1, read on the forward strand.
TTTATAAAAAGAAAAAGGAATTTCGGGACAGGCAGTAGCCTCTTTTAAAATTTATTCACAAAGAACCATTAGCTGCACAGTTGCTGTTAGCTGCCTGTTCTAAAACAATAGTCTTTTTATTGAAACACAAATAAAATTTTCTGTAATATTTTATGGAATATAAAGAGACTTTAATTGTTTGACTTGTTTAACTTGGCACTGTTAGTTTTTATTAATAAAACGCGCATGGGCATTTTAAACAAGCTCTGTGTTTCTATAATTCAGAGATTACTGTCTAGAAATTATTGTATCCAGCTTTTTGCTGGAGTGAGGAAAAGTTGCCAGGCCAACCAATGGTGGGCTGGGACCCCACTATTGCTTGCTCCTCAGCTTGTCCTGCAGCTGCTCAAGGGATGGTGGGGACCCAAGAAAGAGGTCACAGTGGGCACAGGCCAAAGTGACGCCCCCTCTCCAGTGGCCAGTGGTGGGGAGAGAGTTTGTTCCTTGACTTTCTCCTGAATCCTAAAAGTTGAGACAGATTATGGGTTTGATTTTCAGAAAAAGAAGATCATAAGGTGAAAAAGGAGATCTGACTTCTGACCTCCACTGTTATTGTGACATATCTGAGGTGACCTGACCTCTGACCTATGACATGACATTTCTGAGGTGGCTCAATAAGTTTTCACTGATGGTATCAGAAATGAAGAACATTTGCTACATTATCTTATGTAGTACAGATGCCCAACAAATACATGATTCGGTTAACCGTACAGAATGTATACAGGGTTTTGATTCTCTTCTCAGACAACTGTGTTTATAATCGGGTTTCTCTGGTTTTCGGGTTGACAGATTTTTCTACCCAGTAGCTGTGTGGAGTGTTCTCTGTTGCCCTGTTGGCGGTGACGTGCCTGCTGCTCATGTGAGAAGGGGGCACCAGGCCGTGAGCTGTGGTTTGGGTGAAAAGTGGGTGACACTCGGTGAGAGCAGGTTTGTTTGTTCAGACAGAATGTTCTCATTTCAGTTTCTTTGAAAGGCATAGAGTTGCAGACTTCACATGCGTTCCTGGACGTTGATGGAGGGATGCGTGCTTGGTGAAAGGAAGGTTACTGCTGTTTGTAATTACCTCTGGTTTGTAGATTCTGTCACAAGGATGACACCGTCGTGTCCTCCAACAGTGTTTTGTAATTTCCCTGACTTGCAATTGAAACTTTAAAAAGGAGATTTTTAAAGAAAGAGGCATTTGATTTTTTAGTTAATTTTTCCCCTTATGAGGAAAGACGTGGCTGTTCTACGTAGAGTAAGTGTAACTTTAATATATTTATTTTTTACAATTTAGGAATCGCATTCTTTAAAACAAGCATTCAGAGTGCACATTATCATGTAATGTTTCATATTAATGCATTTATAGTCTTCATATTAACATGGGTAATAGTTCATTGAAGTATAGAAAAAATAAGTTATAGTAAGGAAAGTGATGTCTATATAGAAAGAGATTAATCATTTTAGGGTCTTGTTAGTTGAATAGTTGCTGCCTTAGGGTTGTCATGTTAACCTAACATTTTTATTATAGCTATACATTCTATCTAAAAATATAACGAAGATTTAATAAGAAACAGTTGATTCTAACGCTAAGTGCTTGATGCGCAGGTGCCTGTCTGGAGTTACCCGGCTGGCTTCAGTGGTGGCATTTTAGAACGTGTGAGCGCTGGCTGGGTGCAGAGCCAGCAGGCAGTCAGGAGGGTGGAGGTCTGCAAGTGACCCTGCAGGTTAAGGCTGGCGTCCTTGCTCCTTCACTTCTCAATTTTAAGCTTGAACTCCACTTTCCCTTCATAGGGGTCATGGGGGTTGTCATAGGTCACGTGCTCGGCCAGGATCTTGCACACGATGACAACTTCCGTGTTCCCGGGGATGTTGAGAAGCTTTGCTGCGACTAAAGGGTTGCTGTAGTGGGGCTGAAATGGAAATGTGGAAAAGATGTGTCAGAAATCTCACAATGAGTGTCTATCCTTAGATGCTACAAAGAGGCGATTCTTAGGCGCGTTCTGCATTAAGACCTGCAGGGATCTAACATCTCACGTAGGCGCTGCTACACGCCCCAGAATTCACTGGGGTAAATATGTCTCCCCACTTAGAATCGAGAATTGGGCTGGAGGAGACAGACAATACCAATGACAAAGTCAACTTCAAATTATATTTGATGAAAACAAATATAAAAATAAAACAGGAAAAAGCAAGAGACTTAGAGGAAATGCTTTAAAATGCAAATGCAGTTTTCTAAAAGGATTTGGGAGGCCATCGGAAAGCTAAAGAATTAGATTTTATGTTTGCGTTTTGTGTTAGAGCAATGCGTTCTCAGGTAATTAGGAGAACTGAGTTTGGGAAACACCCAGAGCATGAATGGTCAGGATGGGCTAAGGAAACACCTTTGTTTAATTTTTATAGGTAAAGTGTCTATGGCTTTCCTTTTGCTAATCGTTGCTAAATTTGAGATGATTTCAGTAGTTGTAGGGAAAAGAGAAACAACCTACCTGTGCTTTCTTCCCGTAGTAAGGGAAATAGTGTAGACTGAAGGTGCCGTTGGGCGGGTAGTACTCCACCTGCAGGGGCTGGATGTTCTTGTCATGCTGGTCCTGGGGGAGGAGAGGCCGCTGCCTGAGTAAGGCAGGATCTGAGTGGGTGAGGGTGTGTGTGTGTGTGTGTGTGTGTCTGTGTCTGTGCTTGTCTACGTATGTGCATGTGTGTGTATCTCTGCATGTCTTCATGTGTCTGTGCATGTGCATGTGTGTGCACAATAGGTGACCACAGAAATACTTTATTGTGTGATTAGCATAAACTAGATTTAATCTTTATAATCAGTACTGAGATCCCATCAGGGGTCTAATTTGTTAGTTTGCAAAACCCCTTGTGACTTATCAAAATTTTATTTTTACCATTTTAAGTCTTTGTAGGATAATAAAAGTGGATAGAGCTGAGAACGCGCTTGATTGTCCGTACGTGGGAATGAAAGCTGATAAGTCTGAATGGGCTGGTTTGCCAAAACTGGCTCAACGTTTGAATGGCTTTCTGGGATAAGGATCTACGTGCTTTTGTGGGATTTGTTTCGTTTCAGAGTCAGCGATGGATAACTTGAGCTTATCAAAGAACAGATGTAGGAAACTGTGGTGTCTTAAAATCTCAAGTTGGCCTACACATGTGGTTGAAATAACAAAAAAGGAAAAAGAAAACAAGATGATCCTTGGGCCCCACAGAGATTACAGGCTTTGCAGGGGTATGGTATTTCTGTGGACTAATAGCAGGGGAACCTTTGGTGAAGGCACAATGGTGAAAAACAACTTGAGAAAATAATTCAATAAAGACAAATTTAGTTATTTTCATGTACTTAAATACTAGTTTTGAGAAAAACTGGAACAAATTAATGCCAACTCTTAGCAGCCTATATACGAGTAAATACACTATTGAACAACTATAGCTGTTGGTAATCCGGTATGTTTTTGTAAATAAGCAAATAAAAAGGACACAACAAGCATAGAAGTGCCTTGGTTTTTCCAGATTGCCACCAAACATTTTGAAGTGTGTTAATAATATACTGTCCTAGGTGCTTTTTGAACCAAAACAATAACAAAAAAACCATTGTGTTTTTCTTACTAGGTTTTTTCCTCTCCTATATTAAAACTGTGTTGAGCAGTGTTTCGTTGTGTATCTGTCTGGCTTATTAGGCTGACAATCGAGATGTTCTTAGGGACAACCAGTTCAGTGATCCTGCAGGTTTGTAGCATAAACAAGATTATTGCAGACGATCGCACTCACCAGGAAGGCGCAGTCCACCCTGGGGGCCGTTTTGTTGCTGGGGAGAAACCTGACGATCTGGAAGGGAAAGGCGTCTCACGTTCATCTGTGAGCACGGAGGGACTCTCCTCTCCTGAGGGGGTTTCTGCAGGGCACTGAGAAGGGTCTGGGGGGTGATTCCTGTCCTAATAACCCCCAGTGGGTACTACCAACTCCTACATCAAAGCCAGAAGCCCTGCCCCAGGGCTGTGTTCTTGGCTGAAGGCAGGTAGCAGACGGCCTTGGACAGAAGGGCCCGAGCCCTGGCTGCCACTTCCAGGCCCTCCACAGAGCACTGAATTAGGGCGCAGCATCTGCTGTCTGTGCGGCAGGCAGCTCCCCGTACTCCCAGTCCACACCTTTCTCAGCCTGAAGTCCCAGCCCTTGTGTGTGCCCGGGCCTGGTACAGCACCTGCCTTGTCCACATACCTGCCCCAGTGTGCACAGCCTCCTGTGCAGTGCAAGTGTGAGCTGCCATCACACCTGCCAGACAGCTCTGACGAGACCCCAGCTGGGACCCAGGACATTGCAGTGCACAAATGCATGGCTTCCTCTAGGCATCTTAGGAAGGAAAATTGTGCCCTCGCAGAAGCTCAGAGCCCCTGGCCCCCAGGCCACACTTGCTGGCCATCATGGAGCCCTGTCCCCTCACCCCCTCACAGCCATATGCCACCTCTCATCCAGTCTCCACTGTCACCTCTCTCCTGCAGCCCCCCTAGTCTAGATGGACCGTGCCGTCCTGTAATTTGCTTGCACTAGTTCTGCCCCCACAGTCCTGGCCTCAGTACCTGGCCCTGAGCCTGTTTATGGGTCTCTGGCCCAGGTTGGAAACCCCTGCTCTGGACGGTTCCCAGGTATCCTCCCAAGTGCCTGTATAGGGCCCGGTTTCTTTCTTGCTGTTGTGCACACATGGCTGCCCCGGCACCCTGAATAGCCCCATGCTCTGCTGCTTGGTGTCCAGATGCCACAGAGTGTTAAGTAGGTGCTGTCTTTGAACAGGCGGTTTTCAGTGTGTATTTGAGAGAAGTAAGCTCATGAGCCAATGCAATGGGTGCGCGTTCGAAGGTGCAGAGTGAGGAAGGGGCGGCCTGTGCAAGTTGGGCCCCACCACCTCTGGAAGCCTGGATGGGAGGTCTGAGCACCCTGACCCACCACCACCCCACAGCACTCCCCAAAGGAGACCTCATACTGGATCTCTGGAAGCCTGGATGGGAGGTCTGAGCACCCTGACCCACCACCCCACAGCACTCCCCAAAGGAGACCTCATACTGGATCTCTGACCTCTACCCTTTTATACTCACCCTGTTCATTTTAATAATAAAACATGGCTTTCCTTCTGCAAAGCCGAAATTGGGATCCACGAGGCCTGAGCAGTTTTGCAGCATGTCTGTGGTGAACTTGCAGGAGAATTTGGTGTGGTTAGGGGCGCTGAAGCTTTCCTGGATGAAGACCTTCTCAGAAGTGCAGTTTATGTTGTGCTCTTGGGCCTCTGGTGAGTAGCCTGCCGGGACAGACACACCCCTGGGCACATTCCTCCAACTGCAGCCACTGAGGCTGTCAGAGGATGGTGAAGCCCATGCCCTTCAGTGAGATTGCCTTAGAAAAGGGGAAAATAGAGGCTGTGGAAACATTTTAAACCTTACCTGCCAGGAAGTCGTGGAGGGTGTGCACTAGGTCCGTCCAGGTCTTGTTATCAGAGATATTGTAGGAAATGTCCAGGCCTTTTTCCCCATAGACATCTGGCCTCAAGGTCACCCCTAGAAAAAGGGCACGACATACTAGCTTCCCAGATGGTCACCACATCCAAACTGTTGGCTGTGGAGTTGGTGAGTTACACACAGAGCTGTCTCAGGCTGGTGGTTGCCGAGTGTGGGATGCTACGGGTCCAGTCGGACCCAGGTCTTCAAGGGCACCTAGGTGAGGAGCCTGCGGCCAGGTGTCCTCTGTACCAGCAGCACGGCAAGGACCCTGCCCAGCAGCCTGGGAGCTACACGGTTGGAATGAGGCCTGTCTGGGAGCAGTGTGCAGTCCTCAGCTGAAGGCCGTATGGGCTCTTCCGGCACAAGGCCTGCGCCAGCCACCTGGCCACACTCACTGTTGCAAGTGATGACTCATCCAGGGTCAACTGGGTTTCTAAGCAAAGTTGTGTTTGAATGCACATTTGAAAAAGTATCACTGGTTTGGTTAAGTACAAAAGCAATCTAACAACATATTAATTGTAAAAAAAAAAAAATCAAAATGTATAAGTGCAGGAAGTTCAATTGACAGCCCTGTTTTCCCAGTCTCAAGTCTCGTGTGCATCCTTTGGAAACATTTCTGTGAACACAAACATGTAGACATGTGCATGTATATCATGCGTTTCTCCACATAAATGGGAGCATACTATCCATATTCCACTTTTGTGTTTTCATTTTCCGGCACCTGTTGTAATCATCTTTCCTTGGCATTTCATATCAACTCACCTTTTTTGTCCCACAATTACTCCATCATGTTGCATTGTGGGAAATGTTCCACGACTGACTTAACCAGTCCCCAATTCATGCGGGTGACTTTTTAAATCAGCAACTAGGGTTTTGTTTCTATGGATGCCATGAAAGTAACAGCTATACATGGTTTAAAATTAAAAACCTTCAGAAAGGTTTAAAAGAAAAGAAAGCACTCTACTCCCTCTCAACTACCCATTATGAGTGTGTTTCACAGCCTCTAATCAGGTTCTCATATAACTTGTTCATCAGCTTCAGAAGGTGGCTGTTTCCTGGTCCCCTGCCTCCTCCTGGTGACAAGGGGACACACCTTGCCTTGCCATCCATCCTCAGAGTTTTGGGCAAATTATATTATGGTTATGTTCTCAAGTTTGTAATATATTACGTTGTTCTGAAATTGCATTGAACTCCTCTATGTTTCATCTGTTGGTTGATTCTAAAAATTGACACCCATTAAAGCACTTTGGTGTCATGATGATTTATAGACAGATTCACTGAGGATCCCAGCAGAATAGCTGGATCCGCTAAGCTCCCCACCCGCTGGAGAATGTTTGAGGTGGCTGCTCTTAAAAACTCTTGAATTTTCTTTTCTTCTAGGTCACCCCTATGTGCTGCTGACATGTTTTTGGGGTTGTTATCTTCTTTAGAAAGTATTAAGGATGCATGGGGATAAACATTTTGAGTAAATATGTGCTGGAAAATGCTTTTTCATCCTTCATTTCATTCTTCCTTTCGTCTCTGCCCTCTGTCTTTTCCCTTTGTTTTTGGTTTTTGCAGTCACCCTGGGTTAATGGGCTGTGTGGAAGTCTTGGTTAGAATCACCTTCCCCTCGCTGTTTCAGGCTCTAGGGTTGTCTCATTTGGTGCCAACTCAGGAGAGGAGAGTGGACGCTCAGCTCACTGAGCCACCTCCATCAAACAGGACAGTAGACTAACTGCACTTAGAGAAAACCGCACGTGTTCTGAATTGAGTCTGCTTTTATGGAGGTAATACGCTCCCGCAGAAAAGATGCCTCAGGACTGAGGGGCATTCAGAGGGAAACAAAAGCACTTTCCCTCCCTTTGTTCTTAATCCCTTAAGAACAGTTTCTTGTATATCCCCCAGAAATGTCCTCTGTGACTATATATGTATACAAAGCTAGTGACATCAACAAAAACCTTCTGTTTTAATAATTACAACTGAAACCAAAGTCTGACTTTAATCTGCAGTCATCTTCCTCATCAAAAGAAAATGGGGGACCGTCCACATCGGGCTGTGCCCCTCAAAGCCCTGTAGCCACTGGTGAGGGTCACAGAGGCCCCTCTGGGGCTGCCCCTCTGGGTTTGTTCCTGGAGGGTTTGTGTTGGGACTGACTGTCGCCCCCACGGTATCCTGGCACGAGCATCACCCCTGTTACCTGGTGACTTTAGCTGGTCTTGGTAGTCAGGTGTGTATGGGTCAAGTGTGCACATCAGCGAGTATATGCACAGGGCGAAGAGTCCAGTCATCACCACGTAGAAGGCCACGTAGTAGAGGCTGATCCACACTGCGGGGGGAGAGGCAGGCCAGCGCAGCTGACACATTTCCTAATCCCCGTAGGACACAACGGAAAACCCACCGCTGCACCCATCTTACAGTGAACAACTCAGTGGTGTGGAGTATATTCACACAAAACATTGTACAACCATCACCTCTATCTAGTTCCAGAATATTCTCATCACTCCAAAGAAATCCCATATACCCCTGAAAAGTCGTCTTAAAAATTGTAACATAGCTCTAAACTGCTGCTCTCAGATCTAATCCTGACACTTTGGGACCAATCCTCAGATGTTCCCACCTTGCAGGTCCCTGGTGCCAGGGGGTATTAGAGTTAAAATGGGCCCTTGGGGTGATCTGGTGAGGGAGGTGAAGCCTGGCCGGAAGTCCGAGCAGGACCTGAGTTCTGGGAGCCCCACGCTGCTGGTGGGTGGTCCTCTGCCTCCCTCCTCAAAGCAGCCCCTCCTTTTCCTTCCTTGCCCAGCACAAACCCCACCAGGACAGCGTTCCCTGCCAGGCACATACCCCACCGGGACAGGGTCCGGCCCAACAGCTGCCCCGTGTCTGGGTTCCAGCAGTAGCGTTGGAATTCCTCCATCCGCTGGCTGCATGACTTTTTCTCCTGCAGTGCTGCCATTGCCCTGCGTCTGGAGCTTCTGGAGGTCCCCCTCCTGTAGAATAGGGGTGCTCCCCACACCGAGACTGAGAGGGGAAAGTCCTCGTCTGGGTTTTATAGTCTCCTTCAGAGGTCAAAGGCACCCTGGAGACAGGTTCCAGAGAAAGCACAGAGCGGTGTTATCAGACCTCGGCTATCCAAACACCAGTGGCAGGCAGCTCCGTGAGCTCGGCAGGTTCTCCTGCTATCAGGCGCCCCTTCACCTTCTCCCCTGCGCAAGCAGGGTGGTGCCACCTCTTTTTACCGCCCCCTCCACTCGGGATGCCCTTGGCCTGTGACTTTGTTTTCTGATAATGACTAAGGAGGAATACTTCCTTCCATGAACAGCGACTTGTTCAGCTCTGCCCCATTCTCTCACTGGCTTTAGGAGGAAAGATATAAACAGCACAGGTCAGCACGAGGGCAGGCCTGGACCCGGAGGCTTGCCTGCTGCTCAGACACTTCCTGGTCTGAGATGTGGAACAGGTCACCAATGTTATGATATTGCCATCGCAAGTGGCTCCAGACTGTCATTTCCAGTATTTATCACTCATTGGAGAGAATACATCTGACATTGTGAAAACAGCCAGCGTGTGAAAGGGGCTAGATGTTCTGTTCCAGACAAGAGGGTTCAGAGGGGTCCCTGGTCCCTTCACGTCCCATTGCTCTTGATGCTTAGTTTCAGCAATAAGGATGTTGCCCTCTGAGATCCATTGTTGGGTAGGACATGGGTTCTTTAGGACTTTTTTGTGTCTATGGAGGAATTCACAGTCATATAATCTAGAGGTGCATTTCAAAACTGAATGCACAACATGCCTTGTGCATCTTGTTGAAATACAGATTCTGACCCAGTGGGCCCAGGAGCTCCCGATGGACTGTGCCTGTGGCTATAGGACTGCCACAATGTCCAGATGGGGGATGCTTGGCCTGACAGCACATTGGAGTCACCTGGAGAACCTTGAAACCTATTGCCTGTCCCACCCCCAAGTTTCTGAGAGAGCCAAGCTGCTAGGTGTCCTGAGCTTCAAGAGAGCTATGAGCCCCCCAGACCATCTTAATGGGTGACCAGAACTACTGGCTTAGAGGACTTAGTGGTTTACATAGCTGGGGCCATGACATCTGCTCACTGGGGCATCCAACTCTGCGGTTAGGTTGAAAGGCCAATGCCACGCAAATATAATGTTCCGCAGAGGGCTTTCTATAAATATCTCAATCAAAACCCAGTTAAAATAATGGGTATTGTACAGAAAGATACAGAATTCCATTCATTGTCACATCTAGGCTTTTCCCCTTAGGGACCCATGTAGCCAAATTTGAAGATTTCTTTGGTAAGAAGAATAATGAAAAACCCTCTTGCCATTACTCTGCCTCATTTTCTTTAGAGTGATTTAGAGTTTATCAAGAAAATGAGCACTCTAAAATTAAGGTGGAATTGCACCACTTTAGCTAGGACTCCTAATTTCTGAATGCACCAATCCTATGCATTTTCCTGAACACTGCTCCTATTCACAACTTTGGAACTTTAGGACAATGGAAACACAGAGCGTGGTGTTAGGTTGCAGTCTAATTATCCACAACCTGTGGGTCTGGGAGCCTGAGTGCTGGGGCCTGAAGATAAGTACAGCAACTGTTGTCCACAGAATAAATGGCACCCTTGTCAATGAAGTGTAGTGATGCTCTTGAAATGATCAAAATATGAACTCTCTTTGGAAGCCGTTGAACTAAATTTTCCCCACTTAGTCTCTGAATTCCCAGAAGCATGAAAGTATGTGCTGAACTGCACACACATTATCAAAGTGACCTTCTCTGGACACCCTTGTAAGAAGGAGAGGCAGGGAAAGGGTGCTGGTAGAGGGCAGCTTTCCCCACGGCATGCTCTAAAAATGTAGTACAGATGTCCCATTAAGAGTGGGCTCCAGACAAAGTGGGGAGCATACCCCCAGGTTCCCAAGTGGGGAGCCAAGACTTCTACCCTCACCTGGCAATAATGAAGTAGAGCCCAATTCCCTTCTGCCACTAACGCGGAGTCAGAGAAAGCAGCTAAAACTGAGGAGAACCATGTAGATTTCAAAATGAATTAAAACAAGGCAATCAATTGAGTGCCAACATTGAGGTGACAGCGATGTTGGGATTACCTGGCAGATTTTAAAGCAGCCATGATAAAATTGCTTCAGTGAGCAATTATGAAAATGCTCAAAACAAACCAAAAAATAGAAAGCTTCAGCAAAGAAACAGAAGATACAAAGAAGAACCAAATGGAAGTTTTAGATTAAAAAATACACAATAACCAAAATAAAAAGCTCAAAGAATGGACTCAACAGCAGAAGGAAGAGGGCAGAGGAAAAAACCATTGACATGGAGGAAAAATGCAATAGAAATTATCTGATCTGAATAATAGAAAGTAGACTTGGGAAAAAATGCACAGATCCTCCTTTTAAAAATCTTTAACATTTGTGTCATCAGAGTTCTATTGTAGAAGAAGGGAAGTAGAAGAGCAGGGCTGAAAACTCAAAGAAATAATGACTGAAAACTCCCCAAATTTGGCAAAAGACATAAACCTACAGAGTCAAGAAGCTGAGTGAATCCCCAACAGGACAACCATGTCCCACACCAAATCCATGCCAAGATGCATCTAATTAAACTTAAAATTAAAGACACACACATACAACCTAGAAAGCAGCCAGAGAAAAACCATTTGAATGACAGCAGATACCTCATCAGAAACCAGAGGCCAGTAGGAAGTTGCACAATACTTTTAAAATACTGAAAGAAAAGTACTGTCAACATAGAATTCTAAATCCAGCAAAAATAGCCTTTAGGAATGAAGGGAAAATCAAGACATTCTCAAATAAAGGGGGGAAAAAAGTAAAATAATTTATCACCAACAGATTTATCTTAAAAGGATGGCTAAAGGAAGTTCTCAAAACAAAAACACAATGTTAAAAGAACACATATTAGAATATCAGGAAGGAAAATATAACAGAAAAATATCAGCAAATACTATACACTTTCCTTTTCTTCTTGAGTTTTCCAAATTTAGTTTGATAGTTGAAGCAAGAATTATAACATTGCCTAACATTGCTCTAAATGTATGTAGATAAAATAACATACAATTACATTATAAACAGGAAGGATAAAAAGAGGTAAGATTTCTATACTTCATTCAAACTGATAAAATGACAATAGAATGTGAAAAGTTATGTATATGTAATGTCATGCCTACAACAACCAATAAAAAGCAATATAAAGAGATACACTCGGGCCGGCCGAGTGGTGCGATGGTTAAGAACTCGTTTGGGACACCAGAGAGCCCCGGTTCGGATCCCACATATGAGGGCCAGTGACGCTGCCCTCTACAGCTAAGATGCTGAACAACAGCTCAACCTGGAGCTGGGCTGCC
>NW_017731441.1:3623168-3630300 GCF_001890085.2 Hipposideros armiger
CATGACTCTCTATTAACTGCCTGTATTTGAGGTAACTTGGGCTGCTCATGGAGACTTCCCCCTTCTTTCTCCGTCCTTACTTGTTCGGTTGGCAATGGTGACGTGGCTTTGGGGCCAGGGCTGGGGAGGCACGACAGGGGAGTGCACTTAGCTGCCTCGTTTCTCCCCTGTAACACTTATGGTGAATGGTCTGTGAGGGTGCGAGCACCAGTTTCCAGGGGGCCATGACACTGCCACAGGCTCTTTAGGCTGGACGCTGAGGCCCCCAAATGACCGGACACTTTGCTTATACAACATGGGATTCTGAGGCCCTCACTGTTTTCCCGAGATGTTATATCCATCAAAACCGTGGTCACACTCTTGTAGTTGTGCCAGAAAAGCACAGGCCTCCGCATAGTCTGCCTCCAGGTACCACATCTACAATGTGAATGAGGAGAACCCTGGCTTCCAGGAGCCACGTGCCATCTTCTACACGGCCCAGATCATCAGCGGCCTGGAGCACCTGCACCAGAGAGCCATCGTCTACCGAGACCTCAAGCCTGAGAACGTGCTCCTGGATGATGAAGGTGAGGTGGCCTCCCCTCGCCTGGCCTCCCCTCCCAACCTTCCCTAGCCCTGTTTACCTCTGTGGCCCCACCGGTCACCCGTAGGGAGATGGGCTGGTTTTGATAAATGCTCATCAGAGCTTTTAGGGGCACCAAGACACATCTTTAGTTTGTTTATTATTCATTCAGCTATTTCGCGACAGAACAGCATTATCTCCAAATGGAGATTTTGCATGGACTTTGATGAAATTTGGTGCATAATGAGGCACTTGGGGAATTAATCCAGGATATATAGAGTGTCTGGAACTATTGGTAAATAGTTACTATGTTATGACCAAATCCTCCCTCCTTCATTCTTTTCTTGCTGCCTTCTACGTGAAGTCATTCTCAGTCCCTGTATAGTCTGCGCAGGGAGCAGAGGCACCTGGGTGCTGAGACCTTAGGCCACTGAGCCCAGAGTGTGTAGGTGTGGGCACATGAGTGACTGTACAAATGTGCATGTGTATGTGTGCATGAGTGTGTGTGTTTGCCTGTGTGTATGCATGTGCATGCAAATGTGCATGTGTGAGAGCAGGTGTGTTTNCTCTCCAAGTGCGAGGCCCTCCGGGACAGCCTGGACCTGGAGTTCCAGAGTGTGTGCTCGGAGCAGCCCATCGGCAAGCGGCTCTTCCAGCAGTTCCTGAAGGCCGATGAGGGACATGTACCTGCCGTGGAGCTCTGGAAGGACATTGAGGATTACGACACAGCCGACGATGATCTCCGGCCACAGAAGGCCCGGGCCATCCTGGCTGAGTACCTGGATCCCCAGGCCAAGTTCTTCTGCAGCTTCCTGGATGAAGGGGTGATGGCGAAGGTCCGGGAGGGGCCTGTGGCAAGTGGGGATGGGCTTTTTCAGTCTCTTCTGCAGGCCACCCTGGCCCACCTGAGCCAGACCCCGTTCCAAGAGTACCTGGGCACCCTGTACTTCCAGAGGTTCTTGCAGTGGAAGTGGCTGGAGGCCCAGCCCATGGGGGAAGACTGGTTCTTGGACTTCAGGGTCCTGGGGAAAGGTGGCTTTGGGGAGGTGTCTGCCTGCCAGATGAAGGCAACTGGCAAGATGTACGCATGTAAAAAGCTGAACAAGAAGAGGCTGAAGAAAAGGAAGGGGTACCAGGTGGGCATTGCAGCCATTCCCAGTGGAGGGCGCTCTGTTAGAACTGGTGGATGAGTGGGTCAGCGGGCTGGGAGGGTCCTCAGCCGCCGTGTCCGGCTTCACGCTGCACCCCTCAGCTGGCTGGCTCGCTCACCTTGCCATTTGAACACGGAGCCCCTCCCATCACACAGCCGTCGGCCGGTTTCCAGTCCATCTGCATCTCCTTGTCCTGAGTCAACCCTGTCTGTGCCCAGCAGCTGAGCCGAGCACTTGGCGCAGAGCAGAGTAGCAGGAGGGGACAGTGTGTGGTCCTTCCGGCCTGTGACTTGTCCCGTCCAGCTGCTCTTAGCCACCAGCCTCACACTCTGCACACAAACGGAGTTTGCTAACGTCCCTCCTCAGAGAGCCTTTGCATTTGTTGGTGTGGATGACGCTCCACATTCTGCCATCCTTCTTGGTTTTTCACCAATACCACGAAATACAGTAGCAGTGTTGTGGGAGGCTGTTGGAGGATCGTTCTCTAATTCTTTACGCTGACTTTCTGGAACTTTCCCAAGCCCTGGCTTTTGCTATGACAGACAACACAAAGGGAATTGAGCCAGGGCTAACGCAGGTCCTTTCTGGGAGTCTGAGCCTGTCTGTGATGCTGGGTGCAGGCTGTTCCCCAAGTGCAGCTGTTTTCCAGGGATGAGGAGTGAATGGAGGCACAGGCAGGTTGCTTTGAGTGGGGTCCCCTCTCTTTAACTGGAGTCAGACCCCGTTTAGGTAGGATCAGCAAAAGCTGCTTAACGTCTTAGGAACTCATCTCCCAGCCACACGGTCCATCCTCATTGTTCTCAGTTCCTTTCCTGCTGCACGGGGCAGAATGTGTCAGGGGCAGATGCAGCTTTTTGGAATAAACAGTAGCCACCACAGAGCACCCCCTCCTCGGGGGGGGGTTCCTTGATGGTGCTCTCCCCCGTGGGGCTTTGAGGAGAAGCAGTTATCTATCCCTCACAGCTCTCTGTAATTTTAACCCATGAATTAGAGTACAGCAGTCTCTTCTCTCCTGAGTCCAGGACCCCCCTTGAACTTAATACAAAGTAGAATCAACCTAAAATCTCCCCATGCAGTGTGGATAGAAAGGGGCCTCCTCCAATACTAAGGATTCCTCCTTCAGAAAGGGATTCTGGTTTCCTTATTCAAACACAATTTTTAAAAACATGTTAAATGGACATCATGAGGTTTTAAAATAAACAGAAAATGAACAGAGATGTGGGGTGGCTTGGGACATTGACTATCCTATGGTGTCCGGAAGAAAGGGGCTGGGGTTGCAACAGGACAAACTAGCTGGAGGTAAGGAAGGCGAGTCAGCCAGGGGACGTGCGGGAGCCCCCATCTGACATTTTTAAGAGACTGTTTGGCGGAAGCACCCCCTTGCTGTAGGCTCCAGGAAACCAGAAACCCTCTGTACACGATGAATTTGCATGTCCAATTTTGTCTCTGAAATGGGTGAGTGAGGCGTGTTTATAATTATTTTGCAATTACTTTGTGCAAACCACTTTTAAAATATATTCGCAACTCCGTTTCTATTTTATTGTGACATTGTCTGGTTTGCGGAACTTGGTATTTTATGACGGTTATCATTTCCCGGCCTAAACCTGGGTACTTTCGACATCTTCCTTTTCAGGGTGCTATGGTAGAGAAGAAGATTCTAGCAAAAGTACACAGCAGGTTTATTGTCTCTCTGGCCTATGCATTTGAAACCAAAACTGACCTCTGTCTGGTGATGACCATCATGAATGGAGGCGACCTAAGGTAAACAGAGGTTCTCTCTTCCATGTGGGAGCTGGGACAGGGAAGGCTGGAGTGGCTGAATTTAGAGAGGGGATCTCTGGAGCCCAGCAGGGCTGCTTCCCACTTGCAGAGCACAAGCTGACATCTGATGTACCCCCATCAAAATCCTCCCCTCTTGGTCTTCTGGTTGCTGATACTTGAAACGATGTATCCTCGTCCCATGTGAAAAGCAGGCTCTCTAGACCATGGGTTTGTGTGGATGGTGGGAAGTGTTGAGTGGGGTGGGCAGCAGGAGCACGTGGTGCTAGTTGGATGGAAGAATAAAGGGGTGGTGGGGCCTCATGGGGGTTGAGGGCCTTGCACTAAGAGGGGTGCAAATAAAGACAAATTTTATCAGCCACCTACTCTTGGGGATGATGGCAGTGCTGGAAACACGATGTGGCTAACTTTGGGAACCATGGCTTTGCCATCACTCGGCAGAGAGAATGAGGGGGTGTCGGTGCTGTACAGTGCCTGAATTTGCCAGGGATCTGAAGGCCTGGCCCTGGGCTCCTGTGCAAAATCAGATCACTGGCTCTCAGAAGGGAAAAGACCCACTTGCTAGCTGGGCAACCTGACGGCTCTTGCCTCAGTGCGCTGGTTCATAAAATAGCGATAAAGAATAATCCTGGTGTTCAAAGGTTGCTGTGGGGTGGAGGTTAATACATGTGAGACACTTAGAAGAGTGTCACAGTCACTTAAAAAAGGGGNCACAAATCCAATGAACAACTAGGATCTAACATAGATAAACAACACTTGAAACTCAACAGCAGAGGTGCACACAATCCAGTGAGAACATGGTCAAAAGACATGAGGAAACATTTCCCCAAAAAGGATGTACAGATGACAGACACATGGAAAGATGTTCCAAATCATTAGTCATTAGGGAAACGCAAATGAAAATCCCAATGGATATCACTACAAACCTATTAGAATAGCTAAAATAAAAAATTGTGACAACACCAAATGCTGGGGAAGATGTTGAGAAACTGTATCACTAATAAGTTGCTTGTGAGAATGTAAAATGGTACAGCCACTCTGGAAATAGTTTGCCAGTTGCTTTAAAAACTGAATAGACAAGTACCATACAACTCAGCAATTATACTCTTGGGCATTAATTCCAGAGAAATCGAAATTTATATTCACACAAAAATCTGTACATGAATGTTTATAGCAGCTCTATTCATGATAGCTCCAAACTAGAAACAACTCAGATGTCCTTCAACAAATGAATGGTTAAACCAACCGTAGTTCATCCACACCGTAGAATACTCTTGGCAATTAAACTGTGGCACACACAACAACCTGAATGAATCTTCAGAGAATTATGATGAGTGTAAAGAACCAATCCCAAAAGGTTCTGTACTGTCTGATTCCATTTATAGAATATTCTTGAAATGACAAAATTATAGAAATGAAGAACAGATTAGTGGTCATCAGGGGTTCAGGGGGTCGTGGGAGTGGGAGGCAGGTGGATGTATCTGTAAAAGGGCAACAGGAGGGAGACTTGTGGTGATGGAATGTTCTGTGTGTTGACTGTGTCAGGGTCATTATCCTGGCTGGGACATCCTATGTTTTCGTTTGGGAAGGTGTTGCCATTGGGAGAAACTAGGTAAAGGGTGCACGGGATCTCTCTGGATCATTTCTTATAACTGCATATGAACCTACAGTTATTCCCCTAAAAAAGTTTAATTTCAATAAGGAGAAAGGTTCTAGAGCCAAAGGAGTTTGGGAAACCCTGCTTAGAGAGCCAAGTTCGTGCTAAACTCTCTAAATAAGTTCCTTGATAGGAAACACCTTTAGCTTTGCTTAACTGGGGCTTAACAGAGCTCTTTCCCTTCCTCAGGATGTAGCTCTGTGTTAACCCAGTGGGAGTTGTCTTCCTCAGACCCGGCTTCTCACAGTGGGTCCTGACTGGCTGTGTTAGCACCCACTAGGAGCTTGTCAGAGACCCGCCCCAGGCTCCTAAAGCAGAATCTTTATTTTAGCAAGATCTCCAGGCGATTCCATGGGGAAGCGATTCCATGGGGAAGCACTGATCCAGGACACACTGTGGGAAATGCTAGCTGGTGGTGCTCCATTTTACAACACACCATGGGCACCACTGTCCCATTTGGACCCTGACTGGGTAAGCAGGAAGGAGTTAAAGTGATTGGCCCACGGTCACCTGCTATTAAGTGGCTGGGCTGGACCCACCAACCCACTTGGTTGGGAGGCAGGGGGACCATGGCTGCTCAGCCAGCAAGTTCTCATTTCTGCCTCCCCAGTTGCTACAGAGGATCCCACCTGTCTCCCCTCACCCACTCGCAGAATCTCACTGCTCCCACTAGACACGTCTCTTCTCCCACCATGGAACAGATGAGTGGGCTGGGCAGTTCTCCGGCCTCTTCTGGCTTGGGCACGTTTTGTTTCCAAAACCCTTCATTTGAGCTATAACCAACTTCTTTGAACTATAACCAACCCCCTGCTCATTTCCTTGGCATTCTTTCCCAAACATTTGCTGAGCACCTACTATGTGCTAGAACGGACAAGAAGGCTGTGACCTCATGAAGCTGACATTCTGTTGGTACTGGCATCCCTCGGTATACCCCAGATGTGTCTCAGGTGTGCCCCAGGTATACCCCAGATGTGCCCCAGGCGTCTTTTCGGTGTGCCCCACATGAGTCCCAGATGTGCCTCTGGTGACTCTCAGGATGCCTCAGGCATGCCCCAGGTAAGTCCCTGGACTCTTCATTTCCCTCTCACGCCTGCCTTTCTCTGTGTGGGGCACTGGGTGTAGCTCGAAGGTCTCCTGCTTCACCATCCTAACCCCACCTGAACACTTCTCTTGACATTTTGACTTTCTGGGCACACGCCGGGTGAGGGAAGGGAATTGATGCCCAGCTGACCCTCAGAGTGCTGGGGTTACCTTAGGCCCTCAGAGCCAGCAGCATGACATGGAGCACAGCTGCTGTCAGTGTCAGGGCAGGACGAATGGCAGTCCTAACATGCTGATTAGTTCCCTGACTGAGTGGCCTCATCTGTGGACGCCCCACGAAGCTGTTCACTGTGGTTTATCTTTCTCTCTAAATCCCTATTATCAGCAGGGTTTTTTTTTCCACTTGTTATTTTTGTTTTTTTAAATAAAAATGAACTCTACTGGGGAAAACAACCAGCTATCTTTATAAATTAATGTTTCTCCCTGGGGCCCCGCTCTCCCTTCAGTTCAGCCTCGAGTCCCAGCAAGGAAACAGCAGGAGGTCTGCCGGATTGCTGAGGCCAGAGGGCTGGACCAGACAGCTCAGAATGACTCTGAAGCTCCGGGGCTTCGGTGAGATGCACTTGGGTGTCTTGGGGTTCGTCAAGACAGAGATGGTTTCAGCAGAAGGAGCCAGGCAGGCTGGCCGCCTAATCCTTCTGGGAGCGGCTTAGGGGATTGTCTTTTTCTGGCACCTGCTTGCCACCCTGAGTGCATCCTCCGTATCCCCAGGCTGGGATTTAGTCTGAGCTGTTGTCAGATGGGCTCCCTGGGGGCTCCTGGCGTGCACCCCAGTCATCCTTGTGCCAGCCAGGACGCCTTCTGTCCCTAGAGCCAGGAACGGGCACAGGCCAAGGACAACGGGTCAGGCCTGCTCTGAGCGTGGGTGCTGGGCGCCAGCCC
>NW_017731441.1:3640035-3672673 GCF_001890085.2 Hipposideros armiger
CTTCTTGACCAAAATAAGGGAATTAACCAAAAAGTAGAGTATCTGGGATGGAGGACACAGAAAGAGGCAAAGGGTTTCAGGATGACAGGAAGATTCTAGACTGCTGGTTGCACACCAGAATCCAGACTAGAGCAGGTAAGAAGGTTTCTGGAGACTTTCTTATGAGGATGAAATTGATAAAATATTTAATATATCAGGATATTACAGGGACTAGAGAATTGTCAGAGAATTTAGGGTCAGATTGGTAATAATAAAACAGATAACTAAGCAAATGAAAGAAAGGATAAGTGGGGTTTAGTTTTTGGTGCAATGGGGAATAGTGAGAGTTGAGTGCTGACCAGCCAGATGATATCCCAGGAGAAGGAAGAGGGAAAGCATGTGCATGGTGGAGGAGGAAAGAGAAACAGATCCTCTACTTCCGGAACGGAGATTCAAGTGAGGAGGCGCCATGGGAGCTGTAAAACCAGCAATATAAGCATGGATTTAGAGGTATAGATATTAATTCCAAAATAACCAGCTAAAACAATTCTGGGATGAGGATGAGATGGAAAAGGAAGAGGGATCAGGGTAATATTATTTTTAGAAATAGGCCTTGTAGAATTGGCTAATTCTTAATATGCCTGAATAATTTTGATAAAGATGAAAACTGAGTTAGAGAAAGATGATTGGGTGGATTAGTAGTGGGTTTAGCTACCATATAAAAGGATGATGCAGTGGTTGGCAGGTCAAATGCCTGGGTTTGACTCCTAGCCTGTTACCTATTATCTCTGTTACTGTGAGCGAGTTAGTTCTCTAATAGGGACAAGTAATGGCACTTACTTTTTGGTGTTATGAGGATAAAATGAGATCACTTTGCACCTTCACCTGGCACACAGTAAACGTAGAATTGGGGTCAGCTAGAATAAGTGCTATTGAAGGGTGCTGACACATGGACCCACATCAGTCAAGAACAAGACCTCCTTGAGTGCTAAGAACCTAGCCTTGCTTGGTGGGTACCCCTCAGCTTCAGCCTGAAGTGTGGCCTCTGGGACAGTACCCTCCCTCTCTGGAATATCTTGGCTTAAATCTATCCTTTTGTGGTCTTTTAGGAAGCATCTTGTAGTGTGGCTGTCTCTACAAACCTCAGAATCACACACACCCATGACTCCACAGGTCACACTTGTGCCTGAGAGGCAAGCAAGGACCACCACTCTGTCATGGTGTGCCAAAGGGAAGGAGATGAGGCTTCACACCATGAGTGGAGACCAGTGGTTGTCAACCAGGGACAATTTTGCCCCTAGGGAACACTCAACAATGTCTGGAGACATTTTTGGTTGTCACACTGGGGCGTGCTAACTAGTGGGTGGAGACCAGGGATGCTGCCCCACACCCTGTAATGCATCGGGCAGCCCCACCGTAGAGAATTTTCTGCCTCAGATGTCATAGCACGAGAACCTTGACTATGTGAACATGGGAGAATCAGTTCTGCAACTACCAGGGTAGGATTAGTGCTGACCACCATGCAGCTGTGTCCCTGAGTGTGCACTGTGTTCTTGCCCGGCAGGTTTCATGGCCCCTGAACTCTTGCGGGGTGAGGAGTACGGCTTTTCTGTGGATTACTTTGCCCTGGGGGTCACACTGTATGAGATGATAGCAGCCAGAGGACCCTTCCGAGCCCGGGGAGAGAAGGTAAGAGGTAGCCCAGTTGGCGTGCCTGCAGTTGTCCTGGGGTTGACACTCTTTATTATCATAGTATCATAGGGGCAGGTGTCCCTGCAGCTGACCTGGTGATGACCCTCCTTTGTGGAGGAGCTGCTCAAATCTTGAGCACTAGGCTTCTTGTTGTAGGTCCTTTCTGGGCAGAGGAGAAGGGACACTGTGTCCTCATCTCATGTTGCTCCTGACACCAAGGAGCATTTCAAGACAAGAGGTTCCTGGGCCTTTGCAAACCCACTGCCATGAGCAGTACTCAGTGCCACTCTCCCTGCCCCACTGGGCTTCCCTGGCCCCTTTGACAGCCTTCATGCTCTTCACTGCAGACGAACACTAAGCACCCTCTCCCACAATGCTAAGAACCCTCAGGCCCCACACCAGGCACAGCACAGCAGCTTTTCTGAATGTTTTGGAGCAAAGTGGACATTGCCTGCTGTGCCCTGACTCCTGGCCTCTCTTGCTCCTTGTTCCTCTCCTGTGCGGTCCTCCCCAGGCATCTCTGTGAACAGGAAATTAGGCTGGAGAAAGGAGGCACTTCCAGGGGTCTGGCATGAATGGCAGTCTTTAGATGGGGCGCCTCTCTTGCCCACACCCACTGCCCCCTGGCCTTTATGGAGTTCATGCCCATCACTTCCTTCTACCTGGACCTCCTAGTGTGTTTCCTCCACCAGGTCCCCTCTCCTGTCTCCTGAGACAGTTGTGGGAACTGTCTCCAATCTTCTAGGAGCACAGGTCCCCCATATGACTAACACACCGAGTCACCCTGTGTCTCTGCAATTCCATCTTGAACTCTGGTAACCAATTGCCTCCCCTGACTTCCAACAGCTCAGAAGAGCAAAATAAGACAAAATGTTATGAGATCCACATGCAGGTGACCAGCCTCGGTCCACGATAGAAGCTCCTAGCTCCCACCTCAGAGCTTTTGCTGATCCAACAGCCCAACCAGAATCCTTGTTTTCTGTATGGAAATGAGCATCATGAGTTTTTATGAGATGTGTATAGTGAACCAACCGTGGTGCATTTATAGCAACAGTAAAGAAGGAACCTAAATACACCCACAACACGAATGGTCCCACACCTGTTACACTGAATGAAAGAAGCCATAAATGAAAGAGTAAATCTGAATGATTCCATTTCTAGGAAATTTTAGAAAAGGCATATCTAATCTTTCATGAGAGGAAATGGATCAGTGCTTGCCTGAGGCGAGAGTGGAAAATGGGCTGCAACGGGGAAAGGGTACTTTGGGCAATGGTGATGGGGGTCTCTTGAGATTGATTAAAACCCTTCCCTGGGGTCACTGAAGATGGAGCTTTGTGGTATGTAAATTATACTCCATAAAGCTGGTTCAAAATAAGGATCCATAGACACAACCTCAGGTTTCTATCCAGTTAGAAGACCTACCTGCTCAGGTCTGTAAAATTGACTTTTTATTTCTTGTTATTCTTTTTTCCTCCAGTAGGCAAGGAATGGTTATGTAACAATCCAAGGCATCAACCAGAGTTCCCTAAACTACAGTGCACCCCAACTTTAACTGACACCTTTAGAGAGTCACTCCTTCAACTTGAGCTATTGAGCCCTTTCACTGCTACTCTGTGGGGAAGGGGAGTGCACACAGGTGTGACTGTCACTTCTGCCCCAGTAAGAAGCGCCAGCCCAACCGAGACACCAGCAGGGGCTGTCCGAACTCTTGAAGCCAGACATGCCGGCTCTAGTTATGGTGGTGAGTTTGGCAGGGGTTTAACATGATGTGAATCCCACCGTGCAGGTGGAGAACAAGGAGCTCAAGCAGAGGATCCTCTCGGAGGCAGTCAAGTACCCAGACAAGTTCAGCCAGGCCAGCAAGGACTTCTGTGAGGCGCTGCTGGAGAAGGACCCAGAGAAGCGCCTGGGGTTCAGAGTCGGAACTTGTGATGGGCTCCGTGCCAACCGCCTTTTTAAAGACATTAACTGGAGACAGCTTGAGGCTGGTACTTGTGGCATGCCTTTGGACCTGGGAGGCTGTAGGGGGTGGGGCTATTAGGTGACTTTTGCTTGCCTGACCCAGCTTGTTGGTGTCATCTATGCTTAGCTTGATGTCAGTAGAGAAGCAACACCTGGGTGATGCTCTTCCGATAGCTACCTTTGTACCAAGTAATGCCAATACTCTGTAGCACTCTGGTCATCCCCCAGGTACCCCAGGACTGGGTTTTAATGGACTAGGCCTTTTGGGAAACCTGCTGGAAGCTGGTAAATGTTGGATGCGATGTGTAGGGGATATGCTGGCTTACATTTGAACTAAAGATCCAAACCTGCCATTTTGCATTTCCATACCATATTGTTTCAAGGAGCCTATGTTTGCTCAAGCTGTCTGCTTGGGAGAAATTCATTCGCTCAACCAGCATTTGAGTGAATGTATATGCAAGATCGTGTGTGTGTGTGTGTGTGTGTGTGTGTGTGTGTGTGCTTCTGTGCACGTGTCTGTGGGAGAGAAGTGTAGGACACAGTCATACCCCTCCCCCAACCCAGAATCTACATCCAGGATATGTAAACATGTGCCTAGATAACAGGAGCCCTGGGGTGACAGAGCAGTGAGAAGTAAATGCCTCAGTAAGACCAAAAAGACAAGTTACTTTTGCAAGGAAGGGTCAGAGCAGAGGCAGCTCCCAGCTGATCTGAAGGTGGGCTCCACCACAGAGAGTTGTCGGGACCAGCCCAGGATGAGGTGAGGTCAGTCAGCAATGAGAGATCAGAGCCAGGAGAAGCTCCAGTCAGGAAGTTAAGTCCTGCGGTCAGTGCAATGGTTTGGCAGCCCAAGGTCCGAGAGCGGAGACAGGGGACAGGTTGAGAGATGAGAGGAAGGAAGGGTCGGTCTAGGTTGGAGTCCTGGGTGACCAAAGTTCTATATCTGGTAACGGGATCATTGTGGCCTCTGAGCAGGTTAGAGGGAAAAGCTGGCTTTGGAAAGAAGATGCAGAGTTCAGGTCTGAGCGTGTTGGGGTCTAGGTATCTGACCTGCAGACGGCAATGCCCTGGGAGACTGGCATGAGGGTGTGGGGTCTGTGGTCTGCAGAGAGGGTATGCACGGCGGTGTGAGGGGAGGAGACGGTGGAGGGTAAGAACACACTATTCGTCACCATGGGACTCTGTGGGGGATGCCCAGGACCCACTGGACTGTGTTGTTTGTTAGTGGCCGGAACACCCAGGAAAGGCAGCAGTGAGATGGAGGCCCCGCTCACTGAGCCGGGTGGATTGTTGGCAGGTGCTTGTGTCACACCTGTGTTTTCTGTCTTCTGACAGGTATGCTGATGCCCCCCTTCATCCCAGACTCCAGAACTGTCTATGCAAAGAACATCCAAGATGTAGGGGCCTTTTCCACAGTCAAAGGTGTGGTCTTTGACAAAGCAGATACAGAATTCTTCCAGGAATTTGCCACCGGCAACTGTTCCATCCCCTGGCAGGAGGAGATGATTGAGACTGGCGTCTTTGGGGAGCTGAACGTATGGCGTGCTGACGGGCAGATGCCTGAGGACATGAAGGGGGTAACCATGGAGGAAGCCACTCCCTCGTCTAAGTCAGGAATGTGTCTGATTTCTTAGATGTGAAAGAAAAGGGATCTCTCTCTGCTGCCTGCAGGGACAAACAGGACTTTGTGAGTCAGTCAAGCCCACCGTGGTGACAGGTAACTCCTTGGAGTCAGGCCGCTGGTGTGGCTGAGATGCTCACAGTGCGCGCGGTCAGGAGTTAGGAGGCTCAGAGCTACCAGACTTCCCAGGCCTGGGGTCAGGAGCCCCAGCTTATAAATAGTCCACTTCTTTTGTCCCATTTCACTCAAAAAAGATACAGCAATGGTTACCGGACAGAATGCACCAACCATGCATAACTCTCCAGGCTCTTGTGTGGATATGAAAGCTGGGGTGACAGTGTTGGGTAGCCGGGTCAAATGGCTGCTCAGATGAAAGGATGTTTAGTTTGAGTTTCCTAGCACCTTAATGCAACTTCCTAGAGCCCTGTCCTGCAGGCGACCGTCTCTTGGTTGGTACAGGGGTTGGCAAACCACAGCCCTCAGGCTCCCGGGCACCACCAATGAGGCCTGTGGACCCTGGGCTTGACCCCCTTCATGCTTAGCTCCTGCCCCCATGCCACCTGGGAACACCCACCTTCTCTCCCTCCCCACTCAGGAGAGGAGTGAATTTTGTCAATTGACAATTATGGAGGGTTGCTGGCCAAAACTGGGACCCAACTACCTCCTATTTTGTCTAGAAGCTCTGTGGAAAAGATGACCTGTCCCTTAAGCAGTTGTGTGTGATTCAGACAATTATTAGGTATAGGTTCTCTAGTTTTATGGAGACATCTCAAGTGTGTTCCTTAGAGTTACCTTATGCACATGAAGGACTTTAGCCATTAAAGCACACTTGGGCTGGTGAAATAAACCCTCACAGAACAATCTTTCTTTCCTGCCTGTGTGTGTGGTACTGTAAAGACATAGAATGCTCTGGAAGGGTCTTGGAGGGGCCTCCAGTGCTTTTTGGTCTGTGATCTGAAACTACCACCTATACATTGCCCTGGGCAGGCCCAAGATGAAAGACCCAGAGGCTGATGGAGGCTGAGCTGTTGGCAGGACAAATCACTACCCTTCCCTAAGCCTGGCTTTGTTTTCAGAATGGTACATATCGATTAGGTAATGGCTATAAATTTCATTTCACTACATTCTGGCACAAGAAAGAATTAGTTCTGATTTTTCTAAAGCCATTTATTCTGCTCTAGGTCCCCATGGCCCTGAAGGATGATTTAAGCAGCCTCAGCTGTGTGGTTGGAGGTCTGGCCCTCACCCCTAAGATCACCATCGCCATATGCTTGTCCAGGCCCATGGTGCCTGAAGGTAGAGGTCCTTCTTGTCACACCAGATTCACCAGTAAGGACTGCTCTGCCTTCATCTTATGGTTGGATGGCCAGATAAACACAGAGCATTTGTGTATATTTGGCCTTCAGATAAACAACAAATAATTTTTTTCGTGTATGCCTCAAATATTGCATAGGACATACACTAAAAAAAAATTATTCATTGTTCTTTGGCTAAACATTTCATGCCTGTGACTTAACCTATGAACAAGTAGTTATTCCATTGAACTCACAGGTCTGTTGGGATATAATCACAGAAGCGACTTACTTGTTACTTCAGTTGTCTCACGGTGTCTGTTCAGGCTCTGACATTTTTCACCCCTGATAAAACTCAGGTCAGCTCCATGTAGTCACACACAGGTAATCAAAAGTCCTGTTGTCACTTTATTTTAAAAAATAAATAAACTTTTAAAAAACTTTTAAAACAAAATTTGGCCGGCCAAGTGGCTCAGTTGGTTTAAGAGATCGCTCAAGGGTGAGAGCTCTGAACAACAGGGTCGCTGGTTCGATTCACAGCCCGAGCTGAGCTGCTACTGAGCTACCAACAGGTGGAAGGATGGCTCAGCTAAAAAAAAAAAAATTTGAATAAAACATAAAATTTCATATAGAGAAAATGAATCATGGATGCTCTGTCAATGACCACACTGTGACACCCGGGGACTTCCCTGCTGGTGCAAGACGCAGGACACTGCTGTCACCTCATCAGCCCCGTGCCCGCACCCCACCATTACCCTACCCAGAGGTTACCATGCATCTACTTGCAGCCACTTTAAGTAACCGTGGTCTCAAGGCACTAACGTAAACGGCCCATCTGTCCATGTGATAATAGGAACTCCAGTCACTTCAAACCTCTTTCCCAGCTGGGCTGGAGGGTTGTTCCCACCCTTTCCGCTGAGCTCTCCTGCCCTCCCCAGTCAACTTCAGCTTCTGGCTCTTGGAGGTGAGGCTGGGGAGGGAGGAATGCGGCCAGGGCAGTTCTGAGCTGTTGGGCAGGTGCTTACAGCCACTCTTCATTGTGGGGCTTCTTCATGGGTCTTTGGGGACCTCCACTGTGGGTGTCTCTCAGGTACACACTGACTGGGCACACTCCAATGGGTATAGGACAGTCCTCACTGCAGCTCTCTCCCCCTGCTCACCTGGGTCCAGGGGACCTGCTGTCCTGCTCGGACTGTCGGGCTGCCTGCTGCCTCCAGTGCTACAGCAACTCTCCTCGCTCTGCACCAGCACTGCTTGCCCATCTGGGCTTTGTGTTCATCCACAAGGCACATCGCGGGGGTCCTCTGCAGAAAAGCCTTCATCTCTGACCCCTTTTATCCTCCACACTGTGAGCCAGTGAAGGGGTCCTCGGAAACCAGGCTCAAAATCTCTACATGGTGGCTGGTCTCAGGCACGTAGGCATCTAATTTCGGTCGTTAACATGCCCTGGCTAAAAGCCCAACAAGAAACATCCCACTTTTACCATCCTGCGGGTGGTGTGTTTAGATATACAACCATGAGAAGAACATCACCATGATATTTCTTTATCAACCTAATCTCCAGGAGGAGGGGAAGGGTGGTGAGGGCCCTGGAGATGTTCAATCAAAATGGCTTCAGGCCTACTTTCCATTTGTAAAAAACAAAAAAATGCAAGTTCTAGTCAAGTGAAACGGGTAAAAACGAAAGTTTAAAAAGTGGGATGGATTCTCTAGATTGTGATATGAATATTAGTTGCATTCTTTCCTTCAAAACCACACACACATGCAGATACATACATACACACGCACACACATACTTGTACACATATGTACACACACACAAACACGCACGCGCGCGCACACACACACACACACACACACACTTTGCCTTCATTCTCATCTCTTTATGGCTACCAGATTTTAAAAATTGCTTGCAAAGCCGTGGTTTGTCAGATTTTGAATTCCAGCGCATCTGGATTTTGCACACTTCTACTTTATTCCTTGTCATAGCAAGTCTTGTGTGGTTTTATTCTGCTTCTCACAGTAGCTAGTCAGTCCTTACTGTTTATACTTATAAATCCCCTTTATTCCAAACCCCTGTCATGCATTTGTTTGAGATTCTGCATATTTGAGTGGAGTTGTGGCCTATGAGAGACAGAGTCACCTTAGAAAGAGGCCACCCCTCTCTATGGGGCAAGCCCTGAGAGGTTTATTAAAGTGAATCAAGTGTGATATGGGAGGATATCTGATCAACACAATAACTAACAAAAAACCAGGAAAGGTTGTAGTTCATGTGTAATAACTGGAAGTCTTTAGGTGCCAAGCACCACAAGAGATGCTACGGAGAAACACAGATGCGCTATGTCTGTTCCTGTTTGCTTTCTGGCCTCCTCAGCTGGACCATAAGCTACTCCAGCTAAGAGACTTGTCAGTGCTTCTCTCACATTCTGCTGTGCCCACCTCTGTGCAAGGTGCTCAATAAATGCCTTCCCAACTGAGGCAGCAGGTATTTCCTCTAAGGCCTTGAATGACCTGGCATTTGTTGTAAATTAGATTAAGCCCCATTTCTGTGCCACAGTATCCATGTGGCACTGTGTCAGAGGAGGACTGCGAAAATATAGACAACTCCGATAAGAACCAGAGTCTATAACATAATACCTCAAATGTCCGGGATATGATTGGACAGTCACTCGTCACACCAAGAACCAGGAAAACCCCAACTGGAATGAGAAAACATAATCAGCAGTGGCAATGCCAGAATAACACAGATGTTGGGATCCTCTGACGAGGATTTAAAGCAATCATAAAAATGCTTCAGCCAGAAATTGCAAAATGCTTGAGCAAATAAAAACGGAAAATCTCAGCAAAGAGACAGGACAACGTGAGTGTGGCAAGGTTTGAGTGGGAGGGGTTGTTCCACGGCCATCTGGGATGGTGTAGACAAGCCATGCACGAGACGGGTTCAGCTTGTCCCCAAAGTCTGCACTGTCTCCTTCTTGGTTGGCCCTTGGGGAGGCCATGGGGAAAGCTCACGTGGGGACCAGCCTTGTGGTCCCAAGGGCCCAATCAGGGTGATGGAGAGGTTGTTCATAGGACATTCGGGGCCCCATCTGGTCACTCGAACATGGGTTACATGCCCAGAACTTTTCATTTACTCCTTTATTGGGTTATTCATTACATTCTCATAGCCAGCTGGTTAATTTCTTGTCTACAGTCTTTGCAGAGTTCATAAATATATATTTACTTAACATGAGCTCAGCTGGAATGAGCCTTAGAAAGGCTGAGTACACCTCTTTTATATCATAACAGGGCCTCCGCCTCCTGTGAGTGTTCAAATACGCAAGTGGGCTTCAATTGAAAATAAAACATACAGACTGCAGGCATTATACCAGCTAAAAGAAGAACAGCTTTGAAAGAAAAACCTCAATTTGAAAACATGAAATAAAAAAATGAATAAGATAGGCTTTCAGCAACTACCCAGACAATTTAAAATGAAGATACGAAGTCTTGATTTGATTTTGTAAAAATCAAACTTCAATTCCCCAATTGCAGTAGAAAAATGTTCTTCCAAATTCAACCTTCTTGCTTCCAAGGTGAATTGGCCAAGGGATAAGGGTATCAGCAGCCAATGCGTTTCATGGGGTTTAATGAAAACAGGCGTGTGGAGCATTGCAGCCTGGCGTTTGACCCACCCGAGTCTGGGTGGGTCTCATTGTCCTGGTTCCTTGTCCTGTCTCTGTGGTTCCAGAAAAGGTAGGAGGTAGCTGCCTTTCCTCTGCATGTCAATATTTAATATGTGCCGTGGGCAAGGGGACAGGCCCACAAGGGGTATGTGTGGTTCTCTCCCTTCAACAGGGAAACCACCAGCCTGCTGAGATGTGCATTTTGCAGGTTGTTTGGCTAAAACAGGAGACATTGGACAAGCCTGTGGTTGCAAAACCAAGGCCCGGAAGGGGATCTTGCTCCAGCGAATCATGGGAAGTCTGGGAGCAAAAGAACCTTGAAACATGAGACGTCTGGGACAATTGAACCTTCCTGCTTGGGCTCATTAGAGCGATCTGGGAGATCATGGTTACAAGGCCTTCTAGCAAAGGCCTGAGAGTGTTTTGAATTTAAAAAATTCATGCCTCTGAGAACATCTCCTGTCTCATTCCTGCTACCTCACCCACCTCACCCGTGTGGACAGACAGACGGGGGCCACCTGCCGTTTCCCTGGCTCCCATCTACATTATTCAT
Organism: Hipposideros armiger; assembly: GCF_001890085.2. Classification (NCBI taxonomy): domain Eukaryota; kingdom Metazoa; phylum Chordata; class Mammalia; order Chiroptera; family Hipposideridae; genus Hipposideros; species Hipposideros armiger. The sequence goes on from NW_017731441.1 coordinate 3,650,796, forward strand.
TCCCTGAGCGTCATCTCAGGGTTATTTGGTTACAGGAAGGAGTCGTGTTTTGCTGTCTGCACTCCACTAACCCTTGGGAGCCAAGAGCCAGGCTGTGCACACACAGGTTCTTGCAATGATTCGCACCTGTCCAGGGACTGAGCAGCCTGTGGCTCTGGAACAAACTGGAGAAACCAAACGACGCCTGTGGCTGACAAAGGTGGCTTTATGGTTCTTTTAATCTGTCTCTTTGTCAAGCTGGTAGAGGCCATGTCCTTGTGAGAGCTTGCTGACCCTTATCTGCTCAAATAAACTGGTTTCCCAGCCAGTCAGACTGAAGTACTGGGTCCTCCAATAAGTTCTCCAGCCAGTGGGGCCAAGAAGGTGAGGGCACAGGTAAGAGAGGGACGATGTGCTCAGCATGTGCCCCGACCAGGCAGGGAGCAGGTGCTAAGTGGTGTTTGAGAATCAAGTTTATTCAGTCTTCCTTCAACATATTTTTTTTCTTTTTAAAAAATAGTTTTATTAAAAATATAGCTAACAAACAATATGAGTTTCAGGGATACACAATAATTAATCAACATTTATTTACCTAAAGAAATTACCACTATGATATAAGTCCAGCAACCATCTGACACCATACTATGCTATCACAATATTATTACTATATTCTCTGTGCTGTACATTACATCCCCAGGACTTATTTGTTTTATACCTGGAAATTTGGACCTCTTATTCCCCTTCACCTTTTCCCTCCTTTAAAAATGTTTAAATTATAGTTGACATTCAATATTATTTTATATTAATTTCAGGTGTACAGCATAGTGGTTAGACATTTATATAGTTTAAGAAGTGATCCCCCTGACTAGCCTGGCACTATACATGGTTATTACCATATCATTGACTATATTTGCTATGCTTTACTTTACATCTGCATGACTGTTTTGTAACTACCAATTCGTACTTCTTAATCCCTTCACCTTTTTTCACCAACACCCCAAACCCCCTCCCATCTAGCAACTATCAAAATGTTTTCTGTATTTATGAGTTTGTTTCTGGTTTTTTGTTTGTTTGTTTGTTTGTTTGTTTTCTTATCCATTCAGGCCTCCTATGTCTTTTTTTTTTTTTTTAAGATTTTTATTGGGGAATTGGGGAATGGAAACAGCACTGGGGAATTGGGGGAGGGGAACAGACAAGTTGCTGTCTTTTTGTTCTTTCAGTCTAGTTGTGGNCACTGGACTGTGTTGTTTGTTAGTGGCCGGAACACCCAGGAAAGGCAGCAGTGAGATGGAGGCCCCGCTCACTGAGCCGGGTGGATTGTTGGCAGGTGCTTGTGTCACACCTGTGTTTTCTGTCTTCTGACAGGTATGCTGATGCCCCCCTTCATCCCAGACTCCAGAACTGTCTATGCAAAGAACATCCAAGATGTAGGGGCCTTTTCCACAGTCAAAGGTGTGGTCTTTGACAAAGCAGATACAGAATTCTTCCAGGAATTTGCCACCGGCAACTGTTCCATCCCCTGGCAGGAGGAGATGATTGAGACTGGCGTCTTTGGGGAGCTGAACGTATGGCGTGCAGACGGGCAGATGCCTGAGGACATGAAGGGGGTAACCATGGAGGAAGCCACTCCCTCGTCTAAGTCAGGAATGTGTCTGATTTCTTAGATGTGAAAGAAAAGGGATCTCTCTCTGCTGCCTGCAGGGACAAACAGGACTTTGTGAGTCAGTCAAGCCCACCGTGGTGACAGGTAACTCCTTGGAGTCAGGCCGCTGGTGTGGCTGAGATGCTCACAGTGCGCGCGGTCAGGAGTTAGGAGGCTCAGAGCTACCAGACTTCCCAGGCCTGGGGTCAGGAGCCCCAGCTTATAAATAGTCCACTTCTTTTGTCCCATTTCACTCAAAAAAGATACAGCAATGGTTACCGGACAGAATGCACCAACCATGCATAACTCTCCAGGCTCTTGTGTGGATATGAAAGCTGGGGTGACAGTGTTGGGTAGCCGGGTCAAATGGCTGCTCAGATGAAAGGATGTTTAGTTTGAGTTTCCTAGCACCTTAATGCAACTTCCTAGAGCCCTGTCCTGCAGGCGACCGTCTCTTGGTTGGTACAGGGGTTGGCAAACCACAGCCCTCAGGCTCCCGGGCACCACCAATGAGGCCTGTGGACCCTGGGCTTGACCCCCTTCATGCTTAGCTCCTGCCCCCATGCCACCTGGGAACACCCACCTTCTCTCCCTCCCCACTCAGGAGAGGAGTGAATTTTGTCAATTGACAATTATGGAGGGTTGCTGGCCAAAACTGGGACCCAACTACCTCCTATTTTGTCTAGAAGCTCTGTGGAAAAGATGACCTGTCCCTTAAGCAGTTGTGTGTGATTCAGACAATTATTAGGTATAGGTTCTCTAGTTTTATGGAGACATCTCAAGTGTGTTCCTTAGAGTTACCTTATGCACATGAAGGACTTTAGCCATTAAAGCACACTTGGGCTGGTGAAATAAACCCTCACAGAACAATCTTTCTTTCCTGCCTGTGTGTGTGGTACTGTAAAGACATAGAATGCTCTGGAAGGGTCTTGGAGGGGCCTCCAGTGCTTTTTGGTCTGTGATCTGAAACTACCACCTATACATTGCCCTGGGCAGGCCCAAGATGAAAGACCCAGAGGCTGATGGAGGCTGAGCTGTTGGCAGGACAAATCACTACCCTTCCCTAAGCCTGGCTTTGTTTTCAGAATGGTACATATCGATTAGGTAATGGCTATAAATTTCATTTCACTACATTCTGGCACAAGAAAGAATTAGTTCTGATTTTTCTAAAGCCATTTATTCTGCTCTAGGTCCCCATGGCCCTGAAGGATGATTTAAGCAGCCTCAGCTGTGTGGTTGGAGGTCTGGCCCTCACCCCTAAGATCACCATCGCCATATGCTTGTCCAGGCCCATGGTGCCTGAAGGTAGAGGTCCTTCTTGTCACACCAGATTCACCAGTAAGGACTGCTCTGCCTTCATCTTATGGTTGGATGGCCAGATAAACACAGAGCATTTGTGTATATTTGGCCTTCAGATAAACAACAAATAATTTTTTTCGTGTATGCCTCAAATATTGCATAGGACATACACTAAAAAAAAATTATTCATTGTTCTTTGGCTAAACATTTCATGCCTGTGACTTAACCTATGAACAAGTAGTTATTCCATTGAACTCACAGGTCTGTTGGGATATAATCACAGAAGCGACTTACTTGTTACTTCAGTTGTCTCACGGTGTCTGTTCAGGCTCTGACATTTTTCACCCCTGATAAAACTCAGGTCAGCTCCATGTAGTCACACACAGGTAATCAAAAGTCCTGTTGTCACTTTATTTTAAAAAATAAATAAACTTTTAAAAAACTTTTAAAACAAAATTTGGCCGGCCAAGTGGCTCAGTTGGTTTAAGAGATCGCTCAAGGGTGAGAGCTCTGAACAACAGGGTCGCTGGTTCGATTCACAGCCCGAGCTGAGCTGCTACTGAGCTACCAACAGGTGGAAGGATGGCTCAGCTAAAAAAAAAAAAATTTGAATAAAACATAAAATTTCATATAGAGAAAATGAATCATGGATGCTCTGTCAATGACCACACTGTGACACCCGGGGACTTCCCTGCTGGTGCAAGACGCAGGACACTGCTGTCACCTCATCAGCCCCGTGCCCGCACCCCACCATTACCCTACCCAGAGGTTACCATGCATCTACTTGCAGCCACTTTAAGTAACCGTGGTCTCAAGGCACTAACGTAAACGGCCCATCTGTCCATGTGATAATAGGAACTCCAGTCACTTCAAACCTCTTTCCCAGCTGGGCTGGAGGGTTGTTCCCACCCTTTCCGCTGAGCTCTCCTGCCCTCCCCAGTCAACTTCAGCTTCTGGCTCTTGGAGGTGAGGCTGGGGAGGGAGGAATGCGGCCAGGGCAGTTCTGAGCTGTTGGGCAGGTGCTTACAGCCACTCTTCATTGTGGGGCTTCTTCATGGGTCTTTGGGGACCTCCACTGTGGGTGTCTCTCAGGTACACACTGACTGGGCACACTCCAATGGGTATAGGACAGTCCTCACTGCAGCTCTCTCCCCCTGCTCACCTGGGTCCAGGGGACCTGCTGTCCTGCTCGGACTGTCGGGCTGCCTGCTGCCTCCAGTGCTACAGCAACTCTCCTCGCTCTGCACCAGCACTGCTTGCCCATCTGGGCTTTGTGTTCATCCACAAGGCACATCGCGGGGGTCCTCTGCAGAAAAGCCTTCATCTCTGACCCCTTTTATCCTCCACACTGTGAGCCAGTGAAGGGGTCCTCGGAAACCAGGCTCAAAATCTCTACATGGTGGCTGGTCTCAGGCACGTAGGCATCTAATTTCGGTCGTTAACATGCCCTGGCTAAAAGCCCAACAAGAAACATCCCACTTTTACCATCCTGCGGGTGGTGTGTTTAGATATACAACCATGAGAAGAACATCACCATGATATTTCTTTATCAACCTAATCTCCAGGAGGAGGGGAAGGGTGGTGAGGGCCCTGGAGATGTTCAATCAAAATGGCTTCAGGCCTACTTTCCATTTGTAAAAAACAAAAAAATGCAAGTTCTAGTCAAGTGAAACGGGTAAAAACGAAAGTTTAAAAAGTGGGATGGATTCTCTAGATTGTGATATGAATATTAGTTGCATTCTTTCCTTCAAAACCACACACACATGCAGATACATACATACACACGCACACACATACTTGTACACATATGTACACACACACAAACACGCACGCGCGCGCACACACACACACACACACACACACTTTGCCTTCATTCTCATCTCTTTATGGCTACCAGATTTTAAAAATTGCTTGCAAAGCCGTGGTTTGTCAGATTTTGAATTCCAGCGCATCTGGATTTTGCACACTTCTACTTTATTCCTTGTCATAGCAAGTCTTGTGTGGTTTTATTCTGCTTCTCACAGTAGCTAGTCAGTCCTTACTGTTTATACTTATAAATCCCCTTTATTCCAAACCCCTGTCATGCATTTGTTTGAGATTCTGCATATTTGAGTGGAGTTGTGGCCTATGAGAGACAGAGTCACCTTAGAAAGAGGCCACCCCTCTCTATGGGGCAAGCCCTGAGAGGTTTATTAAAGTGAATCAAGTGTGATATGGGAGGATATCTGATCAACACAATAACTAACAAAAAACCAGGAAAGGTTGTAGTTCATGTGTAATAACTGGAAGTCTTTAGGTGCCAAGCACCACAAGAGATGCTACGGAGAAACACAGATGCGCTATGTCTGTTCCTGTTTGCTTTCTGGCCTCCTCAGCTGGACCATAAGCTACTCCAGCTAAGAGACTTGTCAGTGCTTCTCTCACATTCTGCTGTGCCCACCTCTGTGCAAGGTGCTCAATAAATGCCTTCCCAACTGAGGCAGCAGGTATTTCCTCTAAGGCCTTGAATGACCTGGCATTTGTTGTAAATTAGATTAAGCCCCATTTCTGTGCCACAGTATCCATGTGGCACTGTGTCAGAGGAGGACTGCGAAAATATAGACAACTCCGATAAGAACCAGAGTCTATAACATAATACCTCAAATGTCCGGGATATGATTGGACAGTCACTCGTCACACCAAGAACCAGGAAAACCCCAACTGGAATGAGAAAACATAATCAGCAGTGGCAATGCCAGAATAACACAGATGTTGGGATCCTCTGACGAGGATTTAAAGCAATCATAAAAATGCTTCAGCCAGAAATTGCAAAATGCTTGAGCAAATAAAAACGGAAAATCTCAGCAAAGAGACAGGACAACGTGAGTGTGGCAAGGTTTGAGTGGGAGGGGTTGTTCCACGGCCATCTGGGATGGTGTAGACAAGCCATGCACGAGACGGGTTCAGCTTGTCCCCAAAGTCTGCACTGTCTCCTTCTTGGTTGGCCCTTGGGGAGGCCATGGGGAAAGCTCACGTGGGGACCAGCCTTGTGGTCCCAAGGGCCCAATCAGGGTGATGGAGAGGTTGTTCATAGGACATTCGGGGCCCCATCTGGTCACTCGAACATGGGTTACATGCCCAGAACTTTTCATTTACTCCTTTATTGGGTTATTCATTACATTCTCATAGCCAGCTGGTTAATTTCTTGTCTACAGTCTTTGCAGAGTTCATAAATATATATTTACTTAACATGAGCTCAGCTGGAATGAGCCTTAGAAAGGCTGAGTACACCTCTTTTATATCATAACAGGGCCTCCGCCTCCTGTGAGTGTTCAAATACGCAAGTGGGCTTCAATTGAAAATAAAACATACAGACTGCAGGCATTATACCAGCTAAAAGAAGAACAGCTTTGAAAGAAAAACCTCAATTTGAAAACATGAAATAAAAAAATGAATAAGATAGGCTTTCAGCAACTACCCAGACAATTTAAAATGAAGATACGAAGTCTTGATTTGATTTTGTAAAAATCAAACTTCAATTCCCCAATTGCAGTAGAAAAATGTTCTTCCAAATTCAACCTTCTTGCTTCCAAGGTGAATTGGCCAAGGGATAAGGGTATCAGCAGCCAATGCGTTTCATGGGGTTTAATGAAAACAGGCATGTGGAGCATTGCAGCCTGGCGTTTGACCCACCCGAGTCTGGGTGGGTCTCATTGTCCTGGTTCCTTGTCCTGTCTCTGTGGTTCCAGAAAAGGTAGGAGGTAGCTGCCTTTCCTCTGCATGTCAATATTTAATATGTGCCGTGGGCAAGGGGACAGGCCCACAAGGGGTATGTGTGGTTCTCTCCCTTCAACAGGGAAACCACCAGCCTGCTGAGATGTGCATTTTGCAGGTTGTTTGGCTAAAACAGGAGACATTGGACAAGCCTGTGGTTGCAAAACCAAGGCCCGGAAGGGGATCTTGCTCCAGCGAATCATGGGAAGTCTGGGAGCAAAAGAACCTTGAAACATGAGACGTCTGGGACAATTGAACCTTCCTGCTTGGGCTCATTAGAGCGATCTGGGAGATCATGGTTACAAGGCCTTCTAGCAAAGGCCTGAGAGTGTTTTGAATTTAAAAAATTCATGCCTCTGAGAACATCTCCTGTCTCATTCCTGCTACCTCACCCACCTCACCCGTGTGGACAGACAGACGGGGGCCACCTGCCGTTTCCCTGGCTCCCATCTACATTATTCATTCCCTGAGCGTCATCTCAGGGTTATTTGGTTACAGGAAGGAGTCGTGTTTTGCTGTCTGCACTCCACTAACCCTTGGGAGCCAAGAGCCAGGCTGTGCACACACAGGTTCTTGCAATGATTCGCACCTGTCCAGGGACTGAGCAGCCTGTGGCTCTGGAACAAACTGGAGAAACCAAACGACGCCTGTGGCTGACAAAGGTGGCTTTATGGTTCTTTTAATCTGTCTCTTTGTCAAGCTGGTAGAGGCCATGTCCTTGTGAGAGCTTGCTGACCCTTATCTGCTCAAATAAACTGGTTTCCCAGCCAGTCAGACTGAAGTACTGGGTCCTCCAATAAGTTCTCCAGCCAGTGGGGCCAAGAAGGTGAGGGCACAGGTAAGAGAGGGACGATGTGCTCAGCATGTGCCCCGACCAGGCAGGGAGCAGGTGCTAAGTGGTGTTTGAGAATCAAGTTTATTCAGTCTTCCTTCAACATATTTTTTTTCTTTTTAAAAAATAGTTTTATTAAAAATATAGCTAACAAACAATATGAGTTTCAGGGATACACAATAATTAATCAACATTTATTTACCTAAAGAAATTACCACTATGATATAAGTCCAGCAACCATCTGACACCATACTATGCTATCACAATATTATTACTATATTCTCTGTGCTGTACATTACATCCCCAGGACTTATTTGTTTTATACCTGGAAATTTGGACCTCTTATTCCCCTTCACCTTTTCCCTCCTTTAAAAATGTTTAAATTATAGTTGACATTCAATATTATTTTATATTAATTTCAGGTGTACAGCATAGTGGTTAGACATTTATATAGTTTAAGAAGTGATCCCCCTGACTAGCCTGGCACTATACATGGTTATTACCATATCATTGACTATATTTGCTATGCTTTACTTTACATCTGCATGACTGTTTTGTAACTACCAATTCGTACTTCTTAATCCCTTCACCTTTTTTCACCAACACCCCAAACCCCCTCCCATCTAGCAACTATCAAAATGTTTTCTGTATTTATGAGTTTGTTTCTGGTTTTTTGTTTGTTTGTTTGTTTGTTTGTTTTCTTATCCATTCAGGCCTCCTATGTCTTTTTTTTTTTTTTTAAGATTTTTATTGGGGAATTGGGGAATGGGAACAGCACTGGGGAATTGGGGGAGGGGAACAGACAAGTTGCTGTCTTTTTGTTCTTTCAGTCTAGTTGTGGAGGACGTTGCTTCACTGGCCCATGTTGGTATTATCATTGCACTCTTCCCGGATGAGGCAGATTGGTCTCCAGCTTCTGGACAGCTGCTCACACTGGCTGCCAGCCACTCTCCGTAGCTTATGGCAGCCCACTGCAGCAGGGGCGCAGCCTACGCCATCCCAGGAGACTCACAGCAGCCCAGCTCCAGGTTAAGCTGTTGTTCAGAATCTTAGCTGTAGAGGGCAGCGTCACTGGCTCTCATATGTGGGATCCGAACCGGGGCCCTCTGGTGTCCCAAGCCAGTTCTTAACCAATGCGCCACTCGGCCGGTCCCCGTCCTATGTCTTTTGATTGAAGCATTTAATCCTTTTACATTGAAAGTCATTATTGATAGACATGTAGCTATTGCCATTTTATTATTCATAATTTTTATCTTTTTTTTTTCTTTCTTTTTTCCCTGTTTTAAAAAAGTCCCTCTAACATTCCTTATAGTACTGGCTTGGTCGTGGTGAACTCCTTTAGCTTTTTCTTTTCTGGGAAGCTCTCAATCTGTCCTTCAATTTTAAATGATAGCCTTGCTGGGTAGAGTGCCTTTCGTTGTAGGTCTTTGCCTCTCATCACATTGAATTTGTACCAAGCCCTTCTGGCCTGCAAACTTTCTGTTGAGAAATCAGCTGACAGTCTTATGGGAGCCATCTTTTAGGTAACTAACTGCTTTTCTCTTGCTGCTTTTAGGATTTTCTCTTTGTCTTTAACTTTTGCCATTCTAATTATAATGTGTCTTGATGTGGGCCTGTGTGGGTTCATCTTGTTTGGGACTCCCTGTGCTCCCTGGACTTGTATGTCTAGTTCCTTTGCCAGGTTAGGAAGGATTTTAGTCATTATTTCCTCAAGTAGGTTCTCAGTCCCTTGCCTTTTCTCTTCTCCTTCTGGTCCCCTATGATGTGAATGTTGTAACACTTGATGTTGTCTCAGAGGTCTCTTAAACTGTCCTCGTTTTATTGTTGTTTTTTTCTTATTGCTGTTCTGATTTGGTGTTTTCTGCTACCATGTCTTCCAAATTGCTGATTAAATCCTCTGCTTCATCTAGTCTACTGGTGATTCCTTCTAGTGTATTCTTCATTTCAGTTATTGTATTCTTCACTTCTAACTGGTTCTTTTTTATGGTTTCTATGTCCTTTTTTTATGCTTGCTATCTCTTTGTCGAAGTTTGCACTAAGTTCCTTGAGCATCCTTATAACCAGTGTTTTAAACTCTGTATCTGGTAGGTTACTTGCCTCCATTTTGTTTAGTTCTGTTTCTGGAGTTTTCTCTTGTTCTTTCATTTTGTACATATTTGTTTCCTCATTTTGGCTTCCTCTCTGTGTTTGTTTCTATGTATTATGTAGATGTGCTATGTCTCCGAGTCTTGGCCAGGTGGCCTTATGTAGTAGTTACCCTATGGGGCCCTGGCAGAGTCTCCAAGGTCACCTGCTTTGGGTGCTCCAGGAGTGTCCCTTGTGTGGGTTGTGTGTGCCCTCCTGTTATAGTTGAGCCTCGATTGCTATTGCCTCATCAGTGGGTGGGATTGACCCTAAGACTGATTGGCTGTGGGGTTTGGCCACATCCACAGTTTATGGGCTACTCTGTGGGGAGCTTACCCTACTGAGTGGGATTCACCCCAGTGGGCTCTGGTGCCTATTGAGACTGTGCTTTGTGTATGCCACTAGTGGGGCTAATTGAGTGGTGCTCTGCTGTGGTCTGAAGCCAACCTCCAAGTATGTTGGTTCTGAGGCCTCTTGGGAGGGGCTCTGGTGCAGGCCCAGGTCACCCACTGCCTGTGACTTGAGGAGGACTACTTGTTAAGAGCTAAAAAGTGACCCATGGTTGTTTGCTGCCTGTGCTAACTCTGGAGGCATGTGGAAATGGCCACGCTAATAATCAGGGATGTCAGCCACCAGTAACGGACATAGGGTAGCTCCACAAAATGCCAGGACACCCTGAGGCCTGCTGCCACCTGCCAGTTCCCTTAAGTTTCAGCCACTGATAAAGTCTCATGTGGTACACAAGTTGGGTGAGGCAGGGTCTCAAGGAGTCACAGTGGGAAGAGTTGTGGTCACCAGGTTAATGTCAATTCTGGTTTGGTGCCAGTGCTGAGCCTGGAGCTACTCAGCAAAAGTCTCAGAGTACACCAAGACAAGTCACTGCCCACCTGGGGTCTGTTGGACTCTGATAGTTTTCCAAGAAAGAGTGCAGTGCGGGCAGGGATGGCCACTCTTAGAGAAAGTGCTCCCAGCATTGGGGGAGTTGGGTAGGATCGGGTCCCAGTGAGTCAGCAGGATGGAGCTGTGGAGCTCACCAGACCAATCAGATTCTGATTTGGCTGGATGGGGCTGACTCTGTACAGGGAAGATGGCACCTGCCTGCCAGCTATATGGGAGAAGGATCTCCTCACAGGGAAATGGCAACTGTCCTCCAGCCCTAAACCTGAAGCAACACAACTCAGTCCGCCCCCGTATGTCTCTGATATCCCCAGAGTTACTGTCCCTCCACCGGAGCCCAAGGTGAGTGCCTGTGAGTGAGTCTGTGCATGGGCTGTTTAAGAGGACGTCTGGTTTTCTTGCAGCCTTCTGTCCCACCCTAATGGTCGGAATCCCCACTGTTTTTCACAGCCAGATGTTGTGGGGGCTCCTCTTCCTGACACCAGTACTCTGGGCTGGGGAGGCTGGTGTGGGCTGGGGTTTCTCACTCCTCTGGGTGGAACCTCTCTGGCCAAGCTATCCCTTCTGGTTCTCAACCAGCACGCGGAAGTTTGGGGGTTAGCCAGTTCCGCATCTCCTTCCCTCCTACGAGTCTAGATGTGGCTCCTGCTTTATATCCTTAGTTATAAAACTTCTGTTCAGGTATACTTCAGATGGTTCTCCAGGTTAACTGTCCTGTAATTTAAGTTGTAATTTAAATGTTTTCACGGAAGGAAGCAGGCACAGCGTTTATCTACTTCACCATCTTGGATCTATCCCCCAACGTATTTTTATTGAGTACCTGCCATGAGCTAGACGTGGTTCTAAGCAGAGGACAAAAGGGCAGAATTCCCTGCTCTCAATGAATTTAATAGAACTGAATATGTGCTGTGGCTATCCCTGCCCACCACTCCTTCACACCTGCTTTTATCCAAATGATGCAAAGCTTTTGGTGCATATAGACTCTGGGAAGGCCTTTCCCTGGCTCTCTTTGTCAGCTGTCCCAGCCAGTTTGTGCCTTTGCAATAGCCTGGGGTAGACAGAGAGGGTCCCCTCCCCATGGGTGTAGGATCGAGGGCTGCATGCCTCCCCTTCTTGGGCAGCCTGATCTTGTATTTTTAAACCACCCTGATCGCAATTTAATTTATACTAAATTCTAAATTCTCTTCTACTTCCCATTCATCACTCAAGCCAGAGGTTCATGGCTTCAAAGAGGGAGGTCTGTGGTACTGTGGATAGGCAAAAATGCTGCCAGTTTTTCCATCTCTGCTTTCTCCAAAGACTAAACCTAGATAACTGAGGGGTAGTGACAGAAGGAAGAAAGAAGAGGTTGGCCAGTGCCCAGAGTGCTGAGCCTGTGCCCTGCTTCCCAGACCAGCCTTTGGTGCAGCAGGACCGTGTGGTGGCCCCACGGTCCCCCAGACTCCCACCCTTTCATGGGTAAGGAGGAGACAGAGGCATGCTGGCCACGAAAGGCCACCTGAGCTCAGTGGTAGATAGAGGGGCAATGGATGAGGACTGATGGCCAGATGTACCTCCTGCCACACCGTCCCCCATCTGCCACTGCAACACAGCACTGTTGTGTTGGAACTCGGGGCCAACCTGGTGTGTACATACATGTGTGCATGTGTGACCATTTGCCTGTGCGTGCTGACGTGCTTGTGGGGCCCACAAGAACAATGGACTGACTGGGGACCCATGGGAAGATTAGCCCCTGTTCCCACAGTTTGGGAGGCAGAGCCAGCCCCTCTGGCCAGTTCCTTCATACTGGCTCCATGGATAGCTGGGTGTCACTCTGATTCTCATGTTGGGAAAAGTCTGCCACCAGGCATGAGCACGATGCAGGGAGACCAATGAGAGGCGTTGCCACAGCCCAGAATCTTGAGATTTAAAGGTGATTTTCCGCCCCTCCTACTTAGTTTTGCTGCTGAGCCTCTGGAACTCGGCCCCACCCAGCTCCATCCTCCATGCCTGACACATACACAATCTCTTCCTGAAACGTATCCTCCACTCCTCTCCTTTAGCATTCTATCTGTCCTGAAAGCCGTGATTCCCAGTTCCAGCTGCTCATGGACCCACCTGGGAACCTGAAATGTTCTCCCACCTCCAGAGGAGGCTCTGATTGAAGAGTCCTAAGCCCCAGGATTTTTAACAGCTGCTAGGGGGTTCTGGTGGGAGGCAATGTTGAGAATCACTGTGATGGTCATCGGGGAAGCATTGAACTCCGAATGCACCAGGCCACATCTGTGGGAATCCTGATTGTTCTCTAGCACAGTAATTGCCCTTACAGATGCTACTATCATTATCTGCTTTATATTGGGTTGTCAGAAAAGTCATGATGCATTTTTGCAATGAAAAACATAGAAAAAAATACATCATGACTTTTCCGACAACCCAATAGTATAATAATCTGTTATATTTTCCCCTATTTCTCACTTTTAACTGTAAAGTTTTTTTGTTTGTTTGTTTGTTTTTTGGTGTTGTTTGTGCTTGTGTTTTTATTTTTTTATTTTATTTTATTATTATTATTTTTAAAATTAGTTTCAGGTGCACAACACAGTGCAATAGTTATACATTTTACCCCTCAAAGTGACAACCCTCCTCCCCCAATCTGCCACCCCACTCGCCCCACCCCCATATCATACATATCTATTACAATTCCATTGGGCCGGCTGAGTGGGGCATTGGTTAAGAGCTGGCTTGGGACGCCGGCTCTGAGCAGCAGGGCCCCGGTTTGGATCCTACATGAGGGCCAGTGACACTGCCCTGTATAGCTAAAATGGTGAACAACAGGTCGACCTAGAGCTGGGCTGCCGTGAGTCACCGGCGATGGCATAGGCTGCAGTGAAGCTGCAGTGGGCTGCCATAAGCTACCGTGTGTGGCCGGCAGCCAGCATGAGCGGCCGGCAGCCAATATGTGCTGCCAAGAGCCACCGTGAGCAGCCATCCAGAGGCCAGCAACCGATCTGCCTCACCCGGGAAGAGCACAATGATGATGCCAACATGGGCCAGTGAAGCAACATCCTCCACAACTAGATTGAAGAACAAAAGGACAGCAACTTGTCTTTTCAACTTCCCCCAATTCCCCAGCGCTGTTCCCCTCCCCCAATTCCCCAATAAAAAAATCTAAAATAACAAAACAAAAAACAATTCCATTGACTCCACTCCTGCACTATACTCCACATCTCGTAACTATATATATATAGGATTGTCAGAAAAGTCATAACATATTTTGTCTGTTTCTCAAAGGTCATTTATTTATATAAAGAACAAAGATCAATCAATAATATATTGCCCGTTTTGTTTGATAGCCTTTTGCCATCTTTCAGTGAGTTTCATAATTCCTCGTTCATAGAAGGTCCTGTCCTTATCAGCGAAAAACTGAACAAGGTGCTGATTTGTAGCTTCATCTGAATTGAACATTATAACATGCAAGGAGTTTTGAAGAGAGCGAGACAAGTGGAAGTCTGACGGTGCAAGGTAGGCGAGTACGGTGGGTGTGGCAACACATCCCATCCAAGCTCCAATAATTTTTGACGGGTGATCAAACTTGTGTGTGGTCTCGTGTTGCCGCAATGGAACACAACTCCTTTACAATTAACAAGCTCTGGACGTTTCTGGATGACGAATTCATTCAAACTGTCCTCTTGCCTATAGTACACATTCAAATTGATTGTTTGGTTCCTTGGTAGGAGCTCAAAAAACATGACACCTATAAAATCACACCACACTGAGAGCATAACCTCCCTTAATGAATGTCTGCTTTTGATGTCGTTTGAGGCAAATCATCACGTCGGGACCAAGACCGTTTGCACACCACATTGTTGTAAACAATCTACTTCTCATCACCAGTTGTCAGTCACTTAAAAAAGGATCATTTACTTCACTTTTAATGAGCATATTGCTGATGTTTATACACGCCGTCAAATGAACTTCTTTGAGTTCATTCAGAATCCAAATATCAAGCTTGCTTACATATCCCAGCTTCTTCAGGTGGTCATGAATGCTTGAATGATGGATGTTCAGTGTTTCTGCAATCTTTCATGTTGTGTATCATGGGTTTGACTTGATCAATGCCTTTATTTTGTTGTCATCAACCTCGGTGGGCCTCCCTGACCATGGGGCATTGTTGAGATCAAAATCATCAGCACAGAATTTCGTGAACCATCATTGACACTGACGTTCTTGTAGAGCACTGTCACCGTAAACTTTATGCAACTTTTCACAAATTTGACACGCGTTCTTCCCTTTACAGAAGTAAAACAGTAAAATATGGCAAAAATGTATAGTTTGGTCTTCCATCTTCAACTTGTTGTAAAATCTCCAAAACTCAACCAAATGGCTCAAATTTTTTTTAGAATGTAGCTATAACTGTCAGCTGTCAAATGACATAGCAATAACATAGATGCGAGTGACTCTACTACTTCCAAAGATGAAATAGCACCTTCTGTTGCAAAAATGCGTCATCACTTTTCCGACAACCCAGTATATTCAATTATAGTTGACATACAATATTACACAACATCAGCTTCAGATGTACAGTGCAGTGATCAAGCCTCTACCCTATCCATGAAGTGGTCTCCCTAACAAGACATGTGACCATCTGACACCCTACAAAATATTTACAACATTGTTAATTATATTCTCTGAACTGTCTTTCATATCCCTGTGGCAATATTGTTTAACTGTAAAGTTCTTAAAAGGCAGGTTTGTATGATTCATTTTTGAAGCTCTCTTAGTATCTTGCATATAGAATAAATGCAGTAAATATTTGTCAGCTGCATGAATGAAAGGTTAAATTAATATAGTCAGGCAGTCTATAGTGAGGTAAATACGTGTTTTCCATTCAGAAGATGTAATTATGCTTTGACATTGGACTGACCTGGTTTAGATCTTGTTTTTACCATTTATCAGCTATTTTACTTTGGAAAAATTATTTAAATTCTTGGTATCTCAGTTTCTTTATCTATGAAATGGGTATAGTATTGCATGAATTAAATAAGGCAGCACTTGAAAAGTGGTGATCACAATGTGAGGCATACTGTAGGTGCTCAATTAGTGTTAATCCTATTCCCCTACCCCCAACTCGCCCACACCATCTGAAGGATGAATCCAGCTAGACTCAACATTTTTGGGTAAGAGACTGAGGAGACTTGGGTTTTTCTGGGACCCTTTGGGACCTCTGTTCATATAAAGGAAGTCCCAGGATACTTTAAACATTTACTCAAAGCAGGATGAATTTGGTATTAAGGAGGACAGCATGCATTTATCATAACTGTTTTAATAAGTTTATTTTCTTAACGTCAATAATAATTTGTCCAGTCTCTCTGATTATCCTCAGACTGGTGGAAGACAGATTTCCTCATCTTCTCATAATTGCCTTTGCAAGAGCTAAATTAAATTACATGTTAAAAATACCCTGATACCAGACTATTGCTCCCTGCAGAATTCAGCTTGCTAGAGGCCTCCTGTGTCAGCCTGGGGCGAGGCATACTAGTTGTCAGTTGGTATAATTGGCACAAGATCCAATGCACCTCATGCACTCAGTGATTGTCCTGCTTAGGCTCCTGGGAGAGGGGAGGGGTTCTAAGAAATGAATTCTAACCAAAGTCCCTCCCTACAATTAAAACACGGGCTGGCAGAGTGGTGCGATGGTTAAGAACTGGCTTGGGATGCCAGAGGACCCCGATTTGGATCCCACATATGAGGGCCAGTGATACTGCCCTCCACAGTTAAGATGCTGAACAACAGCTCAACCTGGAGCTGGGCTTCCATGAGTCAGTCACCGGCGACGGCGTAGGCTGCAGTCCCTGTGGCAGTGGGTTGCCATGGGCTACCGTGTGTAGATGGGCTACCGTGTGTAGCCAGCAACCAGCGTGAGTGGCCAGCAGCCGCCGTGAGCGGCCATCCAGAAGCCGGTGACTGATCTGCCTCGCCTGAGAAGAGCGCAATGATGGTGCCAACTTGGGCCAGTGAAGCAACGTCCTCCACAACTAGACTGAAGAACAAAACGACAGCAACTTGTCTGTTCCCCTTCCCCCAATTCCCCAGCACTGTTCCCATCCCCCAAATTCCCAATAAAAATCTTTAAACACCCCCCCCCCTCCAAAAAGAAACCAAAAAAACCCACCACAGGCTCTGCAGGAATTCTGGATCTGCTCAGTTGTACAAATTAACCTCCTGCGGCCTCAGTTTTCTCATCTGTAAAAGGAATGATACTGATATTGTCAGAGGGTGACATGATGTTTTTGTGAGGTGGGGCCACTCGTCTCCTGGAGCAGCACACTTACACCTGCCATGTCCCTTTAGAGCTGTGCTTTTTGCGATTCTTTGCTCACGTAGCCCTGAAAGAAACTTTAGAAAATTTCAAGTTTGCATCTAAAATTTTCTGTGATAAATTTATTAGTGAGGAAAGAATACCATTTCTGGCAACACACACATATTTTCTTTTTAAATATTTTATTGGAGAATCGGGGGAGGGGAACAGTGCTGGGGAATCGGGGGAAGGGGAACAGACAAGTCCTTTTGTTCTTCAGTCTAGTTGTGGAGGATGTCGCTTCACTGGTCCATGTTGGTATTATCATTGCGCTCTTCCCGGATGAGGCAGATTGGTCTCCAGCTTCTGGACAGCTGCTCACACTGGCTGCCAGCCACTCTCCGTAGCTTATGGCAGCCCACTGCAGCAGGGGCTGCAGCCTATGCCATCCCAGGTGACTCACGGCAGCCCAGCTCCAGGTTGAGCTGTTGTTCACCATCTTAGCTGTAGAGGGTGCAGCGTCACTGGCCCTCAATGTGGGATCTGAACTGTGGCCCTGCTGCTCAGAGCTGGCGTCCCAAGCGAGCTCTTAACCAGCTGAGCCACTCGGCCGGCCCAACACACACATATTTTAAAAATATGTTTTCAGCAAAGCTTTGGAACTACAGATCAAAACCATCAGTTCTGGAACACACTGTAGCATAGGTTGGTAGACATGAGCTCAGCCAGCCTGAGCTACGTACTTGGCCTACTTACTTGGCCTCCCTGAGCCTCAGTTTCCTGATCCTAAAAGGGTGATAACAGCAGCATCTAACTTGTAGGACTGTTGTGAAGGCTACACGAGGAAGGGCTTTGAACTGAGCACTTAGAACAGTGCATGCTGTACTTTATTAAATACACAAATGTACCCTAATTGGCAGAGCCAGTACTTATTTTCAAAGCAACCAACCAAATCAGACTTGCTTTCTGTCAGCAAGTGTTATGAATTATTTTTCAACTCAGACAAATGGGTGAATAGGTGTCTCCATGACAACCACTTACTTCTGAATGTACTTCTACACTGGTCGCGGTGGTGGGCACAGACCAGAAATCCAGAAGTATACGCCATCCTGGGTCTGTCTCTTGCTCCAGGCCTCGCAACTGAGCGTCAGATTTCCAGGAAAACCAGAGGCAGCTGGAGGGCTGGGGAGAGGGAAGAAGGGGAGCAGGGTAAGGAGAAGGGAGCAGGAGGGTTTGGGGGGCAGACCAGGGAAGGAGGCTGCGGAAAGAGAAAGAATGGGGCAGGGCGGAGGGAGAGAGGAGGGGATGGCGTGGGGGGAGAAAAGAGCGGGCAGAGGAGGGGGCAGCGGGAGGGAAGGGAGCGCGTGGCAAGGAGGCCGACTGATGAGGAGACAAGAGGCGGAGGAGAAGGAGAAAAGGGGCGGCGCTCTCGGGCGGCAGATTCTGCGGCCACCGCGCACCTTGACTGTCGCTGTCGCACCCGGAGAGCCGACCTCACGCGCTGTCGCCGAGGAGCAGCCACCTGGCGCGCCGCGGAAGAGCAGCCTCGGGGAGGCGCAGGCCGGGGATGCAGCAGCCGGCGCTGCCGGTGCCGGGGCCCCTGGCCTTGCTGGACACCACAGGTGAGCGCGGCTGCACATCCACAGGCTTCCCCCGGCGCCCACGGGTCCCAGCCCGCCCGGGAACGCAGGTCCAGTCCTTTCCGCTTCCTTGGAGCTTTGGCTGCAGGACCTTTGCACTGACACAGGCCTTTCATTCATACTCTCTCCCTCTTTCTTCTCTCCTCTGTCTTTTTTTCTGTATGTCTCCCTGACTCTGTGTCTGTCTCTCTCCCTCTCTCTTTCCTACTATCTTTCTTTATGAACAATAGAGCACAATACGTGTGAATGGGACGCTGCAAACTGCCCTCCTTTCTGTTTCTTCTACCCTATTTCAGTCTCTAAACGTTTCTAGGAAAAAGTTAATTTCAACGAGCCAGGTAGGTTCCTCTTGCTTGAAAGTGACAAGGGCGCTTACTGTTTTTTTCGGTGTTGTTCTGCCTTCTCCACAGATTTCTCCGCCATACATTCTCGGAATCTCTAATTCTTTGATTTCCCGAATCAAGCCTGGTGCAGCCTGGCCAGGCGCGGGGTGGGGGTAAACAGGAAACCTGTTGCACGTTCACAAGTTGGGGAGCTGGCCTTGGTCCTCTACTGGGAAGTGGCCAGGGTGGGAATAGCGCTGGGTGTGTTTTCCTGAAGGGGAGAGGGAAGGGAAGATTTTGAAAAGAAAAGAAACAAAATAATTCCACAGTTAGGGATGCTCTGACAGCTGGAAGGAGAGATCGGATGGTGTCTTCCGGGACCCTGCTGCTTACTTCAGAAACGATCCAATCAAAAACTGAGGGTGTTTAACTTCACAACTCTGTTTGGAGTATCTCTTTTAGAAAACCAGATTCGTAATGTTGTTTGATTTAAAAATAATAATTTGTTTGATTTAAAAAAAATAGCTCTGGCTTCTTCCTCAAAGAAACAGTTCTATATCCCCCACTCTCTAAAGCAAAATGCTCTATGGCAAAACTTATTTACATGTGTTTTCATTGTCCAGGAAACTAATTACTTATTAGTGAATAATAATAATAATAATTATTATTATTTGTTATTAACTAGTTATTACTATATTATTATACTAGAATGACTTGATGGTTTAAAAATAACATTTGACTTTGTTTTTTCTTCTGAGGAAGAATTATAAATTATAAAAACACTAGGAGTTTGTCTTTTATGTAAAAATACAAAACATTAGTGTAGCTGAGAGGGGTTTGGAGGTATTTTCTACCATACAGTTCTGTGTTCACCACCTTGGGCATGTGTTTCATGAAAATCAGAAAAAAAGGGAAATTGATGGCTGAAGTGCACATCATTTTGCCTTGGTCTACTTTTCCTGGGAGTGTCACTTTGCCTCCACTACTGGGTGTCCCCACATGATTAAAAGAGCTTGTTTTTTCTTTCTGGGAGGCCCTGGTCCTGCTAGCAGGGAGGCCATGGCTTGGAACCCTCTCCAGTCTTTGTGACATCCCCCTTCCCTTTCTGGTTCTACTAAGTAGAGAAAGTGTTGAGGGACAGAGACAGAATCTGCCACGCCCCTCCACCCCACCCCCACCCCATCACCACCTTTGCACTTCTTCCAGACATGACCAGGTTTTTACAGAATCTGTGGTTTAGCAACTCCCACCGAGGCTGGGAGTAGGGACAGGCAATGGCAGGAGACCTAGAGGGTCTAATGAGGAGTGTGACAAGGTGATATTCTGATATATTCTAGATAGGATGCACCAGGAGACAGACTGGGGTTTGGAAAAACAGTAAGACAGGTGAGATGTAGCTGTTGTCCATTTCGGATTCACATATCGGGACTGCTCCCCTCAACTTCCAGTTGGAGAAGCACTGGTTAAGAATAACTGCTATGCCATCTTAACATTAATACCACCCGTGAATAATGTATTCATTGATGCCATAATTAATGGATTCATTAGGTTCATAAAATATATTCTATCACTGGATCCTTGTAACAGTCTCAAGAGGTGGGTAAAGCAGGTGGTTGGTTATGATTATCTCCACTTCCCATATCAGGAAACTGGAGTTCATTCCTTCATTCAGCATAGGAAATATAACTGTCTCCTAGTTTAAGCTGGATCTGAGGACCCAGTGCTGAACACAGCTCCTGCTCTTAAGGAATTCTCCTTCTGCTGGGCTCAGAGAGGATGAATGGTTGCCTAAAATCACACAGCTGATCTGAGCAGGTCCAGCGCAGTTTGGGCACAGTCCATATAAGCTGCCGCCATGGTTATATACCTAATAATAGATATTTTAATTAACATTCAGGGCACTGTCATAAGAGTGCTTCAGTTGTAACAATGCACAAACATAATGATATTCTTGCTAATGGGATAAGAGAATTTAGGGAACAATTCAGATAATTCTAGTTGTCTTCCTCCAATTCAAAACCCCTTTTCTCTCTAAAACCTGATCTAAAAATGTATATGTCTTATGGCAATTATAAAGATATCTTACCTATTCTTATCTTTTCTTGAGTTAATTTCTTTTCTTTCTTCCCTTTTTTCTTTTCTTTCTTTTTTTTTTGCAATATTGTATATTTATAAAGGATAAGGTCAGGATTTTTCTTTTTGTTATCTCTGTTTCACTTGGAGTAAAAATATGACAATATGTGTCATTAGAATAAGATTCCTTCCCAGTGTCCCACATAAATTATCCTGGCTGTCTTTCCAGACCTTACATTAACCTTGGAACCTATGATAGAAATGCTGACAAAAAGGGATAGCTCACACGTCCTGCTTTTTATCATGTAACAGTTTCAGAGGAAAAGTCAAACTTGGGAAAAAATGGTGAAATGGTAAACTTATATTAAAAATGTTCATATGAAGATTTTCATGAGCTCAAAAGTGATAAGTTTAATGCTTCACTCTGTGATTGGCATGTTAGAATGTCACTAAAGAAATTGACAAGGGCTGACCAAATGCTGTTAGCCTAGTGGATCTCATCAGATCCCCGTTCATCATGCAACGTCTCTGAGGGGACGAATCAAAACAGAGCCATGAGCTTTAAGAGCCAGGATGTAGTTGAGGGGTTTCTGCAGACAGATCCCCCAGAGAGCTGAGAGATGAGGCCCATAGAAAGTTATAACTGTGATTTGAAGCGCATGCTGAGACATCTAGTTAATTATTTGGGGCATAATAGATGTATAATGCACTTAATTAAGAAAAATTGCAAAACAAAATCATTTGAGGAGGAAGACATTGTCTGATAATTTTGTCAAATACATAGTCCCATAAAATTTAGTTTTAGGCGTCCTAGTGGTCTTAAAACACATTTTAACAATCAAAACATTGGAATGGGAATCTAAGAAAAAAAATAGCCAAGGAAGGATAGTTGGAGAGGAAATTGCGCTAATTAAAAGCAATTGAGGGCTGGCCGAGTGGCGAGATGGTTAAGAACTCGCTTGGGATGCCAGAGGGCCCCGGTTCGGATCCCACATATGAGGGCCAGTGACACTGCCCTCTATAGCTAAGATGCTGAACAACA
>NW_017731441.1:3672803-3712333 GCF_001890085.2 Hipposideros armiger
ATCTGCCTCGCCCGGAAAGAACGCAATGATGGTGCCAACTTGGGCCAGTGAAGCAACATCCTCCACAACTAGATTGAAGAACAAACAACAGCAACTTGTCTGTTCCCCTTCCCCCAATTCCCCAGCACTGTTCCCATCCCCCCTTATTCCCCAATTAAAAAAAAAAAAGCAATTGACATTTGTCTCCATTCACAGATATTTGAAAGCTGGTAAGGGCAATCCGGAAAATGCGAGGTTAATCCTCTGGTCATGACTGAATGAGAAAAGAAAGTTAGACTGTTGTGAAAAAAGCTAAAGTGGCTACCCACTTACTAGATAGTACTATCATTAATATGATCATTTTATGAACTTCCACAAAAATAGTTCACTATGTAGAAGATACATTTTTAACTTTTGTGTCCTTTTTAAAAAATCAATTTACCTACCTTTCTAAAGTTAATTAACCAGAGTGGAATTTCACCCATGGAGAAGCTTCTTTTTTTTTCTCTTTCTCACTCACTTGTTCTCAAAGTGGCTTTGCCATTTCAGTCCTCTGTTTCCCCAAAGACATCCCAGATCTGCTGCCATCATCCCCGGAATTGCTGATCTACCTGACTCTGCGGCAAACTACCTTGTACATATATCCTTGGTCAGGCTTTAAACAAATTCAAGAAAAAAAAAGTCATTGCTCTTTGCGTGCACATTTCTTTGCAACTAAGATGCTGTAAATAGTAACAAGGGATCTAGGGATCTCACAGAACACGCGCAAATGTACTGTTTCTCAAAGAGCATCAACTGTCTGCTTGCACTTGAGGCTGTTTTCCTGTAGGACACTCCTAGAAATGCTTCATGCACCCTCAATGATTCTTACATATTTATAATAAAAACTACTAGGAGACAACAATGAAAAGAACAATTGAACTACAATCAGATAAAGCTGTATTTACTTCTTTTGCTTGTAGAGGAAGACGCTCTTTCCAAAGTTTGTACAAAGAGTGTATAGGTTTATCTTCTGTTTTGTAAGGTTAAATTTTACTTCAAAGCTTTTACTTTCTCCTTAAAAAAATATATATATATATATTTTTTAAAGATTTTTTTATTTTTTTATTGGGGAATTGGGGGGATGGGAACAGTGCTGGGGAATTGGGGGAAGGGGAACAGACAAGTTGCTGTCGTTTTGTTCTTCAGTCTAGTTGTGGAGGACGTTGCTTCACTGGCCCAAGTTGGCACCATCATTGTGCTCTTCCTGGGTGAGGCAGATCAGTCGCCGGCTTCTGGACGGCCACTCACTGCGGCTGCTGGCCGCTCACGCTGGCTGCTGGCTACACACAGTAGCCCATGTCAACCCGTTGCCACAGGGGCTGCAGCCTATGCCATCGCCGGCGACTCACGGCAGCCCAGCTCCAGGTTGAGCTGTTGTTCAGCATCTTAGCTGTGGAGGGCAGTGTCACTGGCCCTCATATGTGGGATCCGAACCGGGGCCCTCTGGCATCCCAAGCCAGTTCTCAACCATCGCGCCACTCAGCCGGCCCTCTCCTTAAAAAATATTTAACCCTGCAATTCCACTTGTAGAAATGTATCCTAAAAAGTGATTAGAGGTGACAGAAAGATTTTACACAAAGATACTTGTCATGTTGTGGTTGTTAAAAAAATACAGACTTTATGTTTGAGAGCAGTTTTAGGTTCAGAGCAAAATTGAGGGAAAGATACAGAGTTCCCATATATCCTCTGCCCCCACACGTGCAAGGCCCCCGCCATTATCAGCACCCCCACCAGAGTGGTACATTTATTACAATCCATGAACCTACATTGACACATCACTGCCACCGAGAGTCCATAGTGTACACTAGGGTTCAGTCTTGGTGTTATACATGCTATGGGCTTAGACAAATGTATGATGACACGTATCCACCATTATAGTATCACACAGGGTAATTTCACTGCCCTAAAACTCCCCTGTGCTCCACCTGTTCATTCCTCCAAATTGTGTTTTAATAATACAAAATTAGAAATAATGCAAAGATACAACAGTAGGGATAGGTTAACTGACACATCTATTTAGTGGAATACACTATGATGAATAAGACTTATGTTTAGAAAGTATTTCAGAAGTAGGACAAATTTTTACAGTTTATTAAATGAAAAAAACAGATTTTAAAACATTTTGGTGCGGATTTAAGAAAGACAATAATGTTATATGCCCACATGCCAACTTTGGGTTATGGGGTTATTGCAAATTCTATTTTAATTTAATTTTAATTGTTTGTATTTTCCTGTACTTTATAAATGGTCTACAAAAAATAACTACTGCTTTTATGAGCAGAATTAAAACCATACACTTTAATTATAAAACTTACAGTCTTTCTTTTCCTTGTAAAAAATGTAATTATCACTTTGGTAATATTTTCTAGCCCCAATTAGGTTTGGTTTTTAGTTCCAAAATATAATGAGAGGAGTGGCAAAGACAAATTCCTGAGGTAACTGAAACAGTTCGATGTGGGGGGAAAGCAAGAAGTACGAAGCTGGGAAGAGAGAACACAGGTGGGGAGATAATCCACGAATGCCAGAGCTGGAGAGGCTCAGGCTTGCCTGGCAAGTGTGCCCTGGCGCCTTCCTCCCATGTCTGGGGCAGACGTAATTCATCAGTCAGGGTACCTCTCAGATACTCTGGCGTACCGCGACTTGAGTTGGAACGTCCTCACCATCTACAAAACAGCAGCAGGTACAGGAAGTGACTTGCTTCTACTCACATAGCAAGCAGGGCCTGTCCTCTTGATAAGAATGCAGCAGTAGGCTGGGCATCAGGCTACACAGGTTAGTGTTTGGCCAGTGTCCTCAGGACAGAGCACCTTGAGAGGGATGGTGGGCCTCGGGATGTCTGGTGATGACTGGATGGACATGAGGTAGGGGGTGTCACTAGAATACGTGCTGAGCTTAGAATCACTGGAGATGTTGCAGAACCCATATCTGAGTGATGTGGCCTGTGGCGTAGTTGTGGGCAGTCAGTGTCATCTCTGGCCCTGTGCATCCACTTGTGTGTCCACTCATGGGTCCATTCATTGCTCATCCCCCCAGTGCTTATTCAGCAAAACCTCTGCAGAAGCTGCCATGGTGGGAGTAGGAGCCCACTGCCAGTGCAGGTGTGAGAGGCTTAAATGATGGATGTGGCTTGTGACTGGCCCCTGGGGGCTGTAATCAGGACGACTTTGTTGTTGAAGTGGAGTAGCCTTTTGAAGTGAGGGCCATGACAGGGCCTAGAAGACTTGCTTTACCCACTGCTCTTGTTGAGGAATGCACTGTGCTGTTGTTAGCGGGCTACCCCCCCACCCCCCCCCTGCTTAGGGAAGGCTCTGCCATTTACTGCACTGTCAGAGCTTTCAGGCTGGTCCATCCTCATAGGCGTGAGCCTTCAGAGCACGTTTTATTGTCTAACCTTTTTCCTCTGTAGTTTGTGCTCTCACCATAACAACCACATTGCTGCAGAAATCAGAAAAAATGGAAACCAGAGCCCCTCCCTCCTCTGCTCAAAACCCTGCAGCAGCCCAGCTCTCTCAGGGTGCAGCTAGGGGCAGGTAAGAGAATCCCTGTGGACACAGGAGATAACCTGTGTTCTTAGCGGGGCAGAGAGAGGAGTGCTTAATGGAAGGAGCTCTGGAGCCAGAAGGCTGGGATTTGAATCCCAGATACTCACACCTGAGCCTGAAGGGACTGGGCCAGGGCTTGCAGATGACACTGGGGACAGGACCACGTGAGCAGAGGGGAGCCCTTCCTGCTGCCAATCCACCATCCTGAGGACCTGGGAGCTGTGGGCAGCACCTGGGCCTGACACCTGCTGGTTGGTTGGGAGCTGGTGGTTTATAATCTTAGTGAATGAATTGATCTCGTCTTCTCCAGGGTGAAAGTAATAGAGGTGACTTTGGATGAGCTTCTTGGGAGAAGTGTCTTCACAAGGGTCTGGAGTAAGTGTTGAGTTTGAGACGGGTGCTGGTGAAGAGAGGGGGGGGGTGTCTCGCATGAGGTCCCCCTTGGCCTCCGGAATGAAGTGTCCTGAGACATACGACCTTGCTAGGTCAGCTGGATAAAAACGGCGCACTCCCATCTAGCCAAGTTATTCTGAGTTTGCACATTGATTTATATAGTTTTGTGTAATTTATTTCTGAGTGTGTAACAATTCTATTCTTGGGTGTTGTAACCTTGACTTGCCATGAAACTTTGCTGATAAAACTGTACACGTGTAAATCTTCGGAGGCAAACCTTCTAAAGTGTGAAAAATGTCTGCATGCCAGCAATTCAAGTGGTTATCTGAGCTAGCAGTTATAATCAAATATGCCACTTCTTCCCCCATTAAACACACACACACACACACACACACACACACACACTGTTGACTTAAAAACTTTGGCATAGGAAGAAACATCACGTTTTCCTTTCATCTCCTCTTTTGCTTTGGAGTCCCAAGGATCATGATGGTTAAGCTTCAGTACACTTGAGGTTGGCACTGACAGAGGAGAGGACATGGGTTTGAGTCCCAGGCTCTAGGACCAAGAGGCCTTCCAGAGCCTGCTGGGTTCAGAGAGAAGGGCCACATGAACACTGAATGCACTCGTGTTTGCTAGGACCCGCTTTCTGAACCCTGTCTCTTACTAACGGCTTCCTTGTTTGTCCTCCTCCCAGAAGGGTTTGTGAGAAGAAAGAAGATTTCCCTTTGGTTTGTGGGGTCTCTGCTGGTGTTGTCTATCTTCATACTGACCATCGGCCTCGCTGCCACCACCAGGACGGAGAACGTGACTGTTGGGGGCTACTACCCAGGGATCATTGTGAGTGACGTGGTCCCGGCATCTGTGAAAGGGGCACTGGGCACCACAGATTGCTGTGGGGGTGGTGACATACTCTGCTCCAGCTCCACAGAGTTGGAGGTTTAGGGCATGGGAACGTCTGTTGGTGGTTGTGGTTGGCAGAATAATGACCCCAAAGGCATCTGTGTCCTCCTCCCCGGGATCTGTGAAGGTGGTGGTGGGCTACACAGCAGGGGGAATGTTAAGGCAGCTAGTCAGCTGGCTTGGAGAGGGAGTGATGACCCTTCATCGTCCAGGTGGATCAGTGTTAGTACAGGGTCCTTAGCCGTGAAGGTGGGCCTGGGAGAGGTGTCAGAGCCATGCGATGACAGATGTTGACAATGGAAAGAGAGACACGAGTCAAGGAGTGTGATGGCTCTGGACCCGGGAAAGGCCTGGCCCAGTTTCTCCCCCAGAGCCTCCAGGGGGAACCAGCCCTGTGACACCTGGATTTTATCCCGTGAGACCAAGCTGACCAGAGTAGTCCTCAGAAAACGGACATATAGGTTTAAAAGGCACCTGCCAAGGAATCTCGATTGAAGATTACATTAATCATGATATCACGTGGGAACAACAGGAAAATGACAGCTAATCAGATCTGGCATGAATTGGTCACCTAAATTTAGAATTATCAGAAAGATTTTTTGACCTGTAAACTCACATCCATTCTCGTTAGCAATAAAATTTGCTCCAAGGGTCCGCATTGTGTACAGGGAGCATCTATGAAATTGCCTTTTATGTCAGTTATGATGCCCTTAAAATGCACCGGAACCTTGAGCTGCTGTGTTTAGCACCTAAAGTGCTAAACAAAGATTTTTTTAAAATCAAGCTTATTTAATTATGTTACTCTCACCAAAAGTATTATCAAGATTAGTAATAATATCGATAACATTTTTAGCAAGGAGGAAAAGGTTTTTGGTACTCTTAATATTTAAAAATATTTTACAAATATTGTTCATTTCGTCTTTATATTACCTTTTATTTTTATTTTTTGTCTGCTTTATATCTCGACGTTATCTATATATATATAATTTATACAAGTGGACACATTGGTCAATGTTGCTCAAGCAGTAGTTTGCCGTAATCAGAAGTGTCTGGGCGCTGATGGTAACCACTTTGAGCACCCCTTGTAATTGCAGAAGTCAAACGTGACTTGTAATCATCTTTTGTTATCTGTATATATTGAGTATTACAATTTTAATAGTTTTCCTTTCTTAAAACGTGTATACATTTTTTGGCACCCTCTGTGTAAACAGTGTCTGTACAGAAAAAGTTTTATCAGTGAAATCTCATGAAGCCAATGTCATGTTGGAGACGCCACTTTGCTGCCATGTGTCCTGGATGGGAGGGGGAGCCCGGAATTGGGGGGCAAGGGTGGGGGTGGGGTTGCAGGTAGTGGCTGTAAGGATGGATCCTCCCAAATCATTTGCAAAGTTTCAGGATCAGTGTTGAGTAGTAGCTGTTTGCTTGTTCTTTAAGCTTCACTTGTTCAGGATTCCCCACCTTGAGAACGTCCATCCTGGTTGTAGTCAGAGCCATGCTCTGTCAAGGACCTGATTCTTGGGCAACGACCAGAATGAAATAAGCTTCGGCCCAGATGGTTCTTAAAGTAAACTATGGAGATGATAGATGAAATTCACTTAAAGAAAATGTGGATAAAAGTCACTTCCATGGAGATCCTGTGTCCAACTTAGAGACTTACAGGAAAGAGTGGGTCTCAGGAAGAAATGGGCTAAACTCAACATTTTGGAAAGAGGATTTTTTTTTCATGTCCAAAAAAAGTGGAACTCAGTGAAACTTAATAGATATATTTTAATACATTTATGTTGGAATGAAATTTTGAACTGTGGAGTTAGACTGTGATATTTTGAAGTTCCACACGAAGAAAACATTTTTTTCTTGTTACTCCTTGAGAATTCTTAAATTATTGATGAAAACGTCATCTGTGCTTCCATGCCCATCTCCATACATATCATTTCAGATAAAGACATCTGTAGACATACCTAGGTCTGATTTTTACTGCGTTAAATTTGATACCATGGCCTTAGAGACTGGTTAGCTGTCCCCAGGCTTGTCCCAAATGGTCCCTTGGAAGTCTGATGGGCAGGGTTCACCTGCCCAGTGAGAAGGGCTCTAATGCAGGGTCCCAGTGCAGCGGTCTCACATTGTCTGTGAGAAGCTTGTCACAAGCTGCTCTGTGCAGCGTCATCTGTGGGCATTGCTAAAACTGCATTCCTCAAGCTGGGGGGGGGGCAATATTTAAGAAATTCTTCCACCAAGTAGACATGGAAGAATGAGGTATACCTGTGTCCCCTGGACACACTGAAGTGGAGGGATCCTGGTGCCCAGCCCTTAGATCCTGCATTTTGAGATGAAGACAGCCACGTGTATGTTTTCCCCAGCACCCCAGCATCACTTCCTCCTGGGCAGCTGTGATCTCGGCTCTCTCAAGGAACAAGAGGAATGATTCTCAGGAGCCGCTCGACGCCCTCCTTTTTCTTTCTCCTCTCCTTCCCCACGGTTACCTGTCTGCCTGCTCACCTGAGTCCAAAGCTCATCTCTGAGCCGTGTTAGCCATGTCCGTGGGTGACTGGCAACTTTTATTTTGAAATACCCATGGTTCTAGTTTTCTAGTATTCTTACCTGAGGAGTCCTCCAACTATGCGACTTGGGACAGGCCTAGGAGACACATCAGGTGGGCCTTTCACCTGATGATCAGATGCAGAAGATGGGCTGTGAGTGGGCTGGGCTACTGTGAAGAGGTTGTCCTCTGTGAGGGGAAGGGGGCACATAATGCTCTCTTTTCCTGTAGTCAAGAGTTAAACCCATGTAAGAGTTAAAGTGTTGGAACGTAGAAGATGAGATGGATCATGTCTCAGCACTTTCTCGTCCAATTGCCAGCTTTGATGGAGCCCGAGAAGCCAACCCAAATGTGCATGAAGCCATCCGCCACTCAGTGGTCAAAACTTGGTGAGGTGGGGATGGCTGGTCTTGGCCCTTGGATCAAATGTTTGAAGGGTGGCAGTCTCCTGTGCATTTTTTACTGTTAAATGTCAGCATCCAGCCACCAGGCATGCTAACCAGATGCTTTCTCCCTTGTTTTTCTTTTGCTCTCAGCTGGGCTTTGGATCTTTCTTAGGAATTATTGGCATCAACCTGGTGGAGAATCGAAGGCAAATGGTAAGAAAGTACATTGTTTTTTTCAAATGGCAATATTTCATCTTTTTTTTTTAATGGCTGTGTAGTATGGGATTGTTTTCTTAACTTCCATTTTTGAGGTTCATTGCAAGTGTATAAAAATACAATTGATTTTTCTGTGTTGGTCTTGTATCCTGCAACCCTGTTGAACTAATTTATTAGTTCTAATGGATTTTTAGTGAAGTCCTTAGGACTGACCATCTATAAGGTTATGTCATCTACAAATAGAAATAGTTTTGCTACTTTTTTCCAGTCTGGTTACTGGAGGTCCATTTCTATGGTTTTTCATTAAAAAAAAAAATGTGGGCCTTGGAGTGAAAGGAGGAAAATCCAGAAGTGACAGCAGTTGCCAGAGCAGTGTGGGGTCTGGAATCCCAGTAAACTTCCCTGTAAACAGGGGGCCACCCAGGTTCCTCAGAGCAGAGCCTCCTGACTGGCCTTGTTTGTGATGCCTACAACTGCCTTTTCAGGAAAAGCATTCTTCCAAGGCTAACTTTTGTGTGGTAAACATATATTTCACTATCTAACATTTAATTTAATATTTATGAAAGCCAAAACTTGTGTCTACAATTAGTAGCTGTGTGATCTTGGGAAACTTACTTGTCTATTTTGAGCCTCAGTTTCTTCATTGTCAGGTTTGTTGGGAGCATGTGAGTTAATGCGTGTGAGGACACCTAGCATGGCGCTGGCCCATAACAGGTGTTTAGAAAATAGTAGCCATCGTTATATACTGTGTTTAAGCACATAGGTTAGTCAGGACATTCAAGTTGTTTCAAAAGGAGACAATAGCTGGCTGAGAAAATGTCAGCTAAAGAGAGAGTGCTTGTTGTTTCAAATGCATCTAAATATAGAGAATGCTTTCTTGTTTCTTCATTTCTTTTTATTTTAATTTTTTACTACAGAACATTTTAAACCTATTCAAAAGTAGACAGACTAATATAATGAACCCCTCTGTACCCACCTCCCGATTTCATCAACTGTTGACTCAGGGCCAATCTCCTTTCATCTCCCACCCATTTCTTCCCTTCTCATATTATTTTGTAGCAAATCCCAGACATAGTATCATTTCATCCGTAATGATATCATTGCATGGTATCATTTCACTCTGTTCAATTTAAGGGGTGGAATCTAATCATTAGAAGTGGTTTCACCATTATCTCTACCCATTATTATGTTAGTCTTCAGTGATATCCAAAGAACGCTCCAAATTGAGTCAGCATTTGGTATTTTTCCATTCATGAATGAGTTATTACTTTCTCCTCGCCCAAACAGACATATGAATCATTGATTTCATGAATAGCTCTATAGTCTAGCATGGCCAAAGGATATCAATGGCCAAGATGGAGAAGTTAAGGGCCTAAGAAGTTTGTTAACTGCTGAGCCTCCCCACCCCACCCCATATCTGTGGAGAGAGAGAGAGAGAGAGAGAGAGAGAGAGAGAGAGAGAGGAATTCTTCTAGAATATAATTTAAAATCCACTGAATCAGAGGAACCAATGAGACTAATAAGAATAGCTTATAGATTAAAAAACATTTCCTTCAGAGGATTAGGTTATCAGCCTTTGGCTAGCTGGTCTAGAGATAACTGTTTTTTCCCTGTTCTTTTGAGTGTTATATTGAGAGTATTCCTGCTTATCCCCACTCTTCTGCCTAATGTCTGTGCTTCGGGTCTTGACATAATGGGAATCTCATCATCCTTACTGGGGGACGTCCAGCCCTTTACCTTCTCATATAGAAGCCCAGACAGTCTTCACCACTCTCAAGACTGAGTTGGGTGGGGCTGAAACAAAGGGACTACCACAGGACTTCAGGCAGGGTAGACATGGCACCATATTCCCAGGTCCTAGACCACTGCACTGGGAAGATCCGAAGGTCATCAGGTAGGAAACCTGCCAATGTCACAGCGAACCATTTAGAGGCTGAGCAGATGAGGCGGGGCCGTGCTTGACCTTTGCTGTCCTGGAGGGCAGGAGAGGGAGTGCAGTGGCCCCGGTCACACACCATCCAACCTCAGACTCCCACACCCCACCTCAGGAGCCTGGACACGGATATAGGGAGCCCCTCATGGGTGTCAGTTCATCTCAGAATGTGGTCCCTGCTGGCCTGCCCGATATTCCAAGGGTGAACCCTCCCTGCAGTGCCTTACCCAGTAATGTTTTCTTCACCTTCTTCACTCAACTGCTGGGGCCACACCTGTAGTGGATGGTCTGAAAGACAAAGGACCCTGAGTGACACCTTCCCCTGAAGACGCTGCAACTTACACCTTTCCAGAGTTTGGTTGAGTTTGGGAGAAGAGTGGAGAGTTGGAGTGGGGGGGGGGCGTGAATGGAGAAGCCATGGAATTGCCCACTGCAAATGTAATATACACTGCAGCCTTAACTGGCAGAGGCTGTGAGGATTTGCATCCCTTCAGGACGTCTAGAGTGGTGGCTTTATGGTTGGCTGATTCAATGGCTCAGTTTGTCCTGAGGCCCCAGTTCCTTCTCTCTTTCCACTCGGCCCTCCTCAGGGCTGTTAGTCTGCCAATACAGCAGCATCTTGAGGAAGAAAGAAGGAGGTGGCTTCCTTTGATTCTCTTAGGGAGAAGACAATTTTCCTAGAGTCTGTAACAGACCTTCCTTTGTATCTCAACAGACCTTCCTTCATATCTCACTGGTCAGGTCTACACTCATTTCTAAACCAACCCCTGCCATTGAATTAACTCACCAACAGTCTCACTTAGGAGCTGGGTGGTATCAGCTTCCCAAAGGGACATGACTAGTGTGGAAGTGAGAGACCAGAACACAATCAACATTAGTTAGGAAGAAAGAAAGGAGGGGTGGATGCTGGGTGGACAGCCAGCAAGATTTCCTACAGAGGCCTCTCTCTTTTGAATTGGAAGGTTAACTTCACGCAATGGGTTATAGCACCTGTGTGTCTGGAAAGATGCATGTCATTTAAATGAATAGTTATCGAGAGCTTGCTATGTACCATAAGGGATGAGGGACACACAGAGTCCTCACCACTCCAAGTGACAACCTTCCCAGTGATACATTCTCACCTTACCCTGTTTTCTTTCCGTCTTCTCCTCTTAGCACCACAACCTTATCTATCTATTTGGTATTTGTTTTTTTAATCTACTTTCCTTTGTTGGAATGCAACTCCATGAGCCCAGCAGAGATTTCAAGGTGACCTTTCCCCTACTGAATAAGGTGGTTGCCCTTCTCCCAAGAGAAGAGACCCCAAACAGCGCAATGAAATATAGTCACAACCTTAATCTAGAAACTTTTAGTGTTGCTAGAGTCACAGTTTCTATTTGCAAAATCCATAGGTTCTGGCAGTCCTCACATATAATGGAAAATGATTTGGAACTGATCAGTTTCTGCTGTGTGCATTCTTCTGGCTTTGTACTGTTGAATTCACTACTTAGCTTGAAGGAGAGTTAGCAATGCCTGGAAAGGATAGAAGTAGCTGTGACACAAAAGCCAAGGAGGACACTTTCCTGAGAGGCAACTCTTCTGTGGCTGATTTTGGCGAGTTTTGCATTTCCAGTCTGAGGAGCCAGAGGAGAGAATTTCCAACGTTTTTCTCAACACTGTCACCTGGACCCTGGGGTTTACACACCAGAGACGTTCTCGGGCAGTATCATGCATGTGACCACCCCAGCGCTGAATTTATCACATATATGATCATGCTAGCACTGAGTTTACTATATGGGTGGTCTTGCTGGCACTCAGTTTTACTTTTGCAGAGGTAGTGGGAGGAAGTACAACCAGGCAGAACCAGCTGAAAGTTGATGAGGACGTTCAAATAGTGGGGACGGTTTGTGCAAGACCAAATCAGAACACGTTTATAAATCCAGACAGGTGAGGGCAGTCCTGCAATGTTAAAAGATACTTTGGGAGTTTTGTGCTTTCTGTGAAGTTCTGGATGAAATCAGGTGGAAGGTCTCTCAGCTGTCCAGACTATGATCAGGCACAGTTGGGCCAGAGCTGGCCACCTGACCACGACATGGAGTATGGCATTCTCTGAGGAGTCATCAAGTTGGTACATCATGAACTAACCAGGGCAAGGGTCCAACAACTCTGGCTGCACACTTGTGGTGAGAGAGCTAACGGGGCATCAGTGGGTCATGTGCAGTTCCAGTTCTGGAAGTTTCTCAGGTAATAATGTCACAGTTGTGAGGATTAGATGGGATGCCCTGTGCTAAAGGACTTTGGCAGCTCTCAAGTGATTTTGTTCATCTTTGAGTCCCTTCTTGTTTGTCCTCTTTGGCTGAGAATTCTGCCCAACAAGAGTTGGGAGGTGCGCTTATGGAACAGAGTGCGAGCCGTGTCCTTCCTGTCACCTGTCCTGGGCTGAGGGACCTTGTAGTTAGTCACAGAAGCATCCTCAGCAGGAGTGATGGGGATGTACGCCCTTCTCTCCCAGATGACTGTAAAATGAGATGGTGCAGCCTCGTGGTGCAAGGCCTACTGAAAGAAAAGCATGCACTGTGGGGCTTAGTATTTCATCTCCGATGGGTGTGAGCTGAGTGAGGACAAAGACCATCCATCTGGGAGTGGCAGGAAGGTCCAAAGAGGAGGCTGGGAGGACACGGCAGCCAAAGCAGGTGCAGGCTTTCCACTTTCCTTTGGTAGAGATACCTGGCCTCCCCACTGGGAAATCTGAAAATTGCCTTCTGAGTCTTTTGTCTGTGTTTTAATGTATTTTTTTCATAATAGCAGTGCAAAAGTTCCGTTAGGTATAATTTCTCAATGATGTTTACATAACTCTTTACATCATAATTGTTTTATTTGTATGTAGTAATTTCATAGGGGAAGAAGCTATACGGGTTTTCCTTTTCCCATCGAGATGAAGGAAGCATTTTTGTCTACATTTCCTTAACACTGGTGAACTTCGAATGCTGTGTGGTAGGTAACGCAGCTCCTGGCTGGTGCAGCCTCTGGAGGAAATTTGGCTTATTTTTCCAGGGCTAGCTCAAGGCCTTCCCTCATCCTCAGGGTGAGATGAGTCCTCCCTTTCTGCGTGCATCCAGAGCTCTTGGTTTACTTTTGTTACAGTGGGTACCGCCCTGAAGCGTCGGTCCTTCACAGTGGGGGCTCCATCTCACTCATCTCTGCTTCTCTCCAACACACAGAACAGCTACTGAATCATTATTGAGTCAGTTGACTCAGAGAAGTTGTGCAGAATAGTCAGATTGAAAACTGCCATGGCACTGGAGAAGGGCCAACAGGAAATCATTTTTTGTAGTTCAGATCAAGGCTTATACAGGCACAGCTCCCTTCAGGGAGTCCCCAAATTCCCTTTTAGTCAATTCATCATAAAATCTCTTACTATGGGGAAGGACCAAGGACACCTGTTGATTTTGTCACATCCGTACCCACAGCACCTAGACTGGCTTGGGTATCTGGAAGCATTTATTCAATGTATTGATAAGTCATAGCCCGGTACCTCCTTTTCCAAATGTGGAAACTGAGGACAAAAAAGCTCACCAGTTTGGAGATGCCCCTAAAGGGACTCGGGCAACAGCTCTGATTTGCAATGTCAGGGGACTGCTTTCATTTGGAAGCAACATGTGGGGGCTGGAGTGGAGGTGTGATTGGAGGGGCTGCACCCAAGGCCTGCGCACCGAACCGCCTGCTTCCTTCTACGTTGGAACAGCAGCATGGACGGTGCCTTGGGTCTCAGCATCTGTTCCCTGGAGTAGTTATTGGGGGTTTCATGTCAAAGCTGACACGCAAAGTTCTGGGGTGTCAAACTAGGCAACATTTCTTACCAAGTCCCTATACTTTGTTGAACAAATAAATAATGCAGATTAACAAGGATGAGTGGGGGAGGGCCATAGGGAATACAGGAACCAGTGAGCCTGACTGCATTATTAATGAGTAACTCAACCACAGAGAAAGAACCAAACTAAGTCATGTGGGAAAACTGGTTTTGACCATATCCTCTAAGACTAAAGTAAAAAAGGATTACACACAAATATTGTACTCCAGTGAGTAGCTTGCTTTTCACGTGGCCTGGGTTAGTAATTCCACAATTACTTGATGCATATTCTAGAGCAGAGTCAATAAATACATACATACATTGTGGATCATGAGAGCAGGTTCTTGCTGCTGGAGAGAGAAGTTACAAATAAGGAAGGTCACTGGTGTGGTTTTGAAGGTGTGAGAATCTGAGGGAAGGACGTACAGGAATTCTTTGTACTGTTTTTTTTTTTAAGATTTTTTTTGGGGGGGGGGAATTGGGGGAAGGGGAACAGACAAGTTGCTGTCCTTTTGTTCTTCAGTCTAGTTGTGGAGGATGTCGCTTCACTGGCCCAAGTTGGCACCATCATTGCGCTCTTCCCGGGCGAGGCAGATCAGCCGCCGGCTTCTGGACGGCCACTCACTGTGGCTGCTGGCACTCACGCTGGCTGCTGGCTACACACGGTAGCCCATGGCAACCCACTGCCGCAGGGGCTGCAGCCCACGCCGTCGCCGGCGACTCACGGCAGCCCAGCTCCAGGTTGAGCTGTTGTTCAGCATCTTAGCTGTAGAGGGCAGTGTCACTGGCCCTCATATGTGGGATCCGAACCGGGGCCCTCTGGCATCCCAAGCCAGCTCTTAACCATCGCGCCACTCGGCTGGCCCTCTTTGTACTATTTTTGCTATTTGTTTTGGTAAACCTGAAGTTATCTCATAAGAAAAAATGTAAAGACATGGCCAACAACTGTAAGAAGAGATTCTCAGCTTTACTAATAATAGAGAAATGCAAATGGAAATTAAAATGACAACTTTTTTTTGTGCATCAGATTGGCAAAACTTAAAAGATTAACAATATGAAGTGTCATTCAGGATATAAGGATATGGGTGTTTAACTGTTGGAGGAAGTCAAACTAGCAAAGCCTCTTTGTGGGTCAGTGTATCCTTCTCGCTCAGGTTCTCAAGAGCAGAGACACAAACTGTGTCCTATCTAAAAGTATGGGTTCTTGAATGTTCCAGGAATATAGTACTTAGTGTCTTTGTAGCAGAGTTTGTAATAGCAAGAAATTGCAAATTGTTTAAATACCCATCCATTGTAGGCACTGGTTAAATAAACCCTGATTATTCATGAGAAGTGTACAGGGGGCAGGAGTGTACAGAAGTGTACAGCTGAACATGCTCTCCCATCCACAAGGCAGCCTATTTAGTGTGTGATATAAGATCAGCAAGAATGTACCTTGTATGGGGTGAAATCTGGCCTCGGATCTGTCCTGAACTGAACGTCATTGAGGACAGAAGCTGGTGGTGAAGAAGTGACAATTCTGCAAAAGGCGCCGCTACCATCAGGGTGGGCTTGAATTGGTTTGTATTTCATAAAAGGGTTTTGTTAAACACTGGATGCCCACGCCCTCCTTTTTCTTCTGCTTCCAGTTGGTGGCAGCCATCGTGTTCATCAGCTTCGGCGTGGTGGCCGCCTTCTGCTGTGCCATCGTGGACGGTGTGTTCGCCGCTCGGCACCTAGTGAGTTCCATCATTTTAATGTTGTTCTCAATTGCTTTTCTGTGTTTAAGAGATCTGCATACAAAATTAAAATTTCATGTCACAGAACTGCTCAGAGACCATCACTGTTTCTCTCTCCGTTTGTGTTTGCCCATTGCTCTTTCCTTCTCTCACTGTTCTTCATTTTCTGCATCACACACACACACCCACACACACACACACACACACTCACACTCACACTCACATCAATTAAGATCAAATTCTTCAACACCCCAAGCAACTTTCCTCAGGGCTTTCTTTAAACTTGACAAGATAGTATACATCTTGAAATCCACTGACTCATGACTTCCCAGTTTTTATAGTTCAAACCCGCCTGTGTTAAAAGATTATGACAGAATTTTCCAGCTTGTTGTTATAGACTGTGAAATCCTTTTACATTTATTTTGTCTAATGGTGTGGAAGCCTGAGATGGAAGAGACTATCAATAATTACAGTCATGTGCCACAAAATGACGTTTCGATGAGCGATCGCATGTACAGTGGTGGTTCCATAAGATTATAATGGAGCTGAAAAAGCTATCACCTAGTGACTTTGAAGCCATCAAATATCATAGCACAAGGAATTACTCACATGTTGGTGGTGATGCTGGTGTAAACAGGCTTACTGTGCTGCTCCTTATATGAGTGAGATTGAGAAAAACGCAGCAGAACCATCCAGGAGAGCCCTGATCTTGTGGAGTAGGCTGGGTCCCTGCAGGGATCAAGGAGAGGACCCGGGCTGTGTGGGCCAGAGGGCCACCCGGAAGAGGTGGAGGCCCTAACTCACCCGGCCAAGCCCAGAACTGTCCCACGATCATCCTTCTAGGTTTTGTTGAATAAATATTTACATTATGGCACCTTTTAGGAAATTGTATGTATTTTGTCCCAGACTTTTGTTTCTTGTTTTTTATTTTTGGAAAGGTAATTGAACTGAGTCCCTGGCCAACATTCGCTCTCATGGTTCTGGCACGCTGCTTGGTAAGAACAGAAAGCATATCCTTAGATCCGAACCTGATTTCCCATCCTGTGCCTAAGTTACTGAAGTTAGCAGGTTGCTTTGGTGTTGGACTGTCACATTTAAATTTTCTCAAATGTCATTCAATCAGCAAATAGTGGTCGAAGACCTCGCCCAAGGTGGGATGCAAAGATGGATGTGCCTCTGCCCTTTTCTTGATGAGCAAGCATCCTAATGCTCAAATCATGCCAGCTAGGGGTTGATTATTCCAAGGTCTTCTAAGGAGGAAATCCTGTGTCTGCCCTCAGAATGCTGTTGTGGGAATGGCACCCTGGAGACCGTGTGTATTTGGGCACTGGCCTGTTAGCCGACTGACCTGGAGGTCAGCAGACAGGGGTATGTGAATGACACTGCCTGACCCTGAGCCAGCTGGTTGCCCTGCTCAGGCAGTTTCCTCTTATCACAGGGACACTGCAAGACCTCACAAGGCAGCCACGCGAAGCCCTGGTGGGTCCATGAGGGGTCAGTTAGTAATAACAGCACTGGCAACAACTCTGGACTGTGTGCCTGTGGCTGCCACATCTCAATGGAGATGGAGAACAACTGCTCAATATAATTTCTTATGAGAACCGTCAAAATGAGATCGTTATTTACTTTCCCCACCAAATTGAAGGCTTGGGTCTAGCAGGTAGTTTGGGAGACCCTGGTCTTGAAGGGAAAACCAGCCTTGCCTTCCTGAGAGAAAAGCGTCTTCCTAGAGGAGGGAAGCACTGCAGCTGGCGGTGGGGTCCCAGCCATGCCGCTGGGTGCATCGGCTTTTCCCAGGACTCCTCTGTCTCTCAGCTCATGTCTGAGAGAAATTTCCTTCAAAACCAATGGTTTCCCAGGTGGAAGAATCTTGGTCCAGCGTTACAGGAGTGAAAACAGAGGCATGCTGCCCTCTCAGCCCTACTTTGTTTCCTGAACAAATAGGATTTATTGAAGCAATTATCTTTGCAGGTGAGGTTTAACTATCACTAGCTATAATTCCAGCCTCTATCATTCCAGACTGGCTGGATGCCACGTGAAGGGGAACATAAGTCCCCCGGAATTAGAAGGTCGTCGCTGGCAGGGGACCTGTCAGGAGTCAGCCCACCTATCTATTTCCATCCAGCAGGGTGTTTGGTCAGATCTTCTGGACTGCTGGATTCATGGACTTCATGGTTCATTACAGGAGAAATGAGAAATAATTTGGGGCTGGCAGTCATTCTGTCAGGCTTTCTGTTCCAGGTCAGGGGGACTCATCTCTGCATGGAAGAGCAACTTTGTGGTCACCCCAAAGTGTTTTCGTGGCTACTTTGGGGCATCTTCAGTGACTGACTGCACAGCATTGGCCCTGGGGGCACAATGTCCTCTTACCTCCTGGGCAGTTCCTGCTTCCTTCATTTACCTCACAGACACTTACTGAGGTCCTACCTGTTCCAGGCATGCAATGACTCAGGGGCAGCCTGCTTCTCCAGAAAGGGCCAGAGAGTCAACGCATTAGGCTTGTGGCTTCTGTCAAAGCTACTCAGCTCTGTTGTCGAAGCAGATGACATGTGGATGAATGAGTGTGGCTGTAGGCTGAAGAAACTTTATTTACAAAATTGGGCAGTGGGATGGGTTTGGCTCACAGGCCATAGCTGGCCAGCCCTGCAGGAGACACGTGGGGCTGTAACTGAGCTGTAATGACTTACAGTCTGATGATTAATATGTTGTCTTAGTGTTAATTTGCGTGCAATGGTTAAGAAATGAAAACTGTGAAATGGTCTTCCTGAGCACCTGATGCCCACATTGCTAAGTCAGAATGGTGCTGACTCTGGGCTCTCTACAGCCCCAGAAGAGATTAGAGTCATGCCCAGAGAAATGTGATTTCCAGTTTCACCATACATTCAAAAACTGAGTTTATGTGATATATCTGGGACTAAAGTAGGTTACAGTTTTTATTTAATTCAAACTAATAAGAATTATTCCATCCTGGTTGGATAGTAAAGGTTAGAGAGAAAATGAAACTGAACCACTGGTGTTTCTGTGTTAGGAAAAGGATTCACTAAAAAGTCCAAGATTTAAATCAAGCTTTTGTTGCTGATTTAATGTGACACTCAGCCAGGAGTTGATTGTGTTCTAGAGCTGTTGTTCTGGGGGGAACATGTGTGTTATGAAGCCATAACACCCCACGTGATGGTGTTTGGAAGTCAGGCCTTTAGGAGGTGATTGGGGTTAGATGAGAACATGAGGTGAGGCCCCCATGATGGGATTTGTGCCCTTATAAAAAGAGACCAGAGCTCTTTCTCAGCCATGTGAGCACATGATGAGAGGGCAGTTGTCTACAAGCCAGGAAGAGGTCCTCACCAGAAGCCAACCATGCTTGCAACCTGTTCTTAAACTGCCAGCCTCCAGAACTATGTGAAATAAATGCCTGCTGTTTAATCCACCAAATCTGTGGTATTTTCTATGGTAGCCTGAGCAGACTGAGGCAGAGTCAATGGTAAAATATGCTCTCTCAGACCTGGGTGGCCAGCCCTTGAGCTAGTCTGGACTTAGACCAGGAGGACGTGAAGGTGACTTTCAGGTGACCCATGAATCTGGACCCTTTCAGCAAAGCATCAATGTTGAGCCTGGAAGGGCATTTCCAGATGATTATAGGAATGAAGAACGGTAACTGTTCACAGGGTCAATTAATCAGAACCTGAAGCTTGTCACCTGTATGTTGGTGCAGTCACATGGATTGTGCTGACACAAGTGTCACTAGCACTGGCCTGATTCCCTGGGAAACAGATGCTGAGCCAGAGCTGCCGACAAAAAGGCCTTGTTGGGATGACACCTGTGAAGGGAAGGGAGGAGTGGGATCAAGCAGGGGGCACCTGGCAGAGATGGAACCAACCCTAACCCACAGCCTCACCTTGTTATTGCGAGGGCCTGAGAAGGAGCTGAGGAAGACCCCGTAGGTGAACCCCTCCCCTCCTTTCTGGCCTCGTGTTTCTCTCTAGCCCTTTCTCTACCATCTTCCATGCTCCACACGTTTCCTGTGCTCTGCTGTCTCCCCATGGGAAAATAGACTCTGTGAGGACAGAGACTCAGCTCCATCTCCCACTGCTGTGTTGTCTAGCACAGGCCTGGAGTATGGTGGTACCAGTCCATCAGTAGCTGCTGCCTGATGAACGAATGCTTGACTGTCCTTATCTATTGCCAGTGTCACTGGTGGTTTTTTTTAATATTCTTTTCTTAGGTCAGAAGTAGGAATGTTTTGAAAAATATGACTAATGCAGTAATAAAAGTAAATACTGTTATTGGGATCCTAACTCATTTTATAACTTACAGATTATACAGTGTCATGGCATTTTACAGTTTCTGTGCATCCCTTGTTGTTCTCTACCATAGCAATTATAAGCACTTTGTAATTGTCAGTTTGTCTGTCTCCTTCACTAATTCCCTAAGGGCAGGAATTGTGTCATATCAAGGTACCTTATAGTTTGGCACTTTGCTCCATGAATGTTGGGGCCAGACTCATGGATGGATAATTGGGTAGGGCCATAGGTGGGTGTGTGCTTTGATGGTTGGTGGTTGGAAAGATGTATGGAGGGAGAGAAGGAAGAGGATGGATGAATAGGGATGGATGGATGATGGATGGGTGGATGGATGGACAGATGGATGGACCGACAAATGGATGGATGGATAGAGTGAAGGAGGAAGGGAGGGAGGGAAGGAGGGAGGGATAGGGAAGGATGGATGGAGATAGGGGTATATGAATGGATGGATGGATAGATGAATGGAAGGATGGATGGAGGGAGGGATCAATGCATTGATGATTGAATTATTAAATGATTAAATGGATGGTTGGGTGAGTGAATGGATGATTGGCTGGTTGGACGAATGAGTGAATTGGTCTGAAATTCATCTTGCTCCCTTCCTAGTAGAAAAACATCTTCTGCTTTTAGGGAAAGAGGCAGGAGCCAAGGGGTCTCCTTGTTGAGAGTTGGGGAGTGTACCTTCAAATGTCATGCAACCACCTCCCTTCTGCTGCCCTGTATTGACTGATGGGAGAAGATGTGTCACCCCAGCCTTCAGGGACAGGGTGCCTGTTCCCCTGGGGTGTTCTACTTGCCTGCCTCCTGGATGCAGGAACCAGGCTGTTCTGGAATGAGCTGTGGTATTTCCTGCTTCATGTTATCCATCTGGCAGGTTCTAGTTGGCTTTGGTGTCTCTCCTCTAGGCTCAGAGCCCATGGAAGACAGGTCTCAAATTGCATCTGGCCACTTCTGATCTGGAGATGAAACTGTACCATTCTATTTGTGTTTGTCTCTAGGAAACCAGGCCCCTCACCTCGGGAAGATGTCAGTTTTACTCCAGTGGGGTGGGGTACTTGCACGACGTCTACCAGACAGAGGTAAGCAAGAGCACTGGTTGATGTGTCTGGTTTCACTCTGCTCATCTGTAGATCCCATAAAGTTTTCTGTGTCCCTAGTCAAAACCTGAATGTTTGGATTCTGACAGTTCTTCCCATCATGTCTTCCCTCTGTGCCATGGTGAGGCATTTGTAGCTAACACTTTGTTTTGAGCTAGCTTTGATATCTTAATGTGTCATATTTATTTTGGAATCACAGCTACTGACTTGTCTTCTTGGACACATAGCAGCCCTAGAATCCACTTGTCCAGTTCAGTGCAGCTTCTCCAATGAGCACTTTTTATTGACTTAATCACTGTAATAAAGAGCTAAGATACTACGTTTACATTGGCCAAGAAACTCACAAACTGTTCCCGGGCCAAGGACATTTGCAGGGTGGTTTCATTTCTATTTCTAGCTGTGTGAAATGCCAGGAGTAATTGCACTGTGGCACGCCATCTTCTCTTAGGCTATCGCAGACGGGCACGTAGCTCCCTTTGTCTGGCGATTTCACTCCAGCTCTGAGTAGATTTGCTGGTTTAACTAAACATGGCCTCTCAAACTGCATGCAAGTGTCAGAGAAGGAGGGAGGACAGACAGGAGTAGCCGAGAGAACCCCGGAGAGCAAATGCTGTGGTTAACGCCCTGCACGGTTGTTCGGGTGCTCTGTGAAGAGAGGAGAAGGGTCACTCTGCATGCTGTGGCATGGGGCACTGGGCAGCCTCATGGCCAGGCCTCTGCTGCTGGCTGGAGGCTCCCTGCTACCCTCCTCCAAGGGAGGTGGCATAGTTTTCCTCCAAAGAATTGTCCCAGCACTCGTGGCCCTTCTCCTGGCTGGAGGGAGCCCTGGGGACCTGTCCTGTTTAAAGGGAGTCACAGGCTCTCCAGGCCCTCCACGTGCATGCACACTGTGTACTCCACAGGCCCTCATGCAGCTCTTTCCTTTCTTCCTGCTCACCCTGATGTGCTCAGTCCAGTTCAAGGTTGACTGTTACCCTCTGCTCCTGGGATCATAGAGAAGC
This sequence comes from Hipposideros armiger, assembly GCF_001890085.2. Taxonomy (NCBI): domain Eukaryota; kingdom Metazoa; phylum Chordata; class Mammalia; order Chiroptera; family Hipposideridae; genus Hipposideros; species Hipposideros armiger. The sequence continues at coordinate 3,694,677 of NW_017731441.1, forward strand.
AAGGCCCTTCTCCTGACCCTGCTCATCAGGCCTTCTGAGGACAAGCCCACATGCGGGGCTGCCCCAGCTCCATCCCTCCTCCAAGGGTTCTCAACCCTACTGCCAACTGGAATCAGCCCAGGGGCCTGAGCAGATTCTGATGCTGGGTCCCATTCTAGGGAGGGGGGTTCAGAGGACATGGGGGATTTAAAAGCCTCCTGAAGATTTGGGGGCTGTAGCTGCCCACACAGCTCAAACCAAGGGCCAGCAACTTTCTCTGTAAAGGGTCAGTAATATTCTGAGATTTACAGGCTGGGTGGTCTTTGTCCAGCTACTCAACTCTGTTTCTCCAGTGCCAGAGCAGCCATGGGCAATGCATAAACGGTTGAGTGTGGAGATGGAGGATTTCACCTATAAAAGAGACAGTGGACTGGGCTTGGCTCCAAGCCCCTAGTGGCTGACCCTGCTCTAAGCCACTGTCCCTGCTGTTGCTCTTCACACTTTCAAAGAGGGGACAACTCTCAGCAGAGGACATCAAGGGTTAAGGTTAGGCCTTTCAAACTCCAGCTCCCCATCCTGTGGCTTTGACGTTCCCATGAGTTGGTTGCTGGGCTCAGAGCCAAACATTGCCCCCCTTCCCCCCCCCGCCCTGTGCCTGCCCTTGACTGTCTCACCAGTCCTCCGTTCTCACCTGTGACGCCTCCCAGCCCTAGTCCCCTTTTGAATCTCAGTCACACTGGGGCTACTTTCATGGCTCCCACTGGCCCGTCTCTGGTCTCTGCCCCTTCGGGACTGTTTACTGTACCATTTCCAAATTAATCTTTCCACTACTCTTCTGAAGCACTCCAGAGTGCCTCATTGCCAATTTGTGTGATTTCCAGAAGTTAACCACAGAAACTTGAAAAAAAGGCCATGTAAGTGCCACCCCGGGGCCGCTTGAAGAGGAGCCAGGATCCCCAAAGCTTCCCAAACCACCAGGGCCCCAAGGAGGCCCTGAGGACCTCTAGCATCTGGTGTGCCTGGGTCTGTGCCTCTCAAAGCCAACCTCAGCTCCTGCAGAGGGAAAGCTTGGAGAACCTGCTCAAATCTCTGCCCCCATCATCTGATGCACAATCCTCCCTTGGAAGGTCCTTCCTCTCCCCAAACATCACTGTCCTCCTTCTGAAGTCAGATGGTCTATGCCCCGCTTACTTTCCAAATGTAGGTGGCACGATTCATGCCCCCACATCAAATAGCACTGAGGGAAGGAGGAAATCACGTGTTTTTGCCCCAATCTTGCTCCTTTAACATTAAATATCTTCCAGACATTTGCAGCCTGTGGGGAGGCCTCTGTGTGGCTTAGGAGGGGCCAGCTTGGTCAGATCAGGCTGCTGGGAGCCGTCCTCTGGTGAGGAAGGGTTCTACCTGGAGGGGCCCATGAGGAGGAGGTTCCACCTATCCCCACCTGGACAAATCCCTGCCTGGAGGGGTCCCATTTGGAGGAGGCTTCACCTGTCCCTGCCTGGAGGAGTCTCTGCCTATCTTCACCTGGAAGCGTCCTACCTGAAGGGTCCCCACCTGGAGGAGTCCTCACCTGTCCCTATTTGGAAGTGTTCCCACGTGAAGCAATCCTCACCTATTCCATCCTGGAGGGGTTTCTGTCTGGAGGAGTGCCCACCTGGGGGGTCCCCACCTGGACAGATCTTCACTTGGAGAAGTAATCACCTCGAGGGTCTCTGCCTGGAGGCATGGTACCTAGAATACTCTCCTTGTCCAGCAACTATTGTCTACATGGATTCCCTGGCGTGGCTGAGCCTGGTCTTCTAACTCCTCCTGTAGGGCAGGGCCCTGCCAATTCCCAGCCCTGCTGCACCTGGAATGGGGGAAGGAAGGGGGCGGTCAGGAAAGGAAACAGTCTCAGAAAGGTGAGCTGCCTGACTGACTGGCGCACAGTGCACAGCGGCTGGGTTCTGGCTCTCAAGGAGGTAGTCCTGCCCACTCTGGAGTGAGAATGAGTGAGCACGTGGGGGACAGGTCCTTGAGACCTGACAAGGTCTCTCTGTTTGCAGGTCACTTGTCACTCCCTGAATGGCAAGTGCCAGCTGAAGGTGAAGAGCAACACGTGCTACTGCTGTGACCTCTACAACTGCCAGAGGTGAGTGAGGCAGGGAGGGGGGCCAGGGAGGGTGACCAATGAGGGTCAAGACCCCTATGGCGCCTGGATATGACCACTGGCAGCCCCTCCCTCCTCCCCTCTGCTCTGGTCTTCCCTGTCCTTGGACACTGCACCTATATCGTCTACTTTAGTCCTCAGACATTTATGTGAGGAAAGGGCATTGGCTCTATTTCACAGATGAGAGAGAGGTTCAGTGATACGGAGAGCTGTGGGAGAGGGGGAGCATTCTATAAGCCCCATGATTATGTCTCTATCCGTGAGCCTGTGAGCTCACTGTGAATGAACTTTACCAGTGTTTCTCAGTTTTTTCTCCCCCCTTAGCTGGGACAGATGGCTCACCACGGCTGGAGCTGATAATGCCCCAGCTGGTTAGGCTCTGGTTAACTAGTTTTCCCTGAGGACGGGGCTGGTTGAGAAGAACCAATGCTCTGGTTATTTCGGAACGGTTCCTTCCCTACCTCTGCTAGAAGACTGGGGTCATTTTTCTCTGCTATTTAGTGTGGGAACCTGGTTGAGCTCCTGGAGGAGAATCTCAGAATATTGTGAGGGCCCCATGGCTTTGTCCTCCTGCAGGTTTTAACACCCAGACTTGTCCACAGCAGTTCATCCATTACAGGTTGGTTTTCTAACCCTAGCCCTGGGTCCCATGGTGTTTCTGCTCCTGAGTCTCTGCTCCAGGAAGCCAGGCTCCTTGTACTTGCCTGTCTGTCTCCCATCTGGGGGACAACAATTTGTCCTCTAGCCTCCCCTCTTACAATCCAAGAAGAGTTGTTGATTTTTTCAGTCTGTTCAGCTTTTTCCTTGTTGTTAGGACTCGGTGCAAGTTCCAAACCCCTTTCTTGCAGAATGGAACCCTCCCTCCATTGTCTTTTACGTTTTGTATTAATAGTTTGAACACCTACATTAAAGTTTGCTTCTTGGAGAACCCTCCCCTGAGTTGTTGAAAAATCCAGGGGTTTAGGCTGCATCCTCTCCCCCAAGAAGAGGGTTCCTTCTTATTTCTAAGACAAAACAGAGGAGCAGCACATGTGTGGATCACTGTGGCTACCACCCACAGATTCTTGCAACTCGGGCTGCTGGCTCAAGGCCACGATGCTGTGGTCCAGGGCCCTGCACAGACCACCTCAGGTCCACATCGTGAGGGCCAGGATGAACCCCCTCTGCCACGGCGACAGGGTTGGGAGAACTCAGCTGTCAGCCTTTACGCCCTGCCTGCTCTGAGGGTGACTCAGTTGGGGCCCCACTGCCTCTGCAGGGCCAGTGTTTGGGGAGTGGGCATGACGATGGTGCTGTCCCCCCTGCTCAAAGGCCTGGGCTCCTTTTCCACACCCCTGCGGACAACCTTGCTGCCATGACCTCAGGGTACAGATGGGAGATGCCCCTCCCTGGCATAACCAACAGAGCCCTCAGGTCCTTCATGGGCAAAGACCTGCAGCTTTTCTGGGTTCAGTTTATCTTGTCCCAGCCCCGCCCTGTCATATGCGTGGCAAGGTCACCTCCTCGCAGGTGTGGATGACATTGTTGTTCTCTCCCCATGTGCAGCACCGAGTATTCTCCCATGTACTACGAGTTCGTGGGCGTTAGCAGCTGCCGGGATGTGCTCCACCTCTACCGGCTGCTCTGGGCCTCGACCGTGCTGAACGTCCTGGGCTTGCTCCTGGGGATTGTCACAGCAGCTGTCCTGGGGGCTTTCAAGGACATGGTGAGTAGTGCCACCCCAGGGCTGAGCCGTGACAACACTCCAGACGGAGCAGGGCTTCAGGGCCCATGTTCGCTGAGGCAGGCAAGGTGGGTTTCATTATCCTCCCGTGCAAATAGGGAAACAGGCTCCTGAAAACCACCAGCTGTATGTTATAATGACAACAAGACTTCACTGGTCATTTCTGGAAGTAGGTCCTGTTCACACACTTGCATCTCCTCCACCATCTGAGGCTTGCACTGCATGATCCGATTTAGGAAACAGAAGTTCAGTTAGAGAGAAAGGACCAGGACTTCACGCTCTGATGCGTCTGTCTCCACCATTTCTCACCCAACTGCACGTGGAGCCTCCGATTTGGTAAATCTGGGGATGGAGGGTGGGGATGGCTGGCACCTGCATTTTAGTAACCTCAGAGGTGATTCTAATGTGAGAACCCTGGAGAACGGGTGCTTTAGAGTTTGGGCCTCAAGCGTCAGCAGCTCCAGGAAGGGGCAGTGGCTGCAAGGGCCGTGCCGTGAAGGCTGCTTTAGCTCAGTCCCTCCTGCAAGGCAGCGCCCTCAGCACGGTTCTTTTCACAGGAAAACACCTCACAGCTGGGGCTGGCCCGGGAAGAATCCCCCTCTGGTCCTCTCCCTGAGGGACCGCTTTGTTCCAAGCTGGATATGCTCATGCAGTGCACAGAGGGCACCTCTTGCAACAAGTCTTCCTTCATCCACAGAGTGCCACAGGTGAAGGGGCAACCCTTGGTGTCATCAGTCAGACACCAAGAAGTGCACATGACAGCTCCAAGACAAGGAGCCACCCACCCATCACCTGATTTTAACTCTAAGGCCAGTCCTAACACACATGCAGACAAGTCCCCCACAGGCCAAACCCAAACAGGCAGTTGCAGCTAAAACTCTTTCCCGAGTGATCTCTTGCTATCCAGCTACTCTGGAGACTTTGGTCATTGGCCATTTTTAGTAGCTTAGTCTGAAGCCCTGCTGAGATCTGTGATTTTTTTTTGAAGGTTTCATTTCCTTAGATAAAACCTGAAATACCATGGGGGAGCCCGGAATCCCCTAGGAACCAAACTTCTCCTGGCTGCCATCCTAGAGGGTGCAGATGGCCTCTCCAAGCTCAGACCTCGGTCGCAAGATTTCTTTAAACTCATACAAGATAAGCATCCTTCAAGGACGAAAGTCACCATCACCATGCCTTCAGCAATGTCTTCTGTAGGCGTTAACTGCTCTCCCAGGTCAGGGTGCCTGGGGTCTATAGAGCGTCCCACAGGGTGTCTTCTGTGAAAATCCTCAGTATAGGGGCTTTTTCTGCTGTAGCCTGTTCAGTTTTCTTTCTTGGCAGGTTTTCTAGGAGAAGAGCAAGGTTAGACTGGAGGTTGGATGCCCGATGTGCCTAGTTAGAGTTCTGCTTTCCCTGAAGGTTGTTGGGACAGCAGTCAGCCCGGTGGGTTTTCCAGAGGGGCTCTTATGTTCATTAGAGTTTATAATAAAATTGCTAGGGAGTTCTATCTGGAATGTCGTGATGCCCCAAAAGAGCCACTCGTCATACCAGACCATAGAGTGTGTCTAAACTGTCTGCTCTGGACAATTTTCTTTCTCAAACCCAAAGCTCTGGGGTGTTGTAAGAAGCAAGAAAGGTGATCCCTTAAAATTTTACACCTACTGAGTAGGTCCTCTGGTAAGTTTAATGGATTTAATAATTTAAACATTATTTGAAGAAATGATGGCCCTTCATGAACCAGCTGAAAGCAGTGCATACCCTCTCAGCATATAAAAGCTTCCTATGCAGGCCACCAAATGCTTGTCAGGAGCTGGGTGCCAGAGGGGTATTTTGTGTACCTGGCAGGCAGGGCGTGAGGTGTCTCCAGGGTCTGCAGAGGGTCTCCTGAGGCTGGTGCCTCGGTAACACGGCAACACTTACGTACACAGTCATTTAAACCCAGTCTAATGAGGAAGGGTCTGCAATGAGCCTCAGGCACATTGAGAAATGCAGGTGGGCAGTCCTGCTGGCCCAGCTGGGGTCTTCTCATGGTTACTCATATGGCCAGGCTCAGGGGCAAGAAAGGTGGACGAGCAGTCAGGACAAGACCAGACAGATAAGGGTCAAAGTCAGGCTGGGCTTCCCAGTGCCCCCCACAGACAGAGTGACTGTCAGTCCTCCAGCGTGAAGCAGCCCATGCCAAAATGCTTAGCTCCCTCCTGGGAGACCCCGCCACCGACCCAGCCCTGTTCATCCTCCCCAAACCCAAATGCTGGACAAGGCCAGGCAGGCTCTTCTCCGGCCCAGGAAGTGCTCTGTGACCCTCGGCCCCCAACCTTGACCAGTCCTGCTTGCCCGAGGCCCCCAGGCCTCCAGCTGCAGCTGTTCCCTCCAGCCAGAATGCCCCCCCCACCCAGCCCCTCTGTGGGGCCCAGTTCCAGCTGTGCCAGGATAGCTATTAGATCATCCTGGCTCATGCAGGAGGCTCTCAGCAGAGTTTGTTGATGTATATGGCATCGAGGCAGCTGGGAGTGCGGGCCCAGCCCGGCCCTGAGTTTTCCGTTTTTTCTCCTTGTTTTCGTGCTGCCCTATTTGCTTCTCTGAGTCTAACTAACTCTCAAAACAGATTCAGCAGTGGGCAGCAGATGTGTGCTTAATTCCTGGGGAAGAGCACATAGGGCTGGGCCTGGCAGGGTAATAATAACTGTTATTGTTTAATCCAAACTCCTTCCAGGGGGATGCCTGCATTCCTGGGGGGTGGGCTGTTGGTGGAGGGGGTGTTTGAGCTCAGGATGTGCAGAAGGTGGGCCCTGGGTGGGGTAGGGCAGTGACGACCCATGCACTGACCCCCCATGTCGTCCCTCGGCTGTCGGGTGGTAAGCAGGCAGACGCAGCTCTGCCATCTCCTCCTGGCCTGCCTCCTTCCTGGCTGGTTAGCATTGCCCTGAAGTTCTGAGCCCGGTTCCAGGTTCTGGACTTCCCTTCTCTCCCACCACCACTCCTCACGACCTTCAGTGGGTGGTGATGAGTTTTCGGAAAACTCACCTCTGTTGTCCCAGCCTCTCTCAGTCACGGCAGTGTCTGCCCTATAGGTGTCAGGTGGGATCCAGGTTCTGTCCTTTTAGAGAGGGACGCACTTCTAGTCTGGGAATCCCTTGAGTACCCCATGTGAGTGACTGGTCTCCCTCTGGTGAGGGCTCCATTCTATGGCCTGTTTTCTCTGGGGGATGAGTGGGTGGCTGGGAATCAGGCCCAAGTCCTCTTTTCTTTTTGAGAATTAGAGCCTCCAAGTGAGCCAACTAAGCACAAGCTCTGAGGAATAGGGAATGCTTTGCTTTTATTTGCGGCTCTGCAGGAACCCCTGGGGTGGCCTATGCGGGAGCAAGCCCAGCTGACCAGATCTGAGAGTACCTGTGACGTCTGTCCCCCCACTGCGGCTGATGCTGCTGTTAGGAGGTGCCTGTAAACCTGCACGCACCTGGAGAGGAGGAGCTGGTGGTTTTCTTGCTTTTTCAAAAAGCATCAAAGAGAGCTTGGGCCTTACCTGACATTTTGGTGGGTCCCTGGGACAAACAAAGAAAATAAAAAGCAAAAATAAGCCCTGTTTTTAGATGTTTAGATCTGGTCCGAGAGATATTGATCTGAGGACTCTCAGCATCCCCCACAGGCAGACTCCATAGTAGGGTGGACTCCACCTTTTTGAATGGCTTGAGGACAGGTCTCCCCAGAGGGACGGCTTGAGGCCGAGGGTGCCCCACCTGTGGGAGGGCCGGCTGATGTGTCTCCGTCCTGTGTGGCAGATCCCTCTGTCCCAGCTGGCCTATGGAACGTCTGCTCCTCCTCAGATCCTCTACAACCCTGCCCATCACATCCTGGCCTACGCGGGCTTCGGCCCGGCACCCACGAACCTGCCCACCAGCTCGTCGTACCCTCTGCCTCTCCAGGTAGGCTGAGCGTTGCCTGCCTAAAGCTGGCATGCTCACGTCGCGGGCAGCAGTCATGCACGGCAGCATTGGTTGGATGGGACTCGGAGGGGGGCTTGGATTGAGGGAAGACAGGGTGGACCTAGGGCTTCCCCTCTCCGGATGTAGGTAACAGGGTGGCAGAGCCAGCATGGACTGGGAAGGGGGTTGGGGGCCATCTGAGGGGAGACATGCTGGGTAACCCCGCACACAGCCCTCTCACATGGATGTTCAACGGCTCCATTTGGCATCTTGGGCATCCTTTGCTCTGTGTGGCCCTGACGACTCAGCCATTGGTGTCCTTTGGACCTCTAGCCTTTTCTAATCCACAACCTGGTCAAACAAAAGTTCGTTGCAAAATCCTGGCCAGAGGGACGAGGAACATACCACCATGACCCCGGGTCCTGTCCACATAGCAAAGTTATTTAGGTGGAGTCTTGTGCATTGGCCAATACCCAACCACATTTGACCCACAAAAGTGGTGATTTCATAGATTCACCCTAACATAATTCTATTGGTCTTAGGGGCTGTTGTAGAAAGAGGGATATTTGGTGGAGCAAAACCTTATTTATAGAGCGTTTGCATTGTCCTTCCATATCCATTCATGGTTTTGGCTTTTCCTTCTTTACATTCTAGGAAGCTTCTGTCCATGCCATGGTTTAAATAGACCATGATAATCTGTCACTTTATGGACTCCAGAGCAGGCACCCTCAACTGTTGCTATTGGGACCAGATAGCTCTGTGGGGTGGGGCTGCCCTGTACGCTGTAGGATATTAGGCAGTGTCCCTGGCCCTCACCCACCAGCTGCCAGTACAACCCTGATGTGACAACCAAAAAATGTATCCAGATGTTTCCCAGTGTCCTCAGGGAGCAAAGGTGAGAACCACTGGTCCAGACAACTTATCTAGGCTTCCATTTTAGGGGGGTGATGCAGCCAGATGGACTCAGTACACATTCTTTTGCCTATATTAATGGTTACACCAATGTCCAATAAGTTCTAAGAAGTTACAATATTAATATATGTGAGGAATTGTGTTTCTGTGCTCAGGTGTGGTGGCGGCGGGGGATGTCTGTGGATAAACAGGGGTAAGGTTGGGGGTGGGGGCTCAGACCCTGGTCATTTGTTATGGAGTCACATAGCTTCATATGTCAACTGAAGGAACCAGCACCAAATAAACGGTGCTTCCAGGTGGGGCTCTTGATAAGGCTGGAGCCTGATTTGAGGGTGCTGGGCGGGCACCCTGCTCTTGCAGGTACGACGTGTTTCCTTAGGAGACAGACTTGATCTTTGTAGGGATGTGGGATGTGGGCAGATGGTCTTCCATCCATGAAACATGGTGCTGATGAATGGATTCGCTTTATTCTGGTATCGTATTCCATCCTCGTTCACCATCAGGGTCCTCCGGCTCTTCACAAACAGCAGCTGTCCCCCTCTTTAACCTCCCGGGCGAGGCCTGTGCTCTCCTCCCAGTAGCCTTGTCAGCTTTTATTGCCAGCTCATGTGGGAGCATAACTACATATGCATCAATAATCAGATTTTGAGGAGAGGACAAATCAATGAGGCTTCATGTGTTTCCTTAAGAGAAAAACAACAGAATTGATGCTTCTATTTTTGCTGACCAACAGCAAGGGAAAGGGAATACTTTAAGTGTTCTGTTGAAGTCATTAGAAGCAAAAAAAAAAAAAAAAGAGAATACTCCCACATAATAGCAAGGAGTGAGATAGCTGTTGGGAGCCTGTTCTGAGTAGTTGGCCAAAAGGAAAATCTTAAAGGGAACCCACCTTCCTTGCTTCTGGTGGTTGTCTGGCCAGGAAAATCAGGGAAGGGCTAGGCATTGATGAATTTTTATGAACAAAGACATAAGCAGAAATTTAGCTCACATCCTGTAACTAAGGGCTGTCTTGTCCACTCCCCTGATGAGGGTGTCTGTGTGGGCAGCAGATCTTGTCCTGGTGAAGCCCTGTCTGTCAGGGTAATTTACTCTGTAGTTTCTGGTATGTTACTCCATGGGTTGTGACAGTTTAATCTGTGATTTATGGTGGTTTATTGTGTGGTTCCTGATGTTTTACTCTGTGATTCCTGGTGGTTTACTCTGTGGTTCCTGGTGGTTTACTCTGTGATTCCAGAAGTTTACTCTGTGATTTGTGGTGGTTTACTCCATGGTTCCTGGTGGTTTGCTCTGTGGTTCCTGGTGGTTTACTCCGTGGTTTCTGATGGTTTACTCTGTGGTTCCTGGTGGTTTACTCTGTGGTTCCTGGTGGTTTACTCCATGGTTCCTGGTGGTTTGCTCCGTGGTTCCTGGTGGTTTGCTCTGTGGTTCCTAGTGGTTTACTCCGTGGTCTGGGGTGGTTTATGCTGCGGTTCCTAGTGGTTTACTCCATGGTCTGGGGTGGTTTATGCTGTGGTTCCTAGTGGTTTACTCCATGGTCTGGGGTGGTTTATGCTGTGGTTTTCTCAGGTTCTAATTTCCAGTGAAGAACTGAGCAGACACATGCTTGGTAGGATCTGGGAGCTCCCAGCAGACCTGAGAGAAAGTTCTCTAGAAGTTTCCTTTGTCCCTATGGTCAGACGAAGTTTGAGAGAAATGGGCCCTGGGCTGTCAGGTCCCAAAAGCCCAGGCCATCAACCCTGAGTGGGGTGACATTCTTGGCTTCAGCTACAGCTCGGAAAGATACTCTCTTTTCAGAATCCTGATGTCCCAGTAGGGAAGTGTCCAGGAAGAGGCATGGCAAATAGGTTGGCCTCTTTGGGCCCTGGGCACCTGGCAGCAGAGAGCAAAAGGATCATACAGCACTGCCCGTAGATAGAACCCTTAAACAGTCACCCTATGTTATTTCACAGAAGGGAGTGTTTGCTTAATTTATTAAAATATTGGTTTTAAGTAGGTGTTTTGGGCCCTTAGAACTTAAGAAAAAAAATTTACGAGGTTTGTTGGCAGGTGGAAAACCTGGAGATTTGATTGATTTAACGTCTGTGCCATGTCCCAAGATTTTTCTTCTCAGAATCACTTTTACTTGAGTCTATGTATTAGCCAGGGTTCTCCAGTGAAACAGAATCAATAGGATGGATGCACATATATAGACATACACATAGGTATAAATTAGATATATAGATAGAGAAATAAAGAGATAGAGATAGAGTCCAAAACCTGCAGGGCAGGATGGCAGGCTGGAGGCCTGGGGAAGAATGGATCTTGCAGTTTGAATTCCAAAGGCAGAATTCCCTCTTCCCCAAGAACCTGTCTTTTTGTCTTGAGGCCTTCAACTGATTGGATGAAGCCCACTGACATCGTGGAAGGTGACCTGCTTTGCTCAAAGTCTAATGATTTCAGTGTCAATCGCATCTACAAACTACCTTCACAGCAACATCCAGAGTGGTGTTTGACCAAACATCTGGGCACCGAGGCCTGGCCAAGTTGGCACATAAAATTAATATTCACACTAGGTTGAAAATGCTGAGCTCTTGTTTTTTTCCCTTGAAGTATGAAGTGTTGAGTGGACCCAGCGGCTCCCAGATGAGCTGGCCAGCTTTCTCCTTGTATATGTCCACACTCCTGTGCATCCCGGTGTCTGTCTGGTACAAGGCCATCCCTTTGAAAGTCAAGACTCACGCACAGCAGGAGCCTGGGGCTGGGAAATCTGCAGAATTCCACAGATGGGCGTTTCCACAGGCAGCTCTGGGAACAGAGCTTGTGCGAAGCGGGCTCCAGCTGGGCAGGATGGGCCCTCCCTCCTGCTTCCCTGGGAATGTGCTCTGATCAGGGAGCCTTCTCACTAGAAGGGCCTTGGTTCGGTGGGGGACCCCGGGCCTTGGGGGGAGCCTGAGCCCCAGGCAGGCCCTTGCAGGGGCACTCCACATGGACTGGGTGTGTGGCCAGCTCTCTCCACTGACTGAGGAAGCCTTTTCTGTTCACTTGCAGCCGTCCAGCAGCTTCCCAGCCTCGCCCTCCACTGACCTCTCTCTGTCCGAGGACGCACAGCCTCCGTCCCAGTCCAGCTCCAGCTTCGGGCTTCCGCCCAACGCCTCACCTCTCTATGCCCCAGCCCCTTTCCTCCCAGGGGAAAAGCCTCCCCCCTACGCACCGTGACACAGAGTGGATAGATTTGAAAAAATATTTTGTTTTCATTTGTTAAAAAGCCAAAGCAGCGCCTACAAAACCTGCTTCTGTGGCCAGCCTCCTAGAGACATCAGGAGAATGTTTCAGAAGGCTGTATCCTCCTTCCCTCCCTGGGCACATCCATGGCAAGGAGAGGCCAGAGCCAGTGGTGAGGACAGAGCCCCAGGTGACCAAGGCCTGGGTGACACCTTTGCTTGGCCTCCTCGCCCAGCATTTAAACCAGACACCAAATGCAGCCAAAATTTCTACCTGGAGTCTCCTCATTCTGGTGTTCTGTTATTACTTAACCAAAAAAACAAGTTTCATTTCCTCCTAGTTAGTTATTATTATCATTTTGCAAAGGAAATATGGCCAGGGATATCCATGGGTGAGGATCACTTTTAAAGGGAATGTGTTGAATGTTTATATATTTATGTGTGTCCCCAAGAAGGGGCAGGGTCTCCACCCTCAATGCTGTGTTTTTCTGGCATTTATTTGCTCGGAACAAAAAGACGCTCTGGCTCAAATATAAAATGCTGCTTCCAAGGCCTGTGAGCTAACTGCGGTCTGTGTGTGTGTCGTCTTTTCCAAACCCACCATCACACCTGGAGAGGGGTTTGCTACCTGAGGCTCTGTTTCCTATTTAAGGCGTCCTGGCTTCCAGGTGTCATCCTTCATGGAGTGTTCTAGAGGCTACCCGGTCTGCTCTGTCGGACACCTGTAAGGTTACCCCTAAGAGTCAACCTCTGCTCTAAGTGGCCTCTGGAGTGGACAGCTTCTCAGGCCCTTCAGCCAGAGCCTGGGGTGCAGCTCTACCTATGACAGACCAACAGCTATTGATGGAGGGCCTCATATGTGGCCATCTGAGGCAGTAGGTGAGCATAGACCTTGTAGACAATCAAATCTGGGTGGAGTGAAAGACCAGAGTCCTTAAATGACAGTTCTAGATCACTGAGGAAAAGAGATAGGGAGGGGGAGAAGGGGGTGAGGGAGGGAAAACAGCGTTTTTTAAAAGACACAGTCTCCTGCTCCCCCTGCTGGCTATGAATGCAGTTCTGTCTATTAGACAAAATAGTCAGCCCCGTATAGAAATACATCACATAGAAAGCGTCCTCTAAAGAAGGCAAACAACACATTACAAATAAGAAAGCGACAAACATAGAATACCGCAAACTCAGGGTGAGTCAGGCCTCAGGAGTCTGGCTAATTGATCTTGAAAAGGCTATTGATTATGGACCAGGAAGCAAAAGCCCTGGCCACTAGTGTGGTGAGCTGTCTTTAGTTAGCATGAATACTATTCTGTTAAGTTTAGACTCACGTGCCCAAGTGTTTTCCAGGAGAGCCTGATCTGACTGTGGCCCAGCATAGCCGTGGCCTCCTCAGGACCAGGATGTGGTCCCCCACTTCCTATTTGCCCACCCTCCGGGTTTTTAAATGGGAAAGAAGACATTTGGCATGAAGAAGAAAATTCCTCTTAATTAAGAGGGCTGACGCTGGCCTCTGTCTGATACACCTGGCTGAATATTAGTAATAATAATAAGCTGGCAGAGCCACCATGCTACTCCTGTGGCCGACACGTCTGGGGTCACACAGCAAGGACCTCAAAGAGCAACACTCCTCCGTCTGGAGCTTAAAGAACCAACACTGTTCAACCGAGTCAGGAGGTCTTTGCAATCCAAGATGTTGAATGTTTGGGTGGGTTCTTTGTTCCACAAGCACCTGGACAGGGGAGAAAGTTGGCTGCACGAATCCCGAGCATGTTCAAAGCACCTTACGGGGCCTGCAGGGGGGTGGAGACCCGTCCCCCTGCAGACTGGGGATCGTGCCTCATCAGGGTGCCCTGGGTGCTAACAGCAGAGAAGCTGAGTTGCAGATCTGGCAGCAAGCTTGTGCCAACTGGACCCAGGCCACCAACCCCCGGAAGGCAACTGGGTGCCAGAGAACACAGGGACAACCTTCGACCTCCACACATGGCCCAGGGTCAGAGACACATGCAGCGGCGTCAGTATTTCCCCCGACTATTCACACCAGCGTTATTCAAACCCACTTCTGTCTGCCCTGCGAAGTCTTTTAATCTAGCCTAGAGCCAAGACTGATAAAAAAATATTAAGCTCCAAGGCCAACAATTTTGCTCTTGCCCACAAAAATGTCTTTATCCCTCGCCCAACCACAAAGAATGTGAACAATTCAACTTCCAGCCTGGAGGTGGCTCCCACACTGCCCTCCAGTCCCAGCCAGTCCCTAGGGCACCTCCCCCACTGAACATGTACCCACACCTGGATCCAGCCCCCCCCACTACCTGCACACTACATGTTCCCATACCTGATCCCCAGTCTCAGGGCACCTCCCACCTCATGCACACTGCATGTACTCATACCTGATCTCCAGTCTCCAAGGCACCTCCCACCTCATGCACACTGCATGTACTCATACCTGATCTCCAGTCTCCAAGGCACCTCCCACCTCATGCACACTGCATGTACTCATACCTGATCTCCAGTCTCCAAGGCACCTCCCACCTCATGCACACTGCATGTACTCATACCTGATCCCCAGTCTCAGGGCACCTCCCACCTCATGCACACTGCATGTACTCATACCTGGCTCTCCCAGATCCCAGAGATAGCTCCTCTACCCCTGGCACATACCCAGCCTCCATTGTACCCTGGGTGCCATTCCCTGGGGAAAGGGGACCATTTCTGCCAAAATCTTTGCCTCACAGCGACAGACCTTGGCCTGGCTCTGCCTGAGTCTTGAGGCTCCACAGGACCCACAGCTCTGATGGGCACCCTCCCCACCCCACACCCCACCCTGTGGTTGGTCTTCTGCTGAGTTTACCCTCTGCCTTAGTCCTGATTGCAGACTGCAGTAGACACTCAGGTAACCTGGGCTGGAGGCTGCTGATGGGTACAGGCTTCCCTTGTGGTGTGACGGAAATGTTCTGGAACTAGGTAGTGGTGATGGTTGCACAATCTTGTGACTTAGCTAAAACCCACCAAATTGTATACTCTTAAAGGGTGAATATTATGGTATGTGAATTGCATCTCAGTGAAAAAGGGGTGTGATAGGAATGCCTGTGAAGCATTTAGAGCAGTGCCAGTGTATAGCACATGCTCAGTTAACAAGATAATTACCATCATTGTCACCATAATGAGTGACCCTTAGTCTGGTCTTGAGCAGCCTGTGGTCACCCAACACTGCCCTGCCCTCCCTACTCCTGCCCTGCCCCAAACTTCTGCAGCCTGATTCTGCCACCACTGGTAGCGGGGATAAAAACACAGAGGTGGCAGGGGCAGAGATGCCCTCTGAATTTTAGGGGAAATGCTGAGCCAATCTTTTCTGACTCACAGAAGGAGAAAAAAGTTCAGGGGGCAGAGCCCTCACTCATTTAGTGACTTTTTCGGTGACAACAGTTATATATGTATGCACTTCCCTTTCCCATTTTCTAAAACTCTTTAATTGATGGATCAAAATTGACACATCATCATCACCCAAAGTCCATAGTTTACATCAGGGTTCACGCTTGGTGTTGTACATTCTATGGATTTGGACAAATGTATAATGACATGTATCCACCACTGTGGTATCATACAGAGTAGTTTCACTCTCCTTAAAATCCTTGGTGCTCCTATTCATACCCCCTCCAACCTCTGACAACCATTGATCTTTATACAGTCTCCGGGGTTTTGTCTTTTCCAGAATGTCATATAGTTTGAAGGCTACTGTATGATTACAGTATGTAGCCTTTTCACATTGGCTTCTTTCACTTAGTAATATGCATCCAAGATTCCTCGAGTCTTTTCGTGGCTTGATAGCTCATTTAATTTTAGTACTGATAATATTCCATTGTCTGGATGCACCACAGTTTATCCATTCACCTACTGACAAACATCTTGGTTGCTTCCAAGTTTGGGCAGTTATGAATAAAGCTATTATAAACTACAAAGTGTCCATGTGCAGGTTTTGTGTGGACGTAATTTTTCAACTCCTTTGGGTAAACACTAAGGAGCACAATTGCTGGATCATATGGTAAGAGTATGTTTAGTTTTGCTAGAAACCATCAAACTGTCCTCCAAAGGGGCTGTTCCATTTTGCAGTCCCATCAGCAATGGATGAGAGTTCCTGTTGCTCCCCATCCTCACCAGCATTTGGTGGTGTCAGTGTCTAGATTTTGATCATTCTAGTAGGTGTTTAGTGGTATCTCCTTGTTGTTTTAATTTGCATTTCCGTGATAGCTTATGATTTGGAGCATCTTTTGATATGCTTATTTGTCATCTGTAATATCTTCCTTGGTGAGGTGTCTGGTAAGGTCATTTACCCATTTTTTAATTGGGTTGTTTGCTTTCTTATTGTTGAGTTTTAAGTTCTTTATATGTTTTAGATAACAATCCTTTATCAGATGTGTCTTTTGCAAATATTTTCTCCCAGTCTGTGGCTTGTCTTTTCATTCTCTTGACAGTATCTTTTGCAGAGCAAAGTTTTAATTTTAATGAAGTCCAGCTCATGAACTCTTTCTTTCATGGATTGTGCCTATGATGTTGTATCTAAAAAGCCGTCGCCACATCTAAGGTCATCTAGACTTTCTCCTATGCTGTCTTCTAGAAGTTTTATTGGTTTTGTGTTTTATATTTAGGTCTGTGAACCATTTTGAGTTAATTTTTATGAAAGGTATAAGTTAATTGAGTTAATTTTTATGTGTCTAGATTCAGTTTTTGCATATGGATGTCCAGTTTTTCTGGCACCATTTGTTGAAAAGACTGTCTTTGCTCTATTGTATTGCCTTTGCTTCTTTGTCAAAGATCAGTTGACAGTATTTTTGTGGGACTATTTCTGAACTTTCTATTCTTGATCTATTTGTTTATTCTTTTGGCAATACCAGGCTGTATTGATTACTGTAGCTTTATAATAAGTCTTGAAGTCAGGTACCGTCCTCCAACTTTGTTCTTGAAGTTCTCGATTTTAATATAGCCCATTTTAAAATCTTTTCTTTTATCATTAGAACATTTTGTTTTACTTAAGAAATATTTCTCTAACCTATGTCATGAAAATATTCTTGTATCATAGGTGTCAGCAAACTTTTTCTGTAAAGGGCTAGGTAATATTTTAAGTTTTTTGAAGACCAATAGGTATGTAGTAACTACTCAACTCTGCCATTTTAATACAAAAGAAGCTGTAGACAATAGTAAATTAATGGGTGTGACTGTGCCCAATAAAGCCTTTTTAACAAAAACAAAGGTAGATCACATTGGGCCCACCAGCTATAGTTATACATTACCTTCTAAATGCTTTATAGATTACTTTTAGACTTAAATATATACTCTGCCTGGAGCTAACTTTCTGCACTATATGAGGTAGAGGTCAAATTCTTTTGTTCTCTTTCTTTCTTTCTTTCTTTTTCTTTTTTAATTCAGTGGTTTTCAACAAGGATGATTTTATACCAAGGGGACATCTGACAATGTCTAGAGACATTTTTAACTGTCATAAGTGCCTGTGTGTGTTGGGTGGGTAGGTGCACTACTGGCATCTAATGAGTAGATGACAGGGATGCTGCTAAATGACCTAAATGCACAGACTAGCCCTCCACACAAAAAAAGAATTCTCAATCAATAGTGTCCTAAACACACACACAAAGAACAAAAAACAAAATTATTATGGCTCTCCTATTAGAAAAAAAATCTCTGAAATCAACTCAGACCACAAATGTGTCAACAGCATAATCCACTCCATACTCTATCTCTATGGTGCACACTCAGAACCCTTCCAGCTCCATCCCCATGGTGCA
>NW_017731441.1:3712453-3830645 GCF_001890085.2 Hipposideros armiger
AGAACCCTCCCAGCTCCTCCTCCATGGTGCACACTCAGAACCCTCCCAGCTCCTCCTCCATACAGCATACTCAGAAGACATGGAACTCTCCATCTGTCACAACCTCCTCTGCAGCCCAGCCCTGCCTGGCCTGGATAGTAACGAGGATGCCAACCTGGCTAGCACAGCTGGGAAATGTATTGCAGCATTTGGCTCTGTACTTGCTATAAGCTTTTTCTTGGCAATAGTTAGAATAACCTCTGGCACCCACGTGGAAGTCTAAGGAAACCACACCAGGAAACAGATGTATGCCTAGCTCTCCCTGGACAGAAGATGAACCCAAGGTGGTCAGAAAGCCCCTAAGATGCTGGGTTCTGTTGTGTGTTTCTCTGAGGGTTCCAGAGTGTTCAGCCCCAGAGCTCAGGATGTATCCCCCCCCTGCTTTTGGCTGTCCTGGCCTTCTCGAGAGAATTGAGGCTGGCTGGAGGAGACTTTCAGACGGCCAGGGGAGCATTCCACAGGAACATTCCAAAGCCGCCTCCACAGTGAACAAAAATCAGAAGCACCAAGGGAAATGCTGCTGTGACAGGGTGAGAAACGGATCAGGTCCCCACAGTGACTTTGGGACCCTGAAGCTGTATGAGGCCAGCATGGTGGACAGTATGGCGGCACTGTGCTTCCCACACTTCTCAAAGCTGTGTTTAGCCAAATGGGGGAGGAGAGGTGGGCATCAGAGTTGGGGTGAGACCTCCTGCTTATTGAGCAGAGGACATCCCTGCCAGGTCCTCCTGGTCAACATCAGAGTCTCCAGGAACTGGGCTGTCATGCCTCAGATGGATGGCCTGATGCTATGTCATACAGTTCCAAGCCCCGACTTGACCAGCCCAGTCCAACCAGGCCACCTGCCTGTCCCAGAGCCAACACAAGGGGCCTGGGTTTGGGGTCCACTTATAGTGTGACCTGGTGCGCATGTCCACCTCAGTCACAGACCAAGAGTAGGGAAACCCGCAGAACTGTGGGAAGAGGCTGGCTGAGGACGGTCCTTCCACACAGGACCTTGGCTAGAGACAAACGTTTCATGAGAACGTGGTTGGTTGGAGTGGCTCAGAGACTGCCTGACATGCGCTCCCCAAACATCTCTTATTTCTCATGCGCTGATATGGAAAATTACCTGAAGAACCTCTTAGACTAGTTTTCTGAAGTCAAGTCAACAGGGCTTCCATCCAGATGTTGCCAAAGGTTTAGAAAGAACAACCGCAGAAAACACGAAGCCAGCACAGTCTGATGGAGCTGCACCATGTTCCAATGGTGTGCCGGGGCAGAGAGGTTCTCCTGACACACACATGGGGTTGTGGGGTGGGCTGAGGAGCAAAGAAGTGGGTTCAGGCTAGTAGGAGCCCCAAAGATACTGGTGAGTGCTCCAAGGACCCCTGGTGACCCTCAGTAGGGCTCAGCCCAGCTACTCTGGCCAGCCCTGCGGTGACATTGGGGGCCTGACTACCTCTGCTTTCTGGTGTCCTCACCAAAGCACCTTTGTATCTTCACACCTCAGTTTATTCATCTTTGAGGTGAGCTTGGCCCAGGGTTTGGGGGTCCCTCCTGATGGTTGCCTGTGATTGCCAACTTCTCCCAGTATTGTGGGAACCCCCATCACTTCAAGGGTGTGCCATCCATCAGGTAAAGAGGAACAATTGTCTCCTCCTACCTGGGTGCATTCGGAGTCATTCCACCTCGGCAACAGCCAGGCAGGGGCCTCTGGTGTAGTCCTTCCCCTCTTTTCTGGAAACCTAGAGGCAAGTTTCTCCTTCCCCAGTGGTGCCATGGCCCACTTTGCTTTTCGTGTGCTCATCATTTAGCTGTGGGGGGGGGGATTCTTCAGGCTTCCATCCTCCCTTCCAACCCTTTCTTATCTCTGGTTCAAGTTGTGACTTATAAACTCATGTTCAGCAGCCAGGAGGATGTGAAGACACTGAAACCCAGACTGCCTGATTCTGTGCTTAGCTACTGAGGCTTTTAGGGATTAACTCCATAATGGTGAAATGCCACTTCACTGCCTCCTGAGGAACAAGATCTGAAAAGTAAACACAACCGAAACTTGCCCGACTGCCTCAGAAGACCCTGTCTTGGGGGAACCATTCAGTCATCGAATACAACTGCCACCAGATGCTGGAAACTTCCCTGGGACCCTCTGCTTGAAAGCCTGCCACAATGGCACCACCGGCTGTGGGCACACATCCTCTCCCCAACAGTCACAGCAGGCACAGAATGGATGTGTCCCACTGTAGCTTCCAACCTTGAGTCTTGGTGTCCCAAGACTTTTGCTCTATGTCAGAGTGTGAGGACTGTCTACTCCACTCCTCACTGACAGACCAGGAACCGAGGCACAGCGGGAGCTTCAGGAAGAATCAGGTCTCCCAATTCCAGCGCACTTGACACCAGACCAAGTGCCATTTCAGCGCTATTCACAGCCTCTCAGAGAAAATGTGAGGCTGAGAGGTGAAGGGGCTTGTCCAGGGAGAAACGAGCATATGCTGACCCTGAACTGTTTCATTTACCCACCTGCTGCCCTGCTCCAGAGGGGCGCCCAGGGGCCAGTCTGCCTCTTCCCGAGTAAAGTGGGCTCATATCCCTTACAGAGTGGCCAGCTCTGCCCAGGGTCAGCATTAGGGCAATTCCGGTGAGTGGGCAAAAGTGACAGTCATGTACAAGGCCTCCTGAGGCCGCAGACCAATAGCATCAATTCTTTCTTCTGTCCTTTTACCCCAAGCTGCTGAGTGCTAAAGATGCAAGGAGCAGACACTGCTGACACAGAGTTAAAAAGGTTTCTGTAAATATTTTATTTTTCCATATTTTTAGGTCAGAAAGAAGCATTTGGTAATAAAAATAACAGAATTATTTTCCTGGGTCCGCTCTGGCAGGCGCGGGCCTCCCGCCTCCACCCTCCGGTTGGCTCCTTGGAGCCCAGCTTCACGCAGGACGCTTTGGGGTGTGGGGGTGCGCTTCTGGGTCATTAACATTAGTCCTCTCAACTATTTACACATATATTACAAGGCAAAGAAAAGGTCTCAAAAGGAAACTCAGCTCGCAAGGATTCAGTGTTTTGGGGAGCTGCTCACGTAAGGCGGGCTGGGGTGACTGATGCCTTCCCTTCCTGGTTTTGAAAAGAAAGCATGAGGAGTGCTTTGTGGCTTCTCATCCTGCAGCAGTGGTCAGTCTAGGGGGTGGCCTGCTCGACCCGGGGGCAGGAGTGTGATGTGATGTCGCTGTGCTTGTAGGAGGCCTCATCCAGGTCCAGCGCCTTCTGGTTGACCTCCAGCGTCATGCAGCCATGGTAGAAGGCTGTGACTGGCGCTGAGGTCACCGGCACATCTGGGCCAGCAGGGAAAGAACAAACACCGTCTTAGGAGGCTCAGCTCCCCACCCTCTGCATCCCCCGCTGGCACCGTGCATCCCTCTCAGTTCCTGGACTTTCTCCTCAGGGGCACTGTTTCCTTTCCTTCCAGGACATTGCCATTCTGGCTTGGCTTGGCTACATGCCCGAAGGCAAGCACTAAACATCTGTCCATCAGGCTTTGGCAAGGCACCCTCCTCCCCCTTTAACCCGCCCCCCTCCCCACCGCCCCAGGACATATACACAGATAGTCAAATCAGTTAAATAAATATTATCTTCTTGGCCCAAATGAATCATTCATTCTGCAGGGCTTGCCGGCCTCTCTCACTCTCTTCAAAGCTTTGTTTATTAGAACTAAATGGAGTTTGTGTCTGGTAGCCAAGACAGAAATCCTGCTATCTGCAGCAAGTAAAAACCTGTGCTGGGCAATGAAGCAAATGGTCTGGCTTACATAAGCACCTGACTTTCGTCTGCCTTTTTGCCACTTTGCCCTGATCACTCGGCTCATGGCCAGAGGCAACATGGGCAAGCACACTCCATCTGATCAGACAAGAGTCCCTT
Organism: Hipposideros armiger; assembly: GCF_001890085.2. Taxonomy (NCBI): domain Eukaryota; kingdom Metazoa; phylum Chordata; class Mammalia; order Chiroptera; family Hipposideridae; genus Hipposideros; species Hipposideros armiger. The sequence continues at coordinate 3,716,385 of NW_017731441.1, forward strand.
TGGTCTGTAGGAGGTCCTTTCTGGACCCAGGAGGGGCTGGTGGTTACTCTGTCCACTGCCACGGCAGCTGGACACCTGGATTCAGGGAAGAGGCAAGCCTGGGGCACTGGGGCATGGCCCTTGATCAGTTGGCCCGTCCCCACGGGCCGTGGCCAGAGCCACTGTCTGATGCGTGCTCAGGTAGGTGCTCCTGGAGGATGCAGGTGAGGTGGGGCAGGTTCAGGCCAACGCTTGTCTCCAGTAATCACGTTCTCGGCCTCAACTGCTAAGCTGCTAAGCTGGCGTTGAACATGAAGGCACCACGATGCCAGCCAATAAACCTACCTGTATTTTCTCTTGCTTTAAAACAAAAAGTGCATCTCAGTACAGAAATGCCCAGGTTCAATTTGGGGTGAGCGAATTGGGTAGGGATGGTCAGAACAGCCGGTGCCTCTGCCCTCTGCGTGTGCAGCCCCCGGGGGTCCTACCTGGCAGCCCCCCGATGAAGGTGAGCACAGAACCCTGCAGGTGCCTCCCAAGGATGGCCAGACTCTCCTGCAGCTCTGCAGGGCTCACTTCGCTCTGTCCCTTGGTGCCATCGACTGCCAGGGTGGCCACTCCCTTCTTCACAGAGATGGTCACCACATGCTCCTGGCCATCACAGACCTTGATCTCCATCAGGGCCAGGGCGACGTTCTCCACGGCCAAGACGACCAGCTGCAGGGGAGAAGCATACCTAAGCATGCAGGCGTGGGGCCGCGCAGCCCCAAACTTGGACCCTTTCGTGTCCTGTCCTGGGCTAGAAGCTTTCGAGTCTCCCCCACATCCCGAGCCTGCCTTGGTGGTGGTGGGGGCCAGGAAGTGTCACAGGGCTCAGTGGGCCTGTGTTGTGCGTTCCTTGACTTGCTGGCGTGGGACTAAGTTTCTACATGTGTGAAGCGAGCGGGCCAGCCAGGAGGACTCCAGAGCCCCTTCCAACATGAGAGGATAAACAGATAAAGCAACACCATCCCAGGCCAGGAGTCAGGAGGGGTAACCATACATTCCAGTAATACAGAAAGAAGTGCACTGGCCTAAACGGAAACTGACTAGAAGCCATTAGTGTGCCTGTGACCAGGAACACAAGCCACGTCCACTTTTCCACATGAAACTGCCACATGAAGCCACCAACACTGAGCAGCCTGGGTGGGCAGCAAACACAAGCATCCCAGCAGGCAGCTGGGCCCTGCAGCCTGGGGTGCTCACACTGGGCAGAACACACTGACAGCACAGGCCAGAATCACACTCTGATATCAGAGCAGAAACAGTGTGATGAACATGGGCCAGAAACATGCTCTGATAACCCACAACTGAAACTTTATAGCATAGACATTCTCACCCTCCCCTCCCTCACTCTCGCTGCCTGGGTGGTCACCATAGGTTTTTATTCCAAATGCTGGGGACTGGAGTGAAAACAGCCCTGGACAGTGTGTGGACCCGTGCCTCGGTGGTGGTAAGTGAGTGTGGGTGCAGACTCAATCTGTTATTGCCTTATCCTGGTTAGCAGGAGAGCTCGATCGCCTTTGAGGGCAGGGTGACTTGGTGAACGTGTTCCCCTTTGGTTCAGCCATGTTTTCCCACTTTGAACAGAGGCGAAGAATGCAAAACTTATTTCTAGTGACTCTTAGCTATTCTCTGAGAAAACAGTAAGCCCAAGACCAGAGGTAGCCGATTAGTGTCAGGAGACAGTAGGGAGTGGTGGGGACTGCATTAAAGTGGACAGGGCAGGCCATGTGCAGGGGGCAGCTGTGCTCAGCACTCTGCCTCTGCCACCTATAGAGGGTCCAGGCTGTGTTTGCACATCTGACTTTTCAAGAGGCACTGGAAATCTCAGTTTATTAGTGAAAGCACCTGACTTAAATGTGAGCAACCAATTCAAATTGTTCTAAACTGAAGAGCTGGCCAGCTGTATAGACAGCACAGTCACCCCACCGTACAGTTGGCTCGCGGGCCCCTGGCCTCCCCAGCCCACAATGGCTTTGATATACAGTTGTGTCAGGTGACCTCATGTCAACAATGCCCCAAGCCAAGAGTGGCTGGTTCGATGCTGGTGAGGGTGGGAACAGAACTTCCGGAGGCAGGGAATGGGTGACCTGACTCTAGGAAAAGTGGTTGGCGCCCCAAGGGTAGACAGCCCCAATGGTTGTTTGCTGAATGCTGGGGCAGCCCCTCTACCCTTGGGGCAGCACACGAGTGGTACCTGCTTTTTGAGCTTCTTGGTGGAGTGGTAGTCGACCAGAGCCAGGGAGAGGGCAACAGTGTGGTTGTCACCCACCAGTGCAAACAGCACTCCCGTGTCGGTGGCGGGGCGGATCTGAGCCACGACCTCTATTTCCCAGGTTGTTTCGGTCCCGAAGTCTGGAGACGTTCGTGCTGCAATGAAGGCGGCGCATCAGGAAGCAATACAAACGAGGGAAAGGTGGGAGTGAGCAGACTGCAGCAGCGACAGCTCCATGCCCTGCCCTCGGTGGCACAGATGCTGGCCTGCTGCAGAAGCAGGTAGGAAGCTGCGTGATGATTCAATGCTGAGTTTTTAAGAGGCCATCACTGAGCCAACAGCCCATAGCTGGGAAGTGACAAGACAACTCGGGCACTCGATTCAGGCTCCGTCCAGTCGAAAGGCACTGGGCCCACCGGAGGATGGCTACTTCCTTCCTGGCCATGCCAGTGCCCTGATCTCCTGAACACCCCTTCGAGTGACTACCAGACCAGCCATTCACACCTGCTGTTACCTCAGGTACAGGTGTGCCACGTGGGCCGTGGACTTCCACCTCCCCTGGGCTCCTTCACTTCCTCTCTTGCAGCATTCAGCTCTTAGCGCAGAATGTGTTAGAGCTTCACAGTTCAATCCCGCTGTATCTCACCTATGACTTTCAGGCAGTTCTGCCAGGTTGGAAGTACTTTGGAGCATTTAAAATGCAATGCAAATGGAATCTGCCACGAGCATCATTCCAACAGACTATATACAATTTTATGTTCTGAATTGCAACGTTTTTACTATTCTAATGCCTCAGTGAAGCGACTGACTATTCATTATGATGTATCCTATCTAAAGCATCTAAATGAAATACGTATACGATATTTATATGTATAGTTTACACAAACAGTTCCAAAAAACACATTTTGGTAGAAAGGGCTGGATCCTGGTTCTCCAAGGGCAAACACCACCCCGTGTGTCCTCCCTATGTTTGAATCATCTGCTGATGAAGAAGTCAGAAGAAAACCTCCACTCTCTTGGTTTTTAAGTGTTTCTATCTCACAAGAACTTCAAAGTCCTGATGAAGGGGTGTGTTTAGACAGAATGACATTGACGCAATGTCTGCACATATTCAAGCTCAGGCTGCCGTTAGTGTGAAGGGTGTATATGACCCAGGTTTCCATCTCTTCCCCACTGGACTGTGAGCTCCTCGAATGATGTGTGGGTCCTTGTCCCTAAGTGGCATCTATTATAGTCAGTTCTCAATAATTGTTCATTGAATTAAATACACATAGAACTGGAAAAAGATAACCAAATATATATATATATATTTTTTTTCCAGTTCTATGTGTATTTACATATATAGCATTTTCCTCTGTTACCAAGTTTTCCCTTTATTTGTGAGGGAAGAGAGGAGTGTTCTCTGGTAAGTTTCCCCTCTGATGGGATTTAGGCACATAGCAGGTTGTCAGCTCATTTTTAAAGGCACCAGCGCCTCAGTTCTCCTTGAGAAGTTTTCTCAGACACAGGATGGGATTTACCACACACCCACTCCAGCCCAAGGCTTCTCAGCCCTCGAGACCTAGTGCATCCAAACCAATTTTGAACTGCTGCGGAGTGCAAGAGTATAGAACCAGTAATTTCCCAATGAGTCTTTTCTGTATGGTAAAGTGGACATTGATGGACTATTCAAGGTTTATGAAGAATGCATAGAGTTGTAAATACCATTCATTCAGACTTTGCTGTCCTAGAACTTACAGGTCAAAACCACACAGCAAAATTGGTAAGCAGTCTTTGTACGTACAGTAATGGGAACATTTGCAGTCAGCAGAGATTATACCTGTGATGTCTTTGTTACACCATGAAAAATGTTTATAATATTAAGTGAAAAAAGAATTAAATGTCTTATATTACATGATTTTATATTAAACATTATAGAGATGTTCTAGATTGGTATGTATAAAGATGAAGATTAAAGGAATAATATACGTATTGTATTAGGAGGTGCAATTAGAAGTGAATGGTTCTTTTCTCAAACCTACCTTTAATGACATGGTAATGCTTCTGACAATTAAAGCAAAGATACAAAGGGGGATGGTGATACAGGGTTCTGAGAGGATGGCCTGTCTTGCTAAGGAGGGAGGAGCAGGTCTCCTCTCCTCCGAGCTGGATGCATCCTCCTTGAACTTGGAGGTTCCACTAGGTGCTGGAGGTGACATGTGAGGTGAGGTCTGAAGGAGGGAGTGTGCTGCCTGCCATCCTGAGCTGATGAGCAGGGGGAAAACTGAGTGTGAGTATTCAACCATAAATAGCTCAGAATTTAGGAACAAAAGGGCTGGGGGTGCCCCAGCGGGACCCTCGCAGTGTGGGAATGAGGAGAGAGGTACGGCATTGCCAGAAATGGCCCCAGGAGAGATGGCCGTTGCAGCAATGTCGGGAGGCTAGGCAGCAGCGGGCTATGGAGAAGGGAGCATGAGGAGCCCCACAGAGCCTGCCTACACCAAGGTGTCAGCAGGAGCCACACAGGCCCGGGAAGCACCTGTAAGAGCTGTCAGACAGGCAAGGCTCTGGACGTGGGCTCCAGGGAGCTTTCGAACCCGCCCTAAAGAGCCTGCACAATTCTGCACATGTATGTTTTCCTGGGCCAGGATACATGGCTCTCCTAACATTCTCAGGCTCACAAGCTACTAAGATCTAGGAACCCAGGCGTAGTGACAACAATAAGGGCTCCAGCTGGAATAGGCTCAAGAAACAAAGATTAATTTAAAACCTATCTAAGCAGAAGATTCAGGAAAATCTTGTGAGTCCAGAGTCAAACAACAGAATTGCTTATCCATCTACCACCAATCAAACTGTTCACGCTGACGCCCTCAGAAAAGAGTTTTTATCATCCGGGCAATTGATAACATATGTGATTTGGAACGTTAATTCATTTCATGTAAAGTTTATGTTTAAGTGAATGCTCATTTATCAGCATGTTAGGATTATTTGTTTTTTACTGTAAATTGTCACTAATTTGATAATAAAAGGAAAGAGATAGATGTGTTTTGTTTTAAGAAATTAAGGGCCCTGCTTTACAGAAGCCGGGGGGTGGGGGGGGCGCCTCTGGCCTGACCCTCTGCCCCCTGCAGCTACACTCACTCCCTAAATGATTATCACTGATGGACAGGGATTACCAGCTAACCTCAGGCCCAACCCCTCCAGCTTCCCACACATAAACTCAGTGTGTGCAAACAGTGTTTGGGAGGCCCTGGGCCCACCCTCACCTGCCCACATCCTCTAGTCTGTGCCATTTCCTGCCTTCTTTCTGCTACATGTATATATTACACACCAGCTTCATGTTGCTTTTGAGTTCATTTTCTTTTTTTGGGTATAAAGGAAAAACTCCTTTGTTGCTTTCAACACTGGCTTGATAAACCTCAATTCTTTTTTTTTTTTAAACCCTTGGCAACCTACCGCCACAGGGGCCGCAGCCCATGCCGTCGCCGGCGACCCACGGCAGCCCAGCTCCAGGGTGAGCTGCCGCCCAGCATCTTAGCTGTGGAGGGCAGCGTCACTGGCCCTCACATGTGGGATCCGAACCGGGGCCCTCTGGCGTCCCAAGCCAGCTCCCTACCATCGCGCCACTCGGCCAGCCCAAGCCTCAATTCTTTTGAGAATGTCAGCCTTCCTGGCAGAGTTACTGGGCTGGGTCACCTGCTTCAACTCATGCTAGATGGCCCTTTCTCCTTCTGCTCTTCTCCCCTTTCTTTTAAAACTTGAGTTCACTGGAGTCCTTGAGGCTGTGACACTGATTTTTAGATACTGCTCCCTTTTTACTCCTCATGAGTCACTGGTGTTTGCAATTTCAAGTACATTTTTGAGAGCTTCTCCGTCTACTTGGACAAACCTAAGCTTGACTTGTCTCAGAACTTTCTGCAAAGCACCCTCTTAGATCCTTCACATCCTACCCAGCCACCCCATCTCAGCCACCACAGCACGAGCAGGTCAGCCGTCTTCTCTCCATCTGTCATCTCTTGCTCACTGGCTAACTCAAAACAGACAAGGAGTGGCACCCCTGAGAGGTGAGGCCTGTGCCTGCACTCTGCTGCATGCTGTCCCAGAGCCTGTGGTGGGCACCAGCTTACCCCTGGATAAGAAGCTGTTTCTTGCTGTTTCTATTTTTTGGTATATATTGGCTTAAAGCACAGCCACAGCCATCCCAACAGAGAGCCACGACTTACCATAATCTAGGCTATAGAAAGCAAATCCGTTCCCAGGGAAGAAGGACCCTTTCTCAGTCACAGAGAAGCACTGCATTTTCGTGTTCACTTTCACTGTTTCTTGGATGGCGGTGTTTTCACCGTTCAACCAGTTCCAGCTCCGCATACAGCCATCGAGACGGGGGTTTATCTGGAAAGACAGAGAAATCCCAGTGACATCCTAGAAGCCACATAGACTCCCAGGTACCATGACGAGAGGCCATGTGGCTGGTGCCACCCTCGTTAGATGAATGGGGCACCCTGTTGGCTCAGGCATGTGAAAATTACTGCAAAATGGACAAATCCTACTTGCGGAGGTTATTTATTTCATAAAAGGGCTCTGCACTTGAAAAATGCTTCACTGCAGGCTACCTTCGAGTGTAGCAAACGCGATGCGTCCTCTTTCCATTGCAGGGTAAGGAGAACATGTATTGTGTGGTGAACCCCACCTGCTCTGTCTGCATCTCATAACACACACTCCTAAAACAGAGTGGAGAGCACTGACGACCTACTGAAAGGATGTGGGACGAGGTGACACTGATACAGCAGTTGTGCCTGGTATTCTTACCTGCCACCCAAGAAGCACCTGTGGAAACGTTAAGTAAGTCCAAGGGCTGGGAATACTAATTCCAGCCCAGACTTCCACTTGCTATGTGGTTTCGAGCAAATGAGGGCACCTCAGCTTTTATCTATAAAATGAGGAGGCATAAGGAGTGTAAATGGTAACTATGGGATGGAAGCCCTAGAATGGAATCTGATGCTAGAGAGTATGTGCAGGACACCCCTCCTCCACCCCCTGGAGGGGACACAGTGCTCATACCACCCACCATTCAGAACACCAACATGCTCATGACTCATTTCTCCTAATTGGTGAAATCACCATCACAATACCAAGGATTACGGCCACTGACACCAGCATGCTGGGAGATGGAGAAACACAGGTGAGGGAGCAAAGGCGTGTGGTGTAGGGAAGGGTGAGAAGGGGCAGGGCTGAAAAATGACCAGTACTGACCTCCCCATTAGGTCTTTTTCCCCTATGGAAATCCTGGCAGCGTTAACAACCCAAATGTTCCTGGGCATTGTCCAAAAAAGTTGATTGCTTAAAGAAAAATTTCATTGTGTTTATCTCCACTGCAAATAGACATTTTTATTATCAATTCAGATGAAAACTCAAATGAGTCTCATAGAAAGAGATGGTGGGACTAATGATAGAAGCTGCACCCTGCTGTTTGTTAATTTCTGGGAAAACTTCCAGGTCCTTCCTCTGGGTCCTTTGCCAAACCTGGTGAGCGTTAAACATATGGCGGCTCATGGCTAAACGCTGTCTTCAGACCGACCCCAGGCTCTGACCCCAGGGACTAATGACGGCACTTACAGGCTGGACAAGGTCTTTCTCCTTGAAAGGAATGCCTCCCACGGTAAGGTTCAGATGGTACAGTCCTTTGTCCAGCTGAAAGAGGTCCCCAGCCACTGCAATCTTCATAACAGCATCCTTGTTCACCTTGATGACCAGATTCTGCTCCAGCTCCTCAATGGAGATCTGAAGAAAACCAGCACTTTGAGAGGTGGGAGTGTACCTTCTGAGGGGCACCCAACTTCAGGGGGACCACATTCATCACCACCTAGGACCAAGAGACACCCAAACTCAGGGGGGACCATGTTTCCATCATCATCAAGAGCCCAGAGACACCCAAACACAGGAGGACAACGTTCATCACCACCTGGGATCAAGAGCACCCAACCTATGGGTGACTATACTCATCACCTACACCTCCTCCCTGCCTGTGTGCCCACACGACCTCCATGCAGCTGGTGGTGTGGCTCAGGCCCTGACAGCTTCCCTCCCAGCACTTCCCCTTTTCAGTTCCTTTCCCTACAAGGGAACCACTTGGAGCCACTTTTCTCATCTCTTATCTCAGGGCCCTTCCCTAAGCCTCAGCCAGGGAGTGGGAATCGTGCCTGACATCACCACCCCACTGGGTCAGCCCTGATGTTATCACCCCACTGGGTCAGCGCTGATGTCACCACCTCACTGGGTCAGCCCAATGTCATCACCACCCCAGTGGGTCAGCCCTGATGTCACCACCCCACTAAGGTCAGCCCTGATGTTGCTGCTCCCCCATTTTGGTCCTTCCTATCCTCAGCTGAGCACCATTGAAAGTAGGAAAACATATTTTGTTTCTAAATCTCCAACAGTTAATTCCATGCCTGGCATACACTGAATGCTGAATGAACACATGAGCTCATTCTAAAACTTTCCATTCTTTTCTACTTTCCGTGTAGAAAAAAATTAAAAACCTATCACTCTATGTGCTATGTATCTTTCTAATTCTCTAGAAGTCTATCAATTTCCTTTTGGGCTAAAGTGGAGAAACAGTGAGGTACTTGGGTCTGAATTCGGTCAAAAGAATATGGTGTCTGTGTGTGGGGCGCTGCTGGGGCAGGGGACTGGTTAGAAATGGTAGAATAAAGAGGAATCATCACAGAGCTGACCCTGACCTGCTCCTTAATGACCGGTTCATGTCTCGGGGTGGGGCGGCAGCTGTGTTGATCAACAAGCTTCCTCCAGCTTTCTCAGCTTTGGGGCACTATCCCCAGCCCCATCCAGGACCCCTCGCGCCCAACAACGGCGGGGCACTGATTTCCCTCATGTGGAATGTCTGCACCCCCTAAGGCTGCTTCCTTCCAGATTTATTGTTTTATCTGTAGCATTGGTCATGGCACCCTTCTCACTGCTTTGGAGATACTTATGCTTTAAGAAGTTAGGAAAGAAGGCACTAAACATTACTTGACAAGATGGAAATGTTAGCAAACATTGCAATGTTTTTATTCACAGAGGCCGGGATGAAATTTTCCATTTTATCTTCACTTCTAAAGGAAAAGAGAATGCTTTTCCCATTCATCTTTCCAGTATTTACTTCTAAAAACCCACTTCCAATTAGGGAGCCTCTGAATTGTTGGAGGGAGTCTGTTGTATCACAGGCTGCTTTGCTCCAGGAGCTGGGATGCACGACAGGGCAGTGTGCTCCAAAGCCAACAGCCGGACAGCTGCCCCCAGGTGCAGGTCCAACCAGGACATTCCCCATAAAGAGGCATCTGAGTGTGAGTGCACTTGGATTTCGGCAGGACCACAGCAGGCTCCAGAAGCCAGAGCCCGAGATGGTGTCAATGTGTCACATCTGACCCTGCCTGACACCAATGGGTGAGTTGCTGGAGCCTGGTCAGGTGACATGTAGATAAGAGCAGGTGCCCAGACCTCAATCCAGTGTTCTCAGCTGCAGCACTATTAACAGTCTGAACTGGAGGGTTCTCTGCGGTGGGGCATCCTGTGCCCTCAGAGTACCTGGCAGCCCCTGGCTCCACCCAGTGCCAGGACCCCCCCACCTGCCAAACTGTCTCCAGACACAGCCAGGTGTCCCACAGTGGAACCACCCCTGCTGAGAATCATGGCTGTCAAGGTGGGGGCCACACTCTGGTTTACATGATGAGATAACGCCCCATTAGAGGGTAAGCTTCTGAGGGGCCTGTCCTGCCACGCACAGTACCCACTAATGCTGTGTGTGAGTGCATGAGTAACTGCCGGGAGCCCTCAGCCTAGGAGACTCCAGGCCAGCCCAGGAGGGGCACCGGTGGCCACACTCACCGTCTGCCACATGCCATGGTTGATGACGGGCCCGCTGCTGGTGACGCGGCCGACGCCATGGTAGCGGAGCTGCAGCTCCAGTCGGCCGCCCCGCATACCCAGGACAATCCAGGTGCTGTCTCGATGGCCTCCAGCAAAGAAGAGGATACCTTCGGGGTCAAAGGTCCTGAAGTCGAACTCCGCCACCAGTCTGGGCACCAGCACAGAGAAACAAATCAGTCACGAGAAGGTGGGCAGCTCACGGCCTCCTTCCCTGTGAGAGAGCTCCAACTGGCCTTAGAAAGAGCAGCAGGTAAGCAGGCCAGGGTCACATGGCAAACCCAGGCCATGCGCCCCTGCAGACACTAGAAGCAGAGCTCCTATGGGAGACATCCTGCTGGTACTGACCCAGAGCCCATCACTGAAACTGCACTGTGGCTGCATCTGTGTCAAGACTGAGCCGATGGCCAGAATGGCCAGGACCCTTCTGAGTGTCAGCCTGGGTACACGGGGACATGGAGCCATCAGGCAGCCATTTCCCTGGGGCCCTCTTGGGTTTGTTTTGCTTTGTGTAAGCCACCTTCTCACCTCGTGGGCTGCAGCCTTTTGAAGCGCAGCCTGATCACCGGTGTCCCTCTGAACATGCGGCCCAGGTACAAAGACTTCATGCTTTTGGCCACATTGAAAGGCACACAGGGCAAAATGTCCTGTCAGAATGGGAGCAAGGAGTGTCAGGTGGGGGCATACCCTGGTGCAGCCCCTCTCCCACTGACTGATGCAGGGCCTCTCAGAACACCAGACCTGCCCTCTGTGTCTGCCCACAGCCTCCTCCCAGCATGGGCCCTTTGCACACACACAGGTAGTTTGTGGACGTCAGAGCCGGGTTCTTGCGTAAACACCCAGAGATTCTATGATAACCTGAGCAGCCGTGGTGGATTCCAGGTGAGGCTCGCTTAAGTCTCTCCAGAAGCCTTGGGCTCCTGTGCTTACAGTTGTACATCCCATAGCGCTACTTTCTGGTATGCTACTGCCTTCCCTCCCTGATAATTTCCATCTTACTTTTATTTAATTATGAAATATGAGGTCTGACAATTAAGTTTGCGAACTTGCCACCGTGCGCTTACATTGGCAGCACTGTACAAACAGCTCAGTAATGTTTCATAACCTTGGTATATCAGTGTCTCATGGCTGTGTTTGTGTCAAGGTGTGGTGGTGTCTTGCTGAGTGGCATTTATTATTGTTGTTGCGTGTTTTTGTGTGCCATCGTGAGAATGTCTGAGCTTGAATTAGAACAATGAACAAACATTAAATTTCTTGTTAAACTTGGCAAGAGTAGAAGTGAAATCAGGGACATGTTAGTCCAAGTTTATGGGGATAATGCCATGAAGAAAGTGGCAGTGTACAAATGGATTAAACGTTTTTCTGAGGGAAGAGAATGCGTCACTGATGAAGAGAGGTCAGGGCCACCAGTAACGAGCAGAACTGATGAAAACATTGCAAAAGTTAGTCGAATTGTGTATCAAAATGATCAGCTGACTGTGAAAAGCATAGCAAACCAAGTAAACATCGATAGAGAAACAGTTAGGAAAATCTTAACTGACAATCTTGGCAGGAGAAAGGTGTGTGCAAAAATGGTCCCCAAGGAGCTCACTGATGAACAAAAGCAAAGGAGAGTTGAAGTTTGCCAAGAGCTTTTGGAGAGGCAGGGCGATGTTTTGGGCTGTGGTATCACTGGTGATGAACCATGGCTGTACCAATGCAACCCTGAAACAAAGCGCACAAGTGCACAACGGCAGTCAGCCAATTCTCCACGATCAAAAAATTTCCGTCAGTCCAAATCAAGAGTCAAAACAATGTCTCTAACCTTCTTTTGATATCAGAGGGATTATTCATTATGAATTTGTACCAACTGGACAGTTAACCAAGTTTACTATTTGGAAGTGCTAAAAAGGCTGCATGAAAAAGTTAGACAAAAATGACCTGAACTTTTCGCCAGCAATTCATGGCTCTTGCATCACGACAACGCACCAGCTCACACAGCACTGTCTGTGAGGGAGTTTCTAGCCAGTAAACAAATAACTGTATTGGAACACCCTCCCCACTCACCTGATCTGACCCCCAATGACTTCTTTCTTTACCTGAAGATAAAGGAAATATTGAAAGCAAGACATTTTGATGACATTCAGGACATCAAGGGTAATACGATGACAGCTCTGATGGCCATTCCAGAAAAAGAGTTCCAGAGTTGCATTGAAGGGTGGACTAGGCACTGGCATCAGTGCATAGCTTCCCAAGGGGAGTACTTCGAAGGTGACCATAGTGATATTCAGCAATGAGGTATGTAGCACTTTTTGTAAGATGAGTTCGCGAACTTAGTTGTCAGACCGAATATTTCAAACATAGAAAATCACAGAGAATAATAAAAACAACTACAATATATTGTAAAATAAATAAAATATGAGGGCTTGGAGGCTGTTGTTTCTAGAAAGTTCCTTGCTCTAGGATGCAGCTTCTCCACTGCCCAGAGTGAGCACAGCAGTGTGAGCCCCCAGGGGGTTCGTCAGGGGCCGGCCAGAGCAGGCCGGCTTCCCCTCATTCCCAGTAAGGAGGCATTGATTACACACCCACCTGAGAAACCGAACAAGCACGACGGGGCAAGGAAACGCTCACTCATGTGTGAACGAATCACACTGTGGGTCCACACCACCTGGTCAGCGGTGGAGTAGGGAGTTGCTGCAGCAATTTCATAAATACAGCCATGCATGTCTCCTATCCCACATCTACCCATGGGGCCCCAAGAATACCAGGACTTTCATCAGAAGCATTTCTCCCAGCAAACCTCCTTGCCAGTGGCTAATGGGCCACAAGCAGAGCCCATTTGGGCAGCCCACTCAAGTCTGGCAATCTGGTTGGAGTGTCCTGGCCAAAGGCGGGGCATTACCTCACAGGTGTTCATGTCCTGGGACAGCTTGAGGCCCCCACGCCCATTGCAGTGGCAGGTGTAGGTCCCTGGGGAGTTGACACAGGCCTGCTCACAACGTTGCTCTGCACACTCGTCCACATCTGCAGGCCACAAGGGAAATGTCCTCAACCTCACTGTGTAATCGCATGTGCTTTCTTTCTGATTACACACATGGCATGTTCCCCGTGAAAATGGATTCTAAACTGTGTGACTCAGAAGACACTTAGCCCTGAGACCTCTACTCTCACAGCTCCCACTCCAGCCTCCGTGGCCATGCTTACTGCCCAAGCACAGCCAGTCTCAGGCACCTGCACTCCCTCTGATCTTTCCTGAGGGAAGGAGTTACTGTACAAGGTGAAGGAGGGTGTTTAGACAAGCTAAGCCCACCGCATGCTACCAGGTCAGCATACAAAGCACATCCATGCAACCCTTGGCCTGAAGGGTCTGGTGCAGGTTTGTGGCATTGACAGGTGTCCCCAGGGTTTTGGAGAGGCCGAGGGACTTCCCGGGAGAGGAGACAGAGGCCAGGACCATCCCATCTTCTCCCTCATGGAGCGAGCAGCCACAGGGCACCAGGCAGGAAGCTGATGAGACAGAGCATCTCCCTGCGCTCCCCGAGGACATGGCTGGGACTCAGCAGAGGAAGTAAGAGCTCATAGGCCTGTCCCCAAATACAGCAGGTTGAGCTGAGGATGGAGAGAAGCCTGGGTCTGCCACAGGAGCACAGTGGCATTTCCTTCTCGAATCTTTTCTCTGTGGCAGGTTGGAGAAGGTGCCCAGTTGTATCAAAAAGCACAGTTGTGTGCATATGTGTGTGGTGTGCACATGAGTGATGTGTGTTGCACGTGCACTGTCTGTACATCAGAGTGCACACGTTTACGTGTGTGTGGTACGTGAGTGCATATGTGTATGTGTGTGGTGCCCGCGGCGGCTGGGGATGGGTACCTCGGCAGGCCTTCTCTTGGGATCTGAACTCGTAACCCTCATCACACAGGCAGGAGTAGGAGCCCAGCAGGTTCTTGCAGCGCGCCTCTCCACAGGCGTCTGCGTCAGCACATTCATCTACGTCTGCAAGAAAAACCAGTGGACAAGACCATGGCTGTTTTCCAGATTGTCAAAAAGGATGCAGCCAGCCTAGGCCTACCAGCAGTGAGCCAGAAACTTGCTGCTGCCCTGGCTGGCTGGTTGAGAACAGGCCCCTAAGAGGAATCGCTAATCCCAGATTCCCCTGGTCTCGACCCTGCCCTCGTCCCCTCCATCCTCTCCAGCCTCCCCTCCCCTCCTGCATCTCCCCTCCTGCCTCTACCCTTCCTTCCATACCCTGGACTTTGCAGCTCTAGGCCCAGGAGTAAGCGTGGAGATGGTATGACATTTCTGATTAGGGTCCCAATTTCAGATACTGGACAGGGCACTGCTTGGCCAGGGGTACACACAGAATTGTTGTTTAATTCAAGTAATTGCAGCACAGGAAGGTAAAAAAAACCCCAAAACTGTAACCCCCAGGGGCCTTTTGAACTGCAGTCCCACCCTACATCCCTGGAGCCCCCCCCTTGCTGCCTGCAGCCCTGTAGGCTTCCCTCTGGGTGCCCTGGCCTCATCTCCACCAGGCCTCCACCAGACACATCCCCCTCTCTGTCTATTGGAAATCAAACACCCCAGTAATGATACATCATCAAGGCTCTGTCCTGATGTTTCCATTCACTCTGCCACTTTGGCAACCAACTAGCAGAAAAACCCTGCAGTTAAAAACCCACTTCCTTCAGCAACAGAAGGAATAACCACAAAGTGTAATTGTTACTTCTAGAAAGTGCAATTGTTACTTCAGATAGCATTGCAATTCCTCAGATAGCAACATAAGTATCACAAAGCTTTGCAACTATTCATAATTATGTTACAAGGGCAGTTTACCAAACACAGGCTCTCAAACATGAAAACTGTGACATTGCTTGTGGATGGGAGGAATGAGCCAACACAAACAGCACGTGTTCCCCAAGAGGACGCTCATACAACTTCAGGTTCTTTATCAGTATTGATCTGTGGTGATGCTTCTGAACCTGTCTTTTATTTCAGGAGTCAGTCTGGCCAACCCCATGTCCGGGAGCTTAGAAACCTGGCTTCCCCCCAGCAAGTGCGGTGGTGAGTCCAGATTGGCACCAGCCACACCAGGGACACTGGGCAGAGCACCTTGGGAGCAGGGAGCGGACTCTGCTCTCCTGGGTGGGCACCACGCTCACCCTTTGGGGCTGCAGGACATGGGGCCGCCCTCTCAGAGTGGCTGCCTTGCACAAAGAATGGTTCGTCAGGGCAAACTGACCACAGCTGATAAGATCCTGCCACACTGCAGGAAAAACTCCAGGACAACCTTGCATGCTTTGTCAGCCTCATTGGCTCCAGAAAAGCTTCTGATCTAGGCAGATGATTGGCCCTGGATGTTTCTGAGTTGGCAGCCAAGAGAGTGCCTAGTGACTTGTCCCCATAGGCTGAGCATTGCTGCTGGACAGAGTGGGCACTGTCTGGCCACTCCACAATGTCCCTAAACAGGAGTCCTCAAGCCCTAGCTTCTCAAGAGCACTTGCAGGGCCTGCTAAACTTGGATGGCCCACCCCCAACTTTCTGACTCAGGTGGCAGAGAGGACGTGATACGCTGCATTTCTCACAAGTCCCAGGGATGCTAGCCTGGACCACATGTGGGGACTGGGCCTAACAGAAGCGCCAGGGCAGGGCCTGGAACCGGGGCTTTCTGTCCTGATGGGAGTCTGTCCTTTCCACATCCCAGCAAACCCAGCACTGGGCTGTCCCTTCCCCACAAGAAACAGCAAGCGGATGGGTCCCTGAATCCCACTGTGTTCATCCTGACCACAAGTCATCTCACTTTCTTCTCCCACAGCTACCGTATTGCCACAGAGCCTGCTGCAATGCAGTGGATGGCTCCAACCCCACGCTGCGGGACCTCCATGACCTTAGCCCTCTCCACTTCCTCCTCCTTTATCCTCAATCGTCTTGACACTTTGCCCATTGAAGATGCCACTGTCCAACTGTTAACCACGGAATGCAGTGATACAGGAAAGCCGTACATGGGCAGGCAGGCGGATGGTGTTGCCACTGGGCACAGAAAGCCAAGGCCCAATCTGAATGTGTGCACTTTGGCCAAGGGGCCCACCAGCCCTGAAAGAGGTGCCAACCTCCCTCCTCCTGGGAGCCCTCATCTGCTTCTCCCCTTAGGAGAGGCACCATCCTGGCCCACCTGCTGGGCCATGCAACCTGGGGCTGCTCAGTCCCTTCCTGCAGCCAACAGTAGATGGTAGAGTCCTGAGCCCCTAACCTCATTAGCCCAGTGCCACTTTTCTCACACTGTGCACGGAAAGTGCTTGAAGCAGTGGTGCAGGGACCCCTGCTTCCTCCCTCCCAGCATCTCAGGGTCTGACCCATGAGGCATGATGGAAAAGTCCAGTCTCTTCCATGGTTCTCATTCCCTACAGCCTCCTGTGCCTGGGTCTGGGGTCCCAAAGTCCCAAAACAAATAGTGATGGCCAAGAGAAGAGAGGTGTGTGACAGCCAGTATCTGCAGGCACACCCTGAAACCTGGCAGCGAGGGTGGGTCTCCTACCATCACACTAATTATTAATCTGTCATGCTAATGAGAGTGCCTTGTAGCCCCCTGACTCAGGCAGGTGCATAACCCCACCCCGCTGTCCTGCACGCTGTTTGGGGGGAAAAGGCAACAGGAGGCAGGGGCTCTCTCGCACTACTGTGTCCTCCTCAAGCTTCACAGACTTGGTGGGAGATTGAAAGTAGACTAGTAATTTGATCACTTGAGGACTTTCCAGGAGGTAAAAGCAGGACTTTTTAAAGGAGGGCTTCTCTCTGCAGTGCACAGCACCATTGCCTGCGTCCAAAGAGTCCAGCGCAGGGCCCAGCCTGGAACCTGACAAACAGTCTGGGAAGCCCCGAGAACTCCCCTGTGGCTGCAGGACACCCGGTGCAAACCTTGAGCTGAAGAGCTCTGGTTCTGCAGAGAAGAACAGGGAGGGACAGGGTCTTCAGGTCATTGTGAGATCACCGGGCACTCTGCTAAATACTTCTGCCCAACAACAGGAGTGTCCTCAGCTGCTCTTAAAGATAAGGACACTGCCTGCAGGGTGCAAGACCGATTCTCAGGCCGTGAAAGAGCTGGGTCTGGACTTGGCACTTGGCCGGCAACCTGATGGAGAGTGGCTGGCCTCAGGCTGAGGCAGGCAGGTAGAAAGGGAAGTGGGTTACTCTGTGCACTCAGGTGGGAATTATCTCCAGGGAATAAATACGCCCTGGGTCATCAGTGCTGTGGACGGATGGTGGCCACTGCTGTGGACAAAAGTGGAAATTGTTTTACGGATGGTGAAAATCGCTCTTGTCCTGACTCAGAGATTCGTCCTGTGGTGCCAGGCCGGCCTTGCACTCTCACGCCGGACACCGCTTCTCCCTGAACACAGCCTGTTCCATTTCCTGGGTGAGCTGCCAGCGCCACTAAGAAACGTGCGCAGGCTCTCAGGGATGCTGCGGCCAGACAAATGTTAGCATGTCTGGGTCGGAAGGTGAGGAGGAAGAAGTCGCCCTTAAAAAGTAGGGTGCTGCTCCTGTGCAGCGCATGGTGGCTTTGACCAGGCAACACCTGGAGAGGGGCAGAGGGGACAGGGCCACAGTTTGTAGTGTTCTTCTGGGGTGTGCTCAGGGCGCTATGCTGTGGGGAGCCCCAGACTGGAC
The DNA here is from genome assembly GCF_001890085.2 of Hipposideros armiger. NCBI lineage: Eukaryota > Metazoa > Chordata > Mammalia > Chiroptera > Hipposideridae > Hipposideros > Hipposideros armiger. Next base: position 3,734,165 of record NW_017731441.1, read on the forward strand.
TGTCTGGAAGCAGAAGACAAAGCGGGGTGCTGACCTGCCCCTTGCTTTACTCAGCGTGTAGGTCTTTCCCGGAGGAATGCTGACAACTGGGCAGGGAGGGGGCCTCGGGGAAATGAGCTGGGTGGGTGTGGAGAGGTGAGACCCCTGGGACGCAGCCTCTACCCCCGGCCTCCTGCCATGGCCCCTGAGATGCCCTGGGCTCTGACTTGCACAGAAAAGCCTGCAGAAGCCGGGGCACTGGAAGGAGGTCCGGGAACCGCACCCCCTCCGGGAGCAGTGATCTCCATCTCCTCGCTGGGCCGGCCTCACCACAGACACGGTGGGTGAATCATCCTGTGTCGAGGTGGTGCTGGGACAGATCCCTGTGGCTGCTGACATGCCCGGGCATGTGCTCTTTCTGCAAAACACCCCTCCTTCCCCCTCCCCTCCCCTCCAGAACCAAAGGAACCAGCCACTGCCAGCAGCCTCTCGCAGAAGACCGAATGTTGGGACTGCCAACTTCAGCAATTTGGCAATTGCAAAAGTAAAAGTGGGGAGAAGCAGAAAGGAGGGCAACCGGGAGATGAAGAGAGAGGTCAGAGGAAGCCCGTGGGCGGGTCCTGCATCCAGGGCCTTACCTTGGCAGGTCCTGCCGTCCGGGGAGAGTGAGTAGCCACTGTAGCAGGCACAGTGGAAGCTGCCCGGCTTGTTGTAGCATATTTGGTTGCACCCTCCATTCTGCTGGCTGCATTCGTTGATATCTGGGCACACACAAGACACAGAGGGACTGGGGAGAGCCCAGGGGTGACATACAGCCCACCTGGAGCCTATCTCCACTGCACCCGCCCTCAGATCATGGGCAGGAGGGCATAAGGAGACCCGACAGTGCTGTGGACGGTGACAGTCTCTGTGGCCATCCAAGTGTGCACGCGAGGAGGGCAGAAGTCGGAAGTGCCCGAAGACACACACAATCGGGCAACAAAGCCCAAACCCAACCTGGCCAAGCCCTGCACAAGCTGAGCTGGGCCCTCACAGACCACCTATGGGACAAGCCTCCAGTTCAGCTTAGCTGCCCCAGAAAGGAACAGCAGGAAGCCCTGAGATGGGACAAGGCTCTCCACCCAAGGGTTCTACCCAGGTCCTGGGCGATTTTCCTCGCAGCTTCTTTGCTGACAATGCACAGCTGCCAAGTCAAGGGGGGTTGGAAAGGGAATTACTCTCATCCCCTTTTCAATCAGTGGGGGTTGAGGTTAACAGGGGCAGCCCCTAGGCTCCTGTGTGGTGTTCCTACTGCTCCACAGTGGTTCCTTCCTTTGTTTCAGTCCTGCTCTGAGAGGAATCACCCTGCTCCTCCCCAGTTCTCTCGAGGAGCTAACCCGATGGCGTCTCAAGCCCCTGTCCTAGGAGGCAAAAGCAGGGCCTCCCGCACTGTCTAAAGGTTCTAGCTCTTGTGATGCCCTGCCTGCCCGTCTTCTCCCTCTTCACCAGGGAGCTGAGCAGAGGCTGGCCATCAAGGGGCCTGGATCCTAGGATAGCCTGCAGGCACCTCCAGCCTCCCCACTCCTGTCTCAGCCAGAACAGGCCATCACGGCTGTGTCCCCAAGTGGGCCAGGGAGGGGGTTGGGGCAAGGAGAGGAAAACAGAAGGGAGGTAGACCCTCCAGCCCAAAGGCGGCCCCCTCGGACAGTCCTGCAGGGAGGTCCCAACACCCACACTCTCAACCCTGCCCACAGTTGTGGTGGTCTTACCTTTGTCACAGAGCCGACCCCCCCAGCCAGCTTTGCACTGACAGTAGAAGTTGCCCATGAGGTCTTGGCAGACTTGGGTTCCCTTCTTATCGCAGGGGTTTGGAGAGCATTGGTCAGGCAGGTCTGAGACGAAAGGAAGGAGAAAATTGTCCTGAGTTGCCTCTCTCTGGTCAGCTGGGAAGGACCGGTCATGGTGGGCAGGAGCCCCGCCTCTCATTGGGCCCTTGGGAACACTGGCCGTGGCAGGAGATCCCGAAGCAGGCCCTGGGCACCTGCATCCCTTCTGCTGGCCAGGCTGGCTACACAGAGCTCCCACCTCTGCAAGGGAGTACAGTCACAAAACAGGCTGGCCAGGCCCTTGGCCAGTTCCAGGAAACCCAGGTCAAGTTGGAGGGAGAGGCTACCCACCCATCAGGCCAGGGGCGTTGGGGTCTCGGCCTTCAGGGAGTGGAGGGGGCAAGGCGTGGGCCTGGCTCAGCCCCATGAGCACAGACCTCCCAGGGAGCAGGTCAACAGACCCCTGGCTGACCCAAAGGCCTGCCAGGCAGATGTGGAACATTCCCCCATCCCTGGAGGACATCTCCACCCTTTTAGACCAGGCCCCCTGCCCACTCAAACCCTAAGCCCATCAACCTTCACCAAAATTCTCTCCACTGGGCTTGGCCACTGCGGGAGCACTGCCCCCACTCTCTCTCCCCCCACCCCCCATTTTTTTCCCCCAGAAATCTGCCTGCACAGGACAGGGGACTGCCCTAGGCCCAGGCTGCACTGGCCACTCCCAGGTCCTTCCACAGTGTCTTGGGGTGGCTGAGCCCAGGCCAGATTTACTCTGACCTACTCACTTGGGGAGCCTTCTGTCTGGACCGAGCATGTCAATCACTGACACCATTTCTGCTTGTTTTAGAGCCTATAGATAAGAGGCTATGTAGAGTGCCTCCATGAGCCAGGGAGCTTCTCACAAACACAGATGAGGCTTCCACAACACAGAGCCCAGAACATCACCAGCATGACCAGCGGGGAACTCACCTCATGGCGATTACACGCTCCCAGGCTTCAAGCAGCTGAGAACAGAGTACTTGGGGGGAAAGCTATGATTGCATCCAGAGCTCCAAGAACCCTTCCAGGGGGCCCCTGGCCAAGCCAAGGTGGGCCTGGCAGGGAGGGACAGGCCTTTCCATCCACTTTTCTGCTATCACCGCTCAATCTGAAACACTCTGTGGGGTTTTCAGAACACTGTGGAGAGGCTGGACTCCACCGGGGTGAGGAAGGGTCATGTCTGTAGGCTCACACGGCAGCTGAGACATTTCTGGGAGGCTGCAGAAACCTGGAGCTGGCCAGGCTCAGACAGCGGAAGAACCGCAGCAAGTCTTAGAGGAACAGCCAGCCCTGCATTCACTGCTGCTCGCTGGTTCAAGTTTTCCTGAAACCCTCAAATGGAGCTATGTCCTGACTCAGCCCACTCCAGGCTCAGTGTCCACACTGACCTCTAGCCGCATGTCCCCACGCAATTCACACAGAAAGCACCACAGGATCTCCTCTTCCTCAATGGTCTGCAGGTTTCCCCTCTCTCCCATTCTTTGTATAAATCTTTTTGCTTTTGCTCCCTACACAATCTCTAATGGTCTTCCTCGCATGAGCCAGCAGACATGAAACATTTCCCAGTGACTCTCTGCCATTTTCCTATTTCTAGTCTTGTCCCATCCAGAGTGGACATGCCTTATCCAGCCTCTGAACAACATGGGGTCCATGGCTGAGGTCCAAACGAAGGACTGAGGCTGATTTGCTCACAGTCAGAGTGAGAAGGCGCCCAGACCGTCCTTAGTAAACCTGCTGGTGCCCGTGGTGAGTGGATTTTAGCCGCATTGACAACTGACGGCAAAATCTGGCTTCTCTCTCTTTGTCTCTCTCTTGTGTCTAATTAAGAGCAGCTAGGTACATTTCTCCAGGCCAGTTAGCTGCCAAAAATCCCCAGGCCCAGGCAGGTGGCTGAGCAGACAGCAAAAAGGCAGGTGACACCAGGACCATGCCACCCAGGTCCGGCTCAGAGCAGCCACACTGACATTCTCTCTGACACTGGCATCCACCATCATTCAACCACTTCACTAGTACGGTTTCCCAGGGCCATGCATCCATCTGCAGCACTTTAATCGGGCAGGTATTACCACTTTTTTAATTTATAAAGTGAATAGCCCATCTTAGGTAATGTGACAGGTTGGCAGCACTGGAGAAGCTTGTCTGACCCCAGGGAAATTTGGATGCAACAGTTCTCCAGCTTTTCCTCTGTCCCCCCCACCCCCCACCCCCATACAGATCCAAAGTCACCATTTATTCCACTGTCTGGTCATTGGGAACAGGCCCAAACCAAAAGAATCGCCAACTGCGGAAAGCAGCAGGCCAGAGGCTGTCTTGGTGTCACCCCTGATTTATCACTTTTCTTAATATGACTGGTGCTTCCAGCCTGATGCCAAGTTTGGGCATAGCATTTCCTCCACAGGGCTTGCTCTTGTCACCAAAATGAGTTCCTGGTAGAGCTGTTTCCCCGATGCCAGCACAGGAAACAAGTGACCTCTGCATTCCTCCAGCTCACCTGAGGTCAGCCCTTGTGGCTGGCGTAGTCTCAACACTCAACTGCGCTTTGTGTAACCTCAGCCATCCACGTGGTCTGGGCACCCCGCTCCTTGGGGAATTTGCAAAATCGTGTCTGAAAACCTGGAATCGGAATCTTTCATCGTGTTCTGCTTGTGACCTTTCCACAGCACACCTCACACTGGGCTTGTGTTGCAGGACCACAGCCAACAAAACCCTTGCGAGTGTATACCGAACACAGAGCCTGCTAGTATTTTTGAGACATTGTGCTGTTGTTTTTGGCAAGGGGCTGTGAATGCCTTTTATAGGTAAGCAAGCAGGAACAGGGTTCAGCAATCAGAGGAATTTGGTCATGGAACGCTGTGTCACTCATAGCTGCCTCCAGCCGACAGAGCAGCCCTGCGGTCCCCATGTCGCTGCTCTGGTTGCCTCTCCATGCCGCTGCATTTGCTATAATGAGGGTTACACTCTGGGGACAGAAGGACTGGGGAAGGTGACGTGAAGCCCAGCCCCAGGACTAGAGAGATGAAGAGACAGCTCTGCCTTCCTCACCTCGTCTTGGCAGGAAGGGGCTTCGAGGGCAGGAGGGTCAGAGAGACCAGGGGTAGGTGACGTGTGCAGGGCTTGGCCAGCACATGAGCCAGGATGGAGCAACTCATTCACCTGATGCCTCCCATGACCAAGAGATGAGGCCCAGATGGGCCTGCATGGGAGCGAAGTAAAGGAGGTGGTGCGCGTCTCCACTTGACGTATTTGGTTAAAGATTTAAAGTTATTTTAGAAGTACACACATGCACCTCTGGCACAAAGCACTGGTTAACTTCGTCTGGAATTTGCCTGGAATGCCTAAACCCCCTTTAAGAAACTCAGGGTCCCCAGAGCTGAGGGGCCAACATCAGCTTTCACTGGGGTGGGATTTTCTAGGAGAGTCCTAGACAACACCCACCCCTGGAAAAACTCCACCTAGTGCTGCTTTTATTTACTTCCCTGTTGTTTATCTCTAGAGCAAAAGGAAGGAGGCATGTGCATCTGAGCAGCCAACACTCAGCAGGTGCCCAGCACACTCTTGAGAATTAAGGCAAACCTATGCAGGTCTCGGAGCACCCAGGGAGCCCACAGAGAGTTTCTGGGCTGCTGGGTGCCCTGACGCCAGGCCTCTGGCTGGAACGGGCTGTTGAGGAGATAAGGGGTTATCTTGGCCTTGAGAGGGTTGTGTTGAAGGAAAGGGAGGAAGGAACTCATTTGCTGCAGTGGGCTGGAATGTGAAGCATCTGCTGACAGCCAGCGGAATGCCTCTCTCAGGTGCTTTTTGCACTCCTTTTCCAAAATTTGAAGGAAATGACAAGTTATAACCTGGAAAGCGGGGCCCACTTTCTTGTCCGAAGCAAAAAGGGTAAAGAGATCCTCCTTCATGAGGAGAGTCAGGCCTGGGGCTCATCAAACATGACCAGAGCAAAGCAGAGCAACCCAGGCTTCAGAAACTCATCCCAGACCCTCCTGCCTGCGAACAGGGAGGGTAACACTATCAGCGGGAAAGACCACCCCAGGCCCAGGACTTGTCAGGGCTGAACACTGGCAACTAAAAGATGATCTCTTGGAGACTATTGCTTTAATTTTAACAATAATGGCTATCAAAGCACTCAGCTATGATAAGCTGCCCGTGATCACCAGAGACAGCTATTTTTAGGAAGGAACGAATGAAAATGGTGCAAAGTTGCCTGAATTGACCCCACATGCACTGAAGCCTGGAAGGCATATATCCTGAGGACCGCAAGACCGGGCGTGTGTCCTTCCCAAGTGACAGCATCACAGGCACCTCTTCCTGGCACTCTTTACAGGGCTCCTCTGTAAGGCTAGCTGGTGTATTTGTGCAGTACCTCAGGCTTCAGAGACGTTCGTCACGCCTAGGCATCACTTGAGGTGCAGAGACAGTGCCCTGGTCAAGTGCCTGAGGACGACACACTTGACCCATGGGGAGAAGTTGGGGGAGAGCGTTGCTCAGGGTCACAGTGGGTTCTTGGCTGGATGGAGAGACCAGGAGTGGGAGGCAGCTTCCTAAGCTGCTAGAAACTGCGTTTAATACTTCTGGCACAAGCAGCTGCATGAGGTTTATCCTCTAAACGTCAGCTCAGGAAACATCCTGGGGTTCTCCCTCCCACCTCATCTCCCAGGCTGCCCGCCATCCAGGAGGAGAGACAGTCTCAACCCTGGTAAGAAATCGTCTGTTATTCAAACAATTTAACGCCACAAAATCTCCCACATAGGAACAGCATAGCTCAGGATTGTGGTGGCCTCTCTCCGAGCAAAACCCCAGTGATTTTAAATAAGTGGTATTGGAACAAGGGGGCTGCTATCTGATAAAATATGAATACATCTGGATCACTACCTCACTTCTGCATCAGGAGAAATTCCAGGCGGAGCATACATTTAAACATGAAACATTAGATAACCTTCTTATAACCTCAGAAAAAAGGACACATTAAAACCCAGGAACTAAATTCGAGTACATATTTTGAAAAGAAGAAACTGGTTTAGCAAATTGACAACAAAAAAACTGCTAACTAAAAAAAAAAAATCAAAATGACACAAAGTTGCAACCGCTGTCATGCTCCCATGTCTGCCTAAGGCCCCAATGAGGTCATGGTTGACCCTTGGGGAGGCCGAAGTCACGGGTGGATCCCTGAGGAGGCTGAGGTCACGGGGTGACCCTGAGGGAAGGGGCCCGTTCCAGGTCTCCCTCGATGCAAGGGAATGGGCTCTGCCTCTTCTGAGTTAACAGGTGCTTCAGCCTAAATAACAGGGGGCGGCTCCCCCCATGATCGTGAGGCTACCAGGGGTGAGAGGGCCACACAGCAGCACTCCTCTCCCCTTTCCACATTAAATTCATCACTGAAAGGTTTAAATTTCATACCATGTACATTTCTTGCAATTCAAAACCAAAACATCCTTGCTTAAAACAGAAAGTTCAGTGGCAAGGGAGAGGACCTCAGGCAGGGGCTACAGTCCCTTAAGAAAATGGAAACATTCAAGACCTCCCAAAAACCACAAGAAAGCTTAAAGTTAACCAAACTCACGGGGCTTTGAGGAAGACAGGAATGAGACATACTTACTTTGAACGCATTTAACAAAAGCTGGGTTTTTTGTGTACGGAGATCCATATTTATTAATACATTCTGCAAGAGAGAAACGGACGGTGTGTCATTCTTCAGTCACAGGACATAGAACAGACTTTAGAACTAGTACTACAGTCTGTTAAACACCTCTGGAAAAGTCAATTATTCACATCTACTGGGTTGCTACAGTCCTCCAGCAATAACACAGTTTTAGCTTTTGTTAATATGCTTTAACAAAACATTTTAACACTGACCAACAGGAAAATGCTTCCACCAAAATGGCAGACTCTGTATCCAAAGAACATTACCACACACCATCTGTGGCTTCTCCTGTGGATTCCTTCTGCTGTTCTTCAGAAGACTCATTAATAACATTCAGTAAGTTTTCTGACCCTCGTCAGTTAAACTTCTATTTCAAGTTGACCCCTGTTTGGAAATACTGCACTTGATTTGAAAGTCAACCTGCTCTGGGGAGAGTTTCCTCCAAACTGTGTGACATGCTGGACAGATTGACAATGAATGTTTCACATGGGCATGAGAGTTGCGGGGTAGGCTTGACATTCTGAGCACAGGCATCCCGGGTGATCTACAACTGGAACTTTGGCAAAATGGGTGTTGAGCTTCTTCATCTGGCCCTCCCATAGGTCCCTGTGCTTTTCCACACCTAGGAGGACATCAGCACAGGCAACAGATGGTCCCTGGAGGGTGGGCTCATGGGATAACTGGCCACCCTTTGCCTCAGGAGACAAACCCTACATACCAAGAGCAAGGCCTGCACAGGCCAACAGGGAGACGGGAAGTGGACAGGTTCCCAGCACTTTAGGACCAATCATGGGTTCACTTTGCTTGTTGCCAGATATGGACCCAGAGAAGGTACCTCTAAGAGGATATAAGGCCAATGGAAAATTTTCTAACATGTACTTTACAAAATTATAAAAAGGAAGACCATGGAATGAATTTCACTTGTTATAAGTGACATGCATCCAAAAAAATCTTAAAACAGTATTAATTAAAGGAGCAGTTCTCAAGGGAACCCAGGGCCTCTTTCAGGTTGTCCAGGAAGTCAATGCCATTGTTCTGATAGGACTCAGCTGTCACTTGCCCTTTACTCGCATTCTCTCCCAAGTGTACAGTAGGACACCCTACACACAATGACATCACTGCCCCATTGCCAAGAGTGTTTACTTGGACATTCCTGTCGTTCAAACTAAACAAAAACATTTGTTTAATGTTCTCAGTTTTAATTAATAGTATGGTAAATATCAATAAATACAGCCCACATGAATAAAAGCTCTTTGGCATCCTCAATCATTTCAGAAGTGCAGAGCCCTGAGATCAAAAAGCCTGAGAATTTTACTAAATTAATCATATTCCCAAATAATGAGCTATGCCCAAACTAAGAGCAGAGAGGAGGTTTGCAAATAAAGGCAATGGATTGTGGCTAAGTTAATACAGATCATAATGGTATAAAAAACACAAACAAGTGCTTTGAACTGTGTGCTCTGGTTAGTTCCAAACTCACTGTGATTAAACAATCTTCCCTCCAGGAATAACTTGGTAATGAGATTTTGACCAAATGTTTCTCTGACATGTAACACATACATGTATCTCCCAACTATGCCTTTATGACAACTTGAGGAAGCAGTGATTTAAACTTACCTAAGTATCTTGGATAAAAATATTCCTGTAGAAAAAGAAAAAGAGCAATAATTTACTGGCACAATATGAGGCTTTCTGCACAATACAATCAGCAGTTGGTTAATCGAACTTCGTTTTTCTTCCCCAGGAGATAGAAACAGACTCTTGGGCGAGGCAGGTGTTTGAAGTCAGTGGAGAATTTATCCACAGCTGGCTCAGTAACAGGGTCAGCAGGGTGAGAACCACTCAGAAAGCCAGTTCCTGGCATGAGGAAAGGAAGTGAGAGAGGACAGCCCAGGCAGCTCCTGGAGGAGGATGTCTGCAAAGCTGTCAACGTGAGTAGATTTTCCGTACCCAGCAACAGCAATGTCATTTATAGCGACTTAGAAAGTGCTCATAGTACTTAGAAGCTGCTCATAGTATCTTGTAGAAGGATGAGAAATATTGCAAATAAAAACCAAGTCTTAGTCCTTCATTGATAGGGGGGTTCTCACAGAAATGTGGAAACCTTTGTGTGACTATCAGCACATGGGCACTGATTTGCATTTACTGTATTTGTAAAAGTGGTGCTGGCTGAAGTATGGAGGGAATGGAGGATAGAAGTAAGGGGTCTTTTTATTCATGATTGCAAATTAAGAGGTCTGCACTGTACAGTGGGACTGACTGTCCAATAGAACTACCTGCTCTCTCTTGGCCAGCAGCAGGGGCCAGCTGGGGAGCCTTCAGGATCCTTTTGCCCAGCCAGACACCTGGCCACAGGCTGGTTAAAATAGCCCCCACCACTGTCCACTCCGATCTTCCCCTTTGGGCTAATCATGGAGCATTTTTGGCTCTAATTATTCCCATTCATTGAATCAAATGACTAAGCAACAGGCAGACACTAGATGTTGGGTGTCTACTGCCTGATGGTACCATTCTACATTTTTACATTATTTCATTTGATTCTCACAACCACCTCCAAAGAAGGTTGTTTTCACTAGCCCATCATCACAGATGAGGAAACTGAAGCTCAACATGGGTGGTGGAGTTTGACTGAGGTCATGAAGCTGGAAAGGGCTCCCAACGGCACACTCTATCCCAAAAGAGCATGGACGGGAGCTATTGTGTTGCAGTTGCAGAGTGATGGGCAGAGGTGCCCCCTGGGCCACCCACACAGGACGCCATGCTTCCACACATTTGTCAGCTTCCTACGCTGGTTCTGGCACAGCCTCATTGGTCATCTTCACTCACACACTTGGCCAGATGCCCCCTTCCTGCTGTTTGTGAAAGAGCCTGGGCAGGTGATGCCTCTTGTGCACAATGAGAGTTCTTGGTCATGGTAGGTACACTTTGCTAAGATGCACTCAAATGTGCTTGTAGAAAGGAATGTTCTAGTAAAGGTGTGATTAAAAAAAACCCCAAATCTCTCTTAACTCCTTTAAAAGATAAGTAACGGCGAGAGCAAGTTTGGTGTTTCAGCTTGCGTGACAGCTGAGAAGGTGACATTCAGTGCCAATGTGACAAAGATGCCAGATTTGGAAGTCAGTTACAACGTCAGAAAGGGGGATGACCCCCCCCCCTCTCGCCAGCATTCAGGAGCCCCTGACATGCCTGGTTTCATTTCTTTTTCTTGCTTTAAGTCATGGATTGGTCAATTCTGACCACAGAAAAGGCAGGCAGGGCCAGGTGTGCTCTGGTGAAACCTCTCGGAGGCTCGCTTCCTCCTTCAGTGAGGGCAAGCGGGTAGTGACATCTTTCTGGGTTTTGAGGGAGAACAAAGGTCACGGGGCTTTGTCAAAAAGGGAAGGGTTTGAGTTCTGAAATAAAGGGTTTAAAATAAATGCAAAAACTGTTCACTCAGGTTTAGGAAAACAAGAATTAGACTAAGAAAGGATTGAAGACAATGAAGAACGATGAGTAAAGTACCCAATTATATATAAATATTATATTACAACAATGTTCCAGAAAGGTGTATTATATTTTTTGAAATCATGACTAGTTTATAGTTATGTGTAGTAAGTTTTAATAATGAGTTCTACTGGTGTAAAAAAAGCATTATTAATAGAAAAACTGTGCTCATCTCCACTTCAGTTAACCACACCTATAGGAATATGATTTCTGAAGCCACAGGGTCATAACCTGGTGACAATTTGGGTGTTTGATTTATTCTGGGGTGGAGGACGGGGCACAGAACATGTGCTAATTTGCCTGGTAATCTAAGGGAGAGATGGTTAACCCCTGAATAAAAGCAAATACACTTAAATGTGCTACACAGTCTCCCAAGAGAGACATTCAAAATCGTCATTCACCGTTCTGACCAAAGAGGAGAGCCTATGAAAGCTCACTGTGAAAAAAGGCACCAAACACAAAACACAGAGCCAGCCCACTTGCATCACAAGTTGGTCAGGTCGTAAACCTTGGCCTGAGGCCCAGAGAACCAAGTGGACTCTTATGAGCAGCACCCCATGGGGATCCACAGAGCAGAAGCCACAGTTCAGACGGCCAGGTTCAGAGTCAGGGATCAGTCATCTACGTACAGACCCTCTGTCTTCTCTACCCCATGAAAGGAAAGGCCTGGGTTGTGGGGTTGTGTGAGGGCCAGGAGCAGGGCAGAGGCAGACCAGCAGGAGGCTGGGACCGCCTGGGCTGGAAATGGAGCCATTTGTCACCTGGCAATTGTTTCTTTTCTCAGGGGTTTGCTTCTACTTTGTTTAAACAGCTAAAGATAGAAAGAAGTGAGCAAAACCTGAGGCCACTAAACTGTCATCTGACACTCTAAGAGAGGAAGGACAACATCTATCTGCCCAGTACCCAGCCTGGTGCTGACCACCTCAGAAAGACCCTTAGGAACCATCGCTGAACCCGTGGTTGGATGAATGGATACCTGGGAGAATAAATAAATCGTTGAACGAATGAGTGAATGGATGGATAGATGAATGAATGAGTAGGCAAACAGAGGGTCTGCAATTTTCACTGAATTGGACAAAGCACTGGATTTTTAAAAAAATATAGTTAGTATACAATATTACATTAGTTTCAGATGTACAATATAATGATTCAAAATTTATATACCTTAATGTGATACCACACTGAGCCAGTAATCATCTGTCACCAAAAGCACTCAAGTCTTAATCTTACTTATAGACAAGTACCCTGGGAGAAATATCAAAATCAATGTTCTCAGCTCATCTCTTTCAAAATATGGAAGTATTAGTATTATGGTTATTCAAACTTACAAACTGCCAATGTGTTTTAAAAATTTAGATCCTTATTATTAACTGATATTTACCTAACTTTCTTTCTGTTGTTCACTCCAAGAGCCCTACACTTCCAAGTGGCAATTAGACACCGTGCATGTAAGATTCAACCATTAAACTGTCACCATTAGTAGGGACTGCCCACACGCGAAGCAGCCCCATGCAAACTACACACCCCACCTGTAGGAGAACACCTGGCTCCACGGGGCTCAGGGCACAGGTCTTGACCAGGTGCTCTCCTGCTAGGGAACATCTCTGCATAAATTGAGTTCAGCATCACCAACAGCTCCAGCCTGCTCCTCTGATGCCATTCTATTGCACTCTTGTTCCCTGCGGTTTTGTAAACACGGAAAGCCTATGCCCAAAGTGCCTTCGAGGAGGAGCTGAGTCCAAGGATGAGCTTGGTCCACTTGGGCCTAAAGTCAGGGCCAGCAATTTGTTTAGAAACTACAGAAGAGTGTTTCAATGAACCGACCTCCTCTGTCTTTGCTCTGTAATCACTGTCACCCAAATGGTTGCCTCACTCATACAGAGAGCAGCAGGAAAGGAGAGCAAATTTGGTGCCAACCTTGAGAATTCCCATTTGTGTACAGAATTTCCCATCAGCCTTTGCCCTGTGCTGACCACCAGGACCCGTCTGCCTAGTGGGGTCTGTGCCTCCACAGCCCCGCCCCCCCACATGGCAAAGGTCAAGAGCAGCAGGAAGCTGCTCACCCTCCCCACCAGCAGGCTCACCGAGAACTGTCGACCCAGCCACCCACCGGCACCTCCACTGCAGGGCGGTGGGTTCTGGAATCCAGCTCCAGAAACAGCTAGGGACCCTGCGCAAGTCTCCTCGCAGGCAGCCTGCCCAGCTCTCAGCTCCAGAACCCCCGCCACGGGCCCTGCTGGGGGCCCTTTCCCCAGGCCTCCTCTGTAGCCTGGGGAGGGGCTGGTGGTCTCTCTCTCAGACTCAGTGTCTGAGAGCAGATTCCAAACACGGTAAAAGAAATCACATGAGCACAGTCTATCAAAATGTATGTTATCAAGATGGAAACATCATCTGGGCTCAGACAGTTATGGAACTGATGATAAACAAAGACCACAGGCAGCTGAGAAGGTTCTACAACTTGGGGCCACTAAATACCTTCAAGTACAAATCTAACTCTCTCAGCTCCTCAGAAGTGGCATTGTCCCTGCAGGGACAGGGTGAACTAGTGGAATTACAGACGGTTTTTCCCCTGACGTTGTCACTCATCTTTACACAACTGCCCTCAATTCCTGCCTTCTGAGGCATAAACGGATTCAAGGAAGGCTCACTCCCAGCACTGCTATGAGACCTCCCAGGGTAAACCAATGTGTAAACTGCTTTGCAAGCACATCAATGTCATCTGGGCATAAATCTTTTGGCATAGAATACCTAGGACTTTTATCATACAATATAACAGGAGTCATATTGTACATTACAATATAACAAATGGTGGTTATTTTTCAAACAGTAAACTAAGAATTTACTACTTCCTTTAATAAATAACTGTCCCAAATTTTGTTTCCAAAAATCTTTATATGATTTGAGAAAGTAGACTGAGTCTTGGGTATTACAATAACTTTGCGTATTGATAGGATACACATGTTAAGGTGTTTTTCTATGGGAAATGGTCAAAAGGATTGATTAGTTCTTTGACCATAATGTTGTCTTGCTAGCACACTTGACTTCTAAGAGGAAAGCTTGTCAAAGTCATGTCAGCTTGAATGGCCATTACTGAGGCTTTTGCTTTCTAAGAGCTTGATGAACTCAAAACCATGGTCTTGCTGTTTTCAAAACAGCTCTCGAAGGTATTCCTTCCTACAGATGGATAAGCGCAGGCTCCCAGTCCTGGCCACAGACCCCCTAAGGGTTCTTAATCCTTGAGGCTGGCCTTACTCAGCTCTGCACATGTTTTTCTGGCATGGCTCATACAAAATCCCTATTTCCTTCCTCCCAAATTCATTTCCTAGATTCTCCAAACTGGGTGCCTGCTTAAGCACTCCACAGGATGGAGGGAGACAGAGACACCATTGCCCTCACTGGGAGGCTTTCCAAGACAGGGCCACTGGGGGCTCCCCTATCCCCTGTCACAGTCCAGGGGACCCCAGGGCCAGCCCACAAGGGGCAGGCCCCAGAGACACTGTGCAAGGCCGTCATGTTTCTCCTCCTCCCTCAGATACGGAAGTGCATGTTTGTTGTCGAAGCTCCTACTGAGCAAAACCTTGGGGGTTATCACTGAGTTGCAGAGATGAAAGCTGGAAGCAGCCCCATCACCGACTCCAGGGGCCAGCTGTGCACACTCTGTGAAGCCCAAAGCTGCAGGCACTCCCTCTTTCCCGTGGCCATTTGCTTGCACTCAGGACACACACAGTGTGACAGGGACAGGGGCCTGAACCATTGGGGGCCCTCAGGAGTGGCTACAGCCCGTTAGAAAGCCAAGTTCTCCAGGTCCTTTTCATAACCCGTTTTAGGACAAAATGTAGACATATCTAACCAAAGTGAGTTGATATGTGCTCTTCCGGATGCTCAGAGCCCTGGTATGAGCAGCAGTGGCTCTCGGGGTATGGAGACTTTGGTCCCCTCGCTAAACGCCAATGACCACATTCGCTGCAATCTGTACCTGTCCGCAGCACCATCCCTCTGTACTGCACATATCTGCTTCTCACCTTTTAGGGGCACCCAGCACACCGCAGCTGTAATGAGGCCAAGCAGAGTCCTTGGGCTCCTCTCCAGCAACGGCTGTGCCTACAAAGATGAGGGTGGCAGCCTCCCTCTCATCACCAGCTGCAGGTTGACAGGTGACTGCACAGGCCCAGCATGAGAAACCAGGAAAGCGGAGGGGAGGGCTGGTCTCTCCACCAAGTACTGCATTAACAGGTATAGCACGGATTGTGTGAGTACAGTTGAAAAGTCCTGTAAGAGAGGTACGCTGTGCAAAGCTCTCCGACATGGCTAATTATAGTATCTATCACCAAGCATGAAAATATTCACCAAGCATAAAATAAGTTTGCTCCCTAATACCTCTCCCCGACAGCAGAGATTTGTAGCTGCCATCCCATATCCCCAAGTCTCACTTTATCCTGAGTAATAGAACTCTGGGTTTATTTGGAGCTGCAATGCACCCAGCTACAAGACTACATTCCCAGTTTCCCTTGCAACTAGGGGTGGCCATGTGACTAAATTCTAGCCAGTAAGATACGAGCAGAGTATGAAACCAAGTAAAGAGGAGAGGGACTTTTCTTCTCCACCCTCCTTGCTGGAATGCATATGAGTATGTGATGGCTAGTGCTCTAGCATCTTGCCTGGTGTGTGAGGAGGCCTTGAAGACAAAGGCCACGTACCAGTACAGCAGAGCACAAATAGGTAATATGAGTACCTGGGCACTATTAAGTAGCCCTAGTCAGCCTGCTTCCTTTCTTTTACATAAGAAAGAAATAAACTTCTATCTCCTTGTTTGCATTTTTCAAATTTATACAGCCAAAAATATCAGGCTAGCTGAATTTGACAAATTAGTGCAAATAGACCTGTAATCATCTGCAAAATGATAAATCTACCAAGAGTCAAGATTTTATGAGTCCATGAGAATGTTCTGGAAAACATCCACTGCAAAAGCACTAACAAAGAAAGGTTTAGGTCAATTAACATTAAAAGAAGAGAAAGTCCACAAATGGACTTTCTTTTGACTGCTTCAAAAGAAAATAATAACCTGATTATTTCAGGATTAAGAAAGGCCCGTGAGAAAATGGATGAAGCCATCACACAGTTGTTGTTGTTTTTTTTTTTTGGTAAAAATATCCCCATTTACGAGATATAGTAAGAAGAATATTGGCTTTCTAAAAATCGTTATTGTTTTTGGAAAAATTATGCCCTGCCCTTCCCCAAATACTTAATTCAATTGGCCTTTGTTTTAAAATTTTAGTGTATTTATAATCCAAATTTTATAAAGCATGAGATGGATGAAATTTGTTCGTATAATTTACAGTTTCATTTCTCAAGATTCAATTTTATACTTACTCATAATATGATCTTGCTTTTAAGTAGAGTCAGTTTCAATGACCTCTCTTCCTGTACTCATGTGCTCTCCTGGCAAAGGCCTCGAAGGGCTGTGGAACTCTCACTTTCCAGAGCACTGGTTGACCATCAACCGCTTTGCTCAGCAAACTCTTTGGTTCTTGAGGCCGAAAGCAGTGACGTCACTCACTGAGTGAGAAAGATGTGCTCACAGGTAGGAGCAGGAATCCACTAAGCCCTCACTGGCTACTGGCTTAGTGGTGGGTCCTGCCTGCTAGGCCGGCCACGTTCTTACTGGGGAAATGAGATTTCTATAGGTTGAACCAACAGAACTTTGTTCCAGCTGTGGCTAGGCTGTCCTTACACGTGGGAGAGGAAGGCAGAGAGAGAACCAGAAATGGCAGCGTGAAAAGAACTGCCCAAGTTGCTGGCTGTGGGAGTGGAGGAGGGGCTGGCTGTGCGCCAGGGAATGTGGTGCCTCTAGGAGGTGAAAAGGAGGGAATGGATTCTCCCCTGGAGCCTCCAGAAAGCAGCAGCCTGACGGACACCTTGATTTTAGCCCTGGGAGATCCATTTCAGACTTCTGTCCTCCCAAAACTGTAAGTCTGTGCTGATTTGTTACAGAAGTCATGAGGAAACAACTGCACCATCCTTTGCTTACGTCATCCTCATGGAATCACATAAGGTGGGTGCTCCTGTCACCAGCTGACACGTGGTGGCTGGGACTTGGAGAGTTCTAGCAGTTGCCCTGGCTGCACAGCCGCCAGGCTGAGACTCAAACGCTGTCCATCTGCCAGAATCAAAGGCCACGCCCCCATTCAACGATGAGCTTGGCTGGAGCAAAGGTACAGAGCGGGAAATCCAGTCTGTTCTGGGCAGGGAAGACGCTTGTGTGATCTCAGGGCTGGGAAAGGGCACGATGCCTCGACAGGCCTGGCTGGGAGGTGTGGGCTTGAATCCAAAGCTTGCGAGGGAAGACTGTGCTCAGTTGTTCGGCAGAGTGAATGGGGACAGACAGAGGCCAGTCAGGGAGCTGTACAGTTGGGAGGGAATGTTGGCCTGTCCAGGGATGGCCGTGGGCAGCTATAGAAATGGTCACTAAGAGAGAGGCCGCAGGAAGCCTTATGACAAGGCCACTGGTTACAGGCAGTGGTGGGCGGGGCTGGAAGAGCAGAGGGGACTTCAGACTTTCACCCAAGGCGAGAGAGTTTGAACAGCAAGATTGGCCAAAATGAGGAAAGATGAAAATAGCCAGTCTGAGGAGGAACAGAGATGAGAAACAGAAACAGAAGCGAGTGTGGTGGGAAGTACAGGCTTAGTGGTGGTGGGAGGCACAAACCCCATGACCACCTGCCCTCCATCTTCACCCCCCGGGTGGCACAGGGCTGGGCCACACGACAACTCGGCCACTTTCGGGAAACTGGGCAAGTACCAGGCAAGACACGCCAACGTTACAAATGCAAGGTTACACTTCTCTTTTTATATTTCTTCAGGAAAAACAAAATCATGTGTTTTCTCATCATGCAAAACAGAAAAATAAACTACTTGACAGAGTACTAGATTACCAATTTAGCAGTTAAACCATCATGGGCTCCGGGACAACCGTTTGGGCAAAGGTACTTTTCTCCAGGCGTCACGGTCTAGTTGGTGGTGTAGACACTTCCCTTGGACCCATGCCCATTGTCAGAAAGTCTCAATCACGTCAACATTTACATGTTAAACTTGAATTTGGGGACCTGAGTTTCCATCCAAGTCCTCCCACTACAGAGCGAACTTGAACACGTCCCTAAATTGATTTCTGGGCCTCAGTTTCACGAGAGTGCCTAGAACGAGATGATGCCTGAGACTCTTACCCGCCGCAGATGGTATTGCAAAATTCTTGTTTGTTCCTGGCTTATGAGAGGGAGTTTAAGTGCATTTTGGTGCCTCTCTGGGTCCATGCTAAATCATAGCGTGCCTGTGATTAATATCCACCCAGCATAGGATAAGCCTGGTATGGACAGGGAGTAACTCAGAGAATGCATATGATGACTCTGGCTGTGGCAAGCACGCAGTGCAGACCCAGGCAACAGATTCCTACATCACAAACAGTGGATTTGCCTTTGAAGTTGAGGAGCTTGCTACCCAACAAGGCAGGCAGGGAGCACAAACCCACATTCCTGGGTTGGCCCCCTAACAACTGCCAAGAGGAACCTCCTAAGCACGTTCTTCCATTTCATTCTGAAGCATCGCACTAAAGAAATATACACAGTAGAGGGTTCCAGGGAGCCTGCACCTGTAGCCG
Source organism: Hipposideros armiger (assembly GCF_001890085.2). Lineage (NCBI taxonomy): Eukaryota > Metazoa > Chordata > Mammalia > Chiroptera > Hipposideridae > Hipposideros > Hipposideros armiger. The sequence goes on from NW_017731441.1 coordinate 3,752,766, forward strand.
CCAGTCACACCAGCCATCCTGGGCAGATGGCCCCAGCCCGGCCTCAGGGGGGCCCCTGTGTGGTTGAGTGTGCGGCCGCATCAGCGACCAGGACAAGCCCACCCCCAGGAGCTGGCTGAGCCCAGCTGTGTGATTTCCATGGATTGCAATGTTCCAAGAAGAGGTCCTCACAAAACCGGGTCTAGATGGCAGGTTTTAGGGACAGATGTGGGGGGAAAAAATGTATTTTATTATCATGGCACTAACATCGGAGAGAAACAAATTTCACCTACAATTTGAAAAAACAAACAATAAAAAAAGGCCAAGAAAATAAGTATGGTATTAAGAAGTATGATAATAACACATTACTCTCTCTCTTGAATATTATATATTTTTAATCAGTGTAATCAGTCAAAGCAGATCTGGGCCTTTGTCAGAGGGAAGTAAAGAAGTGATGTTATTCTCAACTGCTTCCGCTTGCCGCTCTGCTTTAAAAATTAATTGAAAGCTTTTAATGAACTACTCTGTCAGGGTTAAAATTTTACAAGGACTATGTACCAGGTTTACAATAAAATCATTAGACTATCAAAACCATTGAAGAGGCACAGAGTATTTCCAACATCAAATACTCACCCTCAAACCATAAAAACCCTGTGCATTATAGAAACAGCTCCCAATTTTGACCTTAGAAAAGCAAGGGGAAAACGAAGCATGAAGAAATTCGGACATCTGCCAGTGGCGCTGGAGCCTAATAACCTGGGAAGTGTTTGGAATGTCCTGGCCCCAGCTACTTGGAATCCCAAGAAACAGGCCCTAAGAATCAGCTTCTTAAAAGGGTGTTTTGTTCCTAAATAACAAAGGCAGACGTTCAGTGTTTCTCGAAATGTCTTTAATTGGTTTTCTGCAGATGTTGAGCCCACTGGCGAGGATGAGGTGTAATTTATGGAGCCTGACCTGTTATTACACTGGAGAGCCTGGCTCTAAGTCCCTGCAGACTCCTAGGATTAAAACAAACACATAGGTAGGCACAGGGGCAACAAGAGGCGACCGGGGGAGCCAGACAGGGTTTGTCTCTTGCTCAAGGCCCACTCCTGGGGGAGTGGCAGCCTGGGTGCTGGGAAGCTTTGGGTGCTGGCTCTGGTCTAACCAGCCATCGGCTGGCCTCTGAGCTGTGTAGGAGCCAACTCCGGAGAAAGTATAACCGGTCGAACAACAATTCAGGGACCCATCCCCTGTGATGGACTTCTTCAGGCCTCCAGTGGCAAAGACCCAAATGGAAGAGGTCCCAGGAAGGGAGGCCTTGGTCTACAGTAGCCAGTGGGAGCAGAGCCACTTCCCCTGAAATCAGGATGCTCCCCTAGAGACAGAGCCCTGAGAAAGGAGCAGGGGCTGGGTCTACACAAGGTGAGGGACCTGGGCTCATTTCTTAATGGACCTCAAAGTCGCAGAGAGAAGAGTATGTGCATGTGTGTCTGTGCATTTGTGGGTGTGTGACTATGTTTGTCTGTATGTGTATCTATGTGTCTGTGTGGGCGTATGGTCTGTGACTGTGTCTCTGTGTGTATCTGTACGCGTATATGTGTCTTATAAGGTGTGTGTGTATATGTGCATATGAGGGTGCATGACTGTGTATGAGTGTGCATCTGTGTGTGCGTCTGAGTGTGTGTAGGTGTGCATGTACATGTGGTGAGGAGGTTGCTGTCAAGGCAGAGTGGGGTGTGGGGGGCAGGGGGGTACAGGTGAGCAGCAGCTATCCTCGAGGTCACAGCCAAAGTGTCACCACTCCAGCCAGGGTACCTGCATTGCAGAGGCAAGTCACTGGAAGTGACAAGGTCCCCCTCCTCCTCTCTCCCCACCCTCCTGCTGGGGCCCACTTCTGCCCCCATGAGACCCCTTAGGCCACCCCCAAAAGGCAAGGTTTGAGGGGGCTTTACCTCTGTAGGGGGTACCCCTACCCAAGCTGTCCCCAAAGAATCTGGGACCTCAGGAAGACGGGTGTCCTTGGAAGGCAGATGCAGTTCAAGACACGGCCAGTAGCACCGTAGGGCTCTGAAACTGACTGTACCACTAAACCCCATGAAGTAGAGAACCTATCACCACAACTGGATCCCCTACATCTACGAGAGCTGGAACAGGGGGAATAGGGTTTAGGGAGATAGAGATGGGGACAGAGACAAAGAGGGCGAGAGGCACACATGTATGGAGAGACAGAGACAGAGACAGAGACACGGGGATGGTCCAGTGGCCATGCGTGTTGTGAAGTTCTCAGGGTGTATGTATCACAAGCCAGTTCCTAATATTGTACATATTGTTGCTTGTATCACAAATTAAACCAGGTGGTGGGGCCAGAAACTGCAGCCTAGAATTTTTTTCCCACCAACACGCCATGGCTCAGCTGCAGGAGCAGGCACCAGGTGCTGCCAGGTGGTGACATGTATCTGGGCAGCAGGTCGGGCCGGGGTTAACTTTTTGTCCAGAATCCTTTCCAGAAGCAAAGGATAATTACTGAGATGGTGTCTTTAAGGTGTCTGGAACCCGCCTGCCTTAAAGAATGTTAGTAGAATGGTGACTCTTCTGGGCTGGCCTGGGTGAGCTTTCAGAAGAACTCAGGAGAAGCCCAGCAGAGACAACTGGGGGATTGACGACCTAGGGTCCCAGAAGGAGGAAAAGCAAGGGAGAGGGAAATACCAGGAAGATAGAATAGCAACATAAAAGGAAACAAGATAAGGAGGGAATGTAATCACCTCTTGGGCTCTGGAGAAGAGGGACAGGCGATTAGCAGTGGCAGCCACGGGTGGACTGGGACACTCCCCAAGGGCCTGAAAGAATGTGGTAGGAGACCATTTGGCCCCTCCATGGCAGAGGGAGATCATCTGCCCCCAGGAGGGAAGCAGGTGTCCAAGATGTGAGGCTCAAGAAGACACCACCAGCCCCACTCCACCCAGGTTCCCTGCCTTTCAACCCAGTTTGGAAAGATCCAAATCAGAAAGGAAGACCTAGAGCACACCTAACACATAGCATGTGCTCAACAAACACCAACCTCCAAATTCCAATAAGGTGATTTGCAGCCTATAGAGCTGGATCCAAATGCCCAAGCCCCCTGCCCCCAGCTTTCTCAGTCCCTCCCTGGGGCTTCCTCTACCAGGGTGCCCCCAGAGTCCCAGGAATGGAAACAGGAGAGGTAGCACACCTTTTCTGACAGCAGGAAAGACAAGTGTTTTAAACTCCAGCAAAGGCAGAGCCAAAGTTGGGCAAGTGTGTGACTACCACTGGTCCAGACACATTGAGGACAGGCCAGCCACTTCTAGCATCCTAACCTGGTAGACAGTAAGGCGGGGCAGGTGGAATCAGCCATGAAGGTAGCCCTGGTCTGTGAGAACTGGTATTTCCTACAAGTACCACCGTGAGATAGTCAGGTGATCACAACTCAAGAAATACCCATTCTGGTGCAGCCATTCACATTAGGACAGTGTGGCCCTCAAGGTCCTGTGACAGTCACATGGCCAGGTCCTGGGGACTTCTTGAGCTAAATAAGGTCAGTGCTCATCATTCTGGGTCACTCCATCAGCCTCAGTCAAAACAATGCAAAATGAGCTACATTTGGAACAAGGAATAAATATTTCCTAGTGAGAGCCCTGATCTTTTTGGAGCCGAGGAGCTCATCGGTTATTTCATAGGATTGCCTTTTTCAAAAGTGCTGTTTTTACTATGATACATTAGTAATGAATTGTCTTTAGAGGGTCTCTCCACCCCGGGGAGCATGGGTCTCCCCAAAGTAAGGAATTAAATGGGGTGGAAAATATGAACGTTGAAGTGGACAACTGGTCTACCGGAGCAGCGGTATGGGGAATCAGCCCCATAACCCCTAACTCTGGCTCCTGACCCCTAACCCTAACTTCGCTCCTCCCAGCATTCTACACTGCCTCTCAGAGAAAAAGAAAACAAGCCAAGGGCCAAATCCAGACAGAGCACATTGTCTATACAACAGTCCACACAAGATGCAAGGTTCAAGTTAAAATGAAGGGCTTGCAATCCAACTGGCTGGGAGGGAAGACACAGAAGTAACCAGTCCAACTTGAGAGGCTGATAAATAACAAAAAATAATTACTATTTGGGGGTAGGCATTGGGAAGGAGGACAGAACTCTGGAAAACTATAAAAGGCTTTGATATGAAAAGGAGTTTACAAATTCCTTATGGGGCCAGACTGTGAGAGAGGACGCCACCCCACCCACAGCATTAAAGCAACTCAGCTAAGCCTCTGAAGGGAGGGGAAGCCAAGATCTCACAGGGAAGTGCAAAGTCCCTGCGCAGACCCACGCTGAAAGAACAATGGTTGCATTAAAGTTATGGGATTGTGAACACTTTTTTCTTTTTCTCATCTTCACTCCATACATTTGCAAATAAAGTTAAAATTATAACATAAAAGCAATTAAAATCTGAGAGATTAACGTGCTGGAAAAAATGGCACTGTGATTAATGTGTAGTATGTTCAGGCAGCAAGGGAAAGCCGGGTAGGGGTTTTTCTGTCCTGGTAAGCTGGAGCTGGGGCAGGGAAAGGACTGGTTGGGTGGGTGGCAGTCTTGTTACTGTCAACTCTTGTCACCTGCAAGCCCCATCCCACACTTTCTGCACAAACAAACAGTCCAGGTTAGGCATGGGGATGGAGAACACTGCACCTGTCACACAATCCCACAGCTGGGCAGTGACCTCTGGTAGCCAGGCACACAGCTCTGCCGCTAGGACCCTCAGGAATCCTCCACAGGGGCATGATTCATTGGGTCACCAGGATTGATTATTAAAGAAACGGGAAAACAGCAGAGTCAAAAAAGACTGGCAAAACTGCTCTGCACAACAGGATTGAAACTGTGTTGCTATTGACACTGAGAAAATAACACTACCATAGCTCAGCCACAGCCACGATGAACTGTGCTTAGAGAGCTGCACAAAAGAGTCAATCATTTTAAAGCTTGTTTTCAGAAAGAGGACTTAAAAGGGATTTTCAAGTCAACCAATCAGAAATATAAGTCCAAAAGAAGCCTACATCAGTCACACAGAGCTATTGGTTTATTGTATGTGACATTTATTTCATTCCAGAAGAATTCTTTAAAAGAAAAAAATCTGATAGAACCAAAAACAGCTGTGAAATCACCCTGACCTCACAGCATAAAGTGACATAATGTAAGTCCACCCCATTTCTATCATTTCTACTTTCCAAAGTTATTTGCCCTGGAACAGATATACATCTTGGGCTTCCTCCAGGTCCCACAGGTTATAACCACCACAAATGTTCTTACACATCTCTTCTGCCTTAAAGTTGCACAGCTCCTGCACGGACCAAATCCACACCTGAGCTGCTCTCTGCCGTTGGCTGCCCGGCGCCTCACATTCTCCAAGGACATTATTAATAGAAATATGTCCTGAGCCAGCACCATCAAGCTCCTGAAATCACCAGCTGGTTCTAAAAGAGCACCTTGCGGAAAGCAGCTGGTGAGTGAGTGTGTGTGTGTGTGTGTGTGTGTGTGTGTGTGTGTGTGTGTGTGTATGTGTGTGTGTGTGTGTGTGTGTGTGTGTGTGGTGCTTTCCTACTTTCCACCCTTTGTGCCCCCTCCCCTGCACACACACCCTCCCCCCAATATTATGGCCTGGCACTATTCCTGTGATCATATTTTGGGACCTGCTGCTGCAAGCAATTCTAGCCCTCACATCTTTTAATTCCGCTTTCAGACAAACCCTCCATCCTCTTCACAAGGTTCAAGAAACCTGGACAGCTCCACCCCTCATCTCCAATCCAGCTAAGGGGGAGGGGAAGTAGGAAGCTGCTTGGGTTTTTTAACCAAGGTATTTCTTTTACATTTAAAAACGGCCTCTATTGCATTCTGGTGGAGGTGTCATATATTGCATGTTTCCTTTAAGGTGGCTGCCTTTAGAGGCCTGCTGATGGAGAGACCTGCAGGGTCTCAACGGGACCCCGCTCAAAGACCTGCTTCTGCCGCCAGCTAACCAGAGCACCTGGGGGTCGCCTGGAGAAGTGGGGCTCAAAAGGTGTGGAAGAGGCTTGAGGGTGAGCCGGGGTTCGGATACCCTACATCCCTGCCCTTTCACTGTTCCTGAACACGATGTCTCCGTATTTAAGCGTTCTGAGTGTGATTTGTGTCACAGTCCCCCCACATGAGACACTCACCGTACATTCTGGGAAGAGAACTCTGAGGTGCAGGAGGGGGAACCCCGGGGCTCCCCACCAGGGCGCGCACTGATGATGTCCCCAGAAATGCGGTGCTGCAGGGACAGCGCTCGAGGTGACCTGGCGGCCCTAAAGTTCCGCATGGCGATCCCGCCCAGCCGCGCAATCCTAAGGCGGCCGGCGCACACCTCCCACCTCCCCGGCACTGCGCTGGCACCCCGGGCCCCTGCGCTCACCGTCTCGGGGTCGTTCTCGAACACCTCCCGGGCCTCCTCTTGGCTGCACAGCTCCTCGATACATTCCCTCTCCAGGTGGCCCTGCTTGGCCTCCTCGAAGACCTGGTAGGCGCGGCGCTGCCTGGGCCGCAGGAACTGAGCCGCCTCGCGCGCCCGCAGCATCACGGCTGCACCGACGAGGGCAGGAGGACGCGGGCGGGAGGACGAGCCGGGAGAGAGCGAAGAGAGAGCCAGGACACGCTGTTAACCCGGCCCCGCACGCTCGGTCCTCCCAGCAGCGGGCCCGGGGATGCGGCGGCTGGGCGGGAGCGCACCCACCGGGGAAGCACCGGGTCGGGTCGGGGTGCGGGCACTGGCTCTGCCCTTGTCCCGGGGGTGGCAGGGTCTTTTGGGAGAGGGTCTCTCGATCCAGCCAGCGCCGCGGCCCCCACGCGGTACTCACTGTGCGCGGACTCCGAGGCCAGCAGGAGCAGCAGCAACGCGGTGCCCAGGGCGGTGGCGGGTCCGGGCGGCGGCTGCATGGCGAGGACCGGGGCCAAGGGCCAGGGACGCGGACCGGGGACGGGAGACTGGCAGGCGGCCGGGAGCGCGCGCGGTCAGAGCGCCCGGGAGGCCGTGGCAAGCCGCGGGCGCCGCGGGGCGGTGGCTCCGGTCATCCTGTGCAGGCGGCTCTGAAGGTCACATCCCGGCGGCGGCGGCACCTCGGGCTCGCAGCCGGTCTGGGCGGAGGCCGCGGCGCGGCCGGGGGTGGCCGGGGCGGGGCGCGCGGCCGGGGGCAGGAGTGGCCTCGGGGCCGCGCCGGGCGGGCGGGGCCGCCAGCTCCCACGAGCCGTAGGGCGCCCGAGCCGGTTTTTGCTGTGAAGATCAAAGATTGAAGGGGAAACAGGTCACCGGGGCGTGGCGACTTGACATGCTGTTTGCTTAGACTCGTGCGCCCCAGAGGAGTTTCTCCCAAGTGGGCGATTGATTATGTTAATCCGGATGGGGTAAAAGGAAAGAAGTAACAACCCAGGTACAACGGGACCAGGTACTACGATTCGACCATTCACCAGATTTAAACCTCTTTCCCATCCCACCACCCTCAACCCAAATCTATCTACCACATCCTTTGTGGATTCTTCATTCTTGGGTAGATTTTCTCAAGACTTAAAACCCACCAAAGAAAAGATAAACCGAGGTTAAACCGAATCCCAGTGGGGACCAGGGAGTGACATTAAGTTATTTCCTTTTGTAATCTTCATTTTCCATAATGATGACATTGAAAACCTTGAGGTTTCCCAGTGGATATTTAAGCTGAAAGCAACATTGTGCTGGTTCACAGAGACCAAGACTTTCCGTCTCCCTCCCGGGATAGTTCGCAAAGTCACAGGCAAAAAAACACCGAATAAACAAAACCAAAACATAGCAGACCACTCAAGGGAGACCAAAGCAGGCAATGCACCAGGAGGGGAGGCCTGGACACTGCCTCTGGAGAAACCTGCTCTGCACACACCCCTCCCCCATGCACTCAAAGTGATGAGAAAAGGGACAGAGTCATCTCCACCCCCCAATAGTTGGTCATTTTGCTTGGTGTGTTCAAAACTCAGGGTCTGGACCTTGGTTCCTTCTCCCCTTCTGTAGTAGGAGAATGAAATATCATTGCTGGAAGAATTCTGTAAGGTCATCGGTTTAAAGGTGGTGTTCATAAGTATTAATATGTTAAATTCCGGGAAATGAATGTTCATGAGGACCATCTTCAAAGAATTAACAATGTAAAAGAGATGCCATCTGTACCTGTGTCTGAACTAGAGTTACAAAGGCCCTTCTTTGTCAGCTAGCAACTCAAATGCAGCCTAGTGATGAGAGCACACATGCAGCAAACACCATGGAGCTTAGAAAGACTATTGTATTTGAGAACATCTATCTATTATTTCTTAAGGGTTCTAAACTAACAGCCCATGGGTAGATTTCCAGAAGTGTGTGAGTTCCTAGCCATTGTTTGCAGTGATTTTCTCCATTATTTGTGTGTGTTTGGAGAACAGAGTTTATAGAGTTTGTGCAGTTCTCAGCTGAAGCTGAGTAAGAATGTGCATTCTGCTCTCTGTGTATGTCCCTCCTGCAAGGGTGTCAACCCACTGCTTCAAGTGACCAAGCATTAGTATGGCCCCACTGTCTTCCAGGTCCCCTGTCCTGTTAGCCCCGACTCACTCCCCTTTCCCATATTCCCCATTCACTCCTTCTCCTGAGTTGGTATCCTGATAATCACACCTCCCATTATTGATCATTTTGCTTGGTGGGTTCATCTAATGAAAAGCACTCACAGACACTTACTTCCACATTTTGATTTTGATAACTGTGGAATGCAGAAAGCAATCATGGGGAGCAGTGGAGGATGTCTGACCCAAGCTAACTCCGGATTTTCAACCTAGTTACCAATGAATAAAATTTGCTCTCAGGCAGAAATAGAAAATGGATAAGAAACAATTTGGATAACGTGTTCCAAAATCAGAAAGGGTTGTCAGGCACTATATTATATACCTTGAAATAGCAATGATGAAGTAGACAGTTCACCTCCAGGAGGGACAAGTTAGACTCAGAGCAATGGATGCTTTATATGGATAACTATCCCGTGTCAGGAGGTGGAAAGCCAGTGGTTCCTCTTTCCAAGGATAAACTGGGATGAAAGTGTGGAGGTGGGGTAGGAGGTAAGTTAAGAAATGAGGTGTTTGTAGGGAAATGAAAGTTCTCCATTCTCCCTTCTGTCATTACATCTGTGGGCGATTTCAAGGTAATGAGACCATTCATTCAGGTATTCACTCAATAAATGTGAGTTGAGTACAGTTGACCCTTAAAAAACACGGGGAGGAAGGTAGCAGTGCCAACTCCCCTACATAGTTGAAAATCCATCTATAACTTTTGATTCCTCAAGAACTTAATTAACAACAGTCATTCTTAGGTATCCAAGGGGTTTGGGTCCATGACCCCTCTTGGATACCAAAATCTGTGGATGCTCAAGTCCCTTACATAAAATGGCATAGAACAATGCATACAGTCAGCCCTCCACATCCATGAGTTTCCAACATTGGATCGAAAATACTGTTTTTCAATCCGTGGTTGGTTGAATATGCAGATGTGAGACCTGGGGATATGGAGAACTAACTGTATTTTATTGAAAAAAAAGTCCGTGTAAAAGTGGACCCACCTGCTCAGTTCAGACAGACCTGTGTTGCTCAAGGGTCAACTGTACTTGCTATGTTGTCTTAAAAGACACTGTGCTGGGTGCTGACCAAACCAATCATATTTGGTTTTTGGTTTTTTTTTTAAAACAGCTTTGCTAAGGTATAATGGAAATACAATCAACTCCACACGTAAGGTTTGACATATCTATTATGTATGTATACACCTGTGAAAACACCACCACAACCAAGTTAAGAACATACTCATCACTCAAAAACATTTCTTCATGCCCTCTGGTAATTAGTCTCTCCTGAACCTCCCTGCCCCATCCTCATCCCCATCACTTGGCAAAACCACTGGCCAGCTTTCTGTCACTATGGAATAGTTGGCATTTTCTGGAATTGACATAAAAGGAATCATACAGTATGCAGAGTTTTTGTATTTTTTTTCCGCTCAGCATATTTACTTTCAGATTCGTCTACACTGTTGCATATATCGATAGTTTATTCCATTTTGTTGCTCAGTAGTATTGTTGTATGGCTCTGCCACAATTTGTTTATCATTCTTGTTTCCAGTTATTGGCTATTACCAATAAAGCAGCTGTGAACATTGTATACAAGTTATTGTATGCACATAAACTTTCACTTCCTTGGGGAAATATTTAGGAGCAGAATGATTGAACCAAGTGGTAGATATTTGTTTAATTTTTTAAGAAACTGGCAAATTGTTTTTCAAAGTGATTGCCATTTTACAGTCTCACCAGCAGTGTATGAGAGTTCCAGGTGCTCAACATCCCCACTAACACTTGCTATAGTTAGTCTTTTTAATTTTAGCGATTCTAGTTGGTAGGTGTATAGTGGTATCTCAGCTTGAATTTGCATTTTTCTAATAACTAATGATGCTGTTTAATGTGCTTATTGCCATCCAAATGTATTTTTTGATGAAGTGTCTGTTTAAATTTTCTTATCTTTTTTCTTTTCTTTATTTTATATGTATGCATTTTCTTTATTTTGCTTTTTCTTCTTTTTTTGTGTTTTGTTTTGTTTTGTTTTTGTTTGTTTGTTTTAAGGAGGACACAGCTCACAGTGGCCCATATGGGGATCGAGCCAGCAACCTTGGTGTTATTAGCAACACGCTCTAACCAACTGAGCTAACTGGCCACCCCTCTTTTTTTCTTTTACTTGGGTTGTTTGCTTTTCCAATTATTGAGTTATTTGTTGAATTTTAAGAGCTCTTTAAATATTCCGGATGCAAGTTCTTTATCAGATGTGTGACTAGCAAATATTTACTTTCAGCCTGTGCCTTGTCTTTTCATTCTATTAAATAATGAAAACTCTGCATTTCAAAAAGCAGAGTTCTTAATTTTGAAGTATAGTTTGTATAATTTTTAATGAATTCTGCCTTTGGAATCATATTTTCCTAATCCAAGTTCACAAAGATTGTCTTAATTTTATAGATTTAAGTTTTACATTTATGGTTATATTTTATTTTGAATGTGTTCCTAAATATTTCATATTTTTCATCCTGTCGTAAATTTTTTTTAATTTCAATTTCTGATTGTTTAAACATTTGATTTTTGTATATTTTTCTTCTTCAACTTTGCTTAACTAAATTATTAATTTTGATGCTGTTTTGGTAGATTCAATAGAATTTTTTACATAGATGGTCATGCTGTTTGTAAATATAGACACTGTACTTCCTTCTTTCAAATCTGCTTTTTACTCCTTTTCTTGTTTTATTGACTGTCTAATAACCTCCATTACAATGTTGACTAGAAATTCTGACAGTGGCTATCTCTATCTTGTTCCTGATCCTAGGGAAATAATTCAGTATTTCATCATTAAGCATAATGTTAGCTGTAGGATTTCCATAGATGCTTTTTATCAATATGAGGAAGTTCCCTTCTATTTCTAATTTTATGTGAGGCATTTTTCATATTATTATTAGGAATGGATATTGTTTTTTTCAAATTCTTTTTCTGCATCTAGTGAGACTATCATATGTTTCTTCTTTTTTTGTATTTATTAATATATGAATTGCCTTGATTGAGTTTCAAATGTTAAATAAACTTTGCATCCCTGGGATAAACCCCACTTGGTCATTTTATAAATTATTGTTGGATTCAATCTGCAAAATTTTTGTTAAGACCCTTTGCTTCTATGTTATGGAAGGGTATTTTCTTTTCTTTTTAGACTATTATTTATTTATTTATTTATTTATTTATTTATTTATTTATTTATTCCTTTATTTAGTTATTTAAAAGATTTTTAAAATTAAAATACAGCTGGCATACAGTATTATATTATATAGTTCAGGTATACATCATAGTTATTCAGCAGTACCCACCTACCACTATACAGTGTTATTACCACATTATTGATTTTATTCCCTATTCTAAAGAAGTGATCACTGTGATAAATCCAGCAACCATCTGACACTGTACCATGCTATCATAATATTGTTGATCTTCCCCCCCCCTTTTAAATTTTTCAATTCGAGTTGACATTTAATATTATTTCATATTAGTTTCAAGTGTATAGCACAATGGTTAGACATTTATATTATTTAGGAAGTGATCGCCCTGATTAGTACCACATGGCACTATACATAGTTATTACCATATTATTGATTATATTCCCTATACTTTACATCTCCATGACTATTTTGTAACTACCAATTTATATTTCTTAATACCTTCACCTTTTTCATCCTATCCCCAACCCCATTCCCATCTATCACTCTGATAGATCTAGTACCTATCTGGCAACATACCTAGTTATTACAATATTACTGACTATATTCTTTATGCTATACTCTACATCCCCATGGCTACTGTGTAACAACCAGTTTGTACTTCTTAATCCCTTCCCCTATTCACCCGTTCCCTAACACCCCTCCCATCTTAAAGAAGTCTCTCTAAGATTCTTTGTAATACTGGTTTGGTGGTGATGAACTCCTTTAGCTTTTTTTTAGTCTGAGAAGCTGTTTATCTGTCCTTCAATTCTAAATGGCAGCTGTGCTGGATAGAGTAATCTTGGTAATAGGTCCTTGCTTTTCATCACTTTGAATATTTCCTGCCAATCCTTTCTGGCCTGCAAAGTTTCTGTTGAGAAATCAGCTGAGAGTCTTATGGGGGCTCTCTTATAAGTAACTAACTGCTTTTCTCTTGCTGCTTTTAGGATTCTCTCTTTGTCTGTAACCTTTGGCATCTTAATTATGATGTGTCTTGGTGTGGGCCTGGTTGGGTTCATCTTGTTTGGGACTCTGTTCTTCCTGGGCTTGTATAACTATTTCTTTCACCAAGTTAGGGAAGTTTTTTGTCATTTTTTCTTCAAATAGGTCTTCAATTCCTTGCTCTCTCTCTTTTCCTTCTGGTACCCCTATAATGCAAATGTTGGTATGCTTGATGTTGTACCAGAGGCCTCTTAAATTCTCCTTTTTTTTATTTTATTATTTTTTTCTTTTTGCTGTTTTGGTTGGGTGTTTTCTGCTACCTTACCTTCTACATTGCTGGTTCTATCCTTTGCTTCATCTAATGTACTATTTATTCCCTATAATATATTCTTCATTTCCATCATTGTATTCTTTATTTCTGACTGGTTCTTTTTCATGTTTTCTATCTATATTTTCATGTTTCCTATCTCTTTGTTAAAGTTCTCCCTGAGATCATTAGCATCCTTGTTATCAGTGTTTGGAACTCTGCATCTGATAGATTGCTTATCTCCATTTTGCTTAGTTCTTTTTCTGGAACTTGTTCTGTTCTTTTATTTGAGACATGTTTCTTTCTGTCCCCATTTTGGCTGCCTCCCTGTGCTTGTTTCTATGTATTAGGTAGGGCTGCTATGTCTTCTGGTCTTAGTAGAGTGGCCTTATATAGTAGGTGTGCTGTGGGCTTCAGTGACACAGTCTTTCTGGTTTTCTGAGCCACGCATTCCAGGTGTGTCCCTTGTGTGGGTTGAGTGTGCCCTCCTCTTGTAGTTGAACCTTGGTTGATAATTGCACATCAGTGTGAGGGACTGACCCTTGGGCTCACTAGTTATGAGGACTGGCCTTGACTGCAGTGGAAGAGTTGTGCAAAGGCTGATCCTACAGAGCAGGATCTGCCTCAGCAGGTCTCTGGTGCCTGCCTTATCTGTCCCTTGGGTGTGTCATTCTTGGAGGTGGCTGGGTGATGCTTCTGCTTGTTTTGAAGCTGGGGGTGCAGCACCAAGACCACCTTGGAAGGTATCCATGGTAGGTGAAGGTCAGCCACAGCCCGTGCCCCACTCAGGGCCACCTGGCAGGAGCCACAAAGAAATCCATAGATGGCTGCCACCTGTGTCATGCTTGAAAGTGCCTTGAGAGGCCAAATTGTGAACCAAGGCCAGCTGCTGCTAGTGCTGAGCTTAGGGCTGCTCAGCTAGAGGTACAGGATACACTCAAGCCAGATGTTGCTTGTCTGGGTTCTGTGAACCTTTGAGAGACCCTAGGAAAGTCTGCAGCATGAGTTAAGGCAGACAGTTTGTACAAAAAAGCCCTTGGAAGCAGCTTGGGTGTGTCTGAAAGTTGGGTGGGGCGGGGTCTCAAATCACCAGGTGTTGGTGAACAGCAGAGACTCAGATGTGGCAGTCACCTTCATCCGCATGCTGGGAAGTGGAAGGGCTCAACAAAGAAACAATGGCCTCTGCCAGCTCCTCCATCCAGGAGAAAGCCACCTCTCCAGCCCCTGTCCCAAGGCAGACAACTCAGTCCCCCACTATATGCTCCTGCCACCTTTCCAGCTGTTGCCCCAGTCCTGGAGCTCAGAGCGAGTGATTCCATCAGTGGTTAAGTCCATGCTCAGACCCTTTAAGAAGAGCACCTGGGACTCTAGTTGCCGTCTGTCTCACTCAGTCACAATCTCTGCTGGTTTTCACAGCCAGAAATTATGGGGACTTCTCTCCTCGGCACTGGAACCTTGGGGTGGGGTGGGGCTGGAACTTCTTGCTCCTCTGGGGGGTAGGAGGGACCTCCACAGTTGAACTACCCCTCCCGATCTTTAATGGTCACTCTTGGGGGTGGTACCAGCCTATTCTGTGTCTCTGCCCCTCTTACTAGTCTTGAGGTGGCTTCTTCTGCACTTCCTTATTTGTAGGGCTTTGGTTCAGCAAGATTTTAGATGATTGTCAATGATGGTTGTTTTGCAGTTTAGTTGTAATTTTTATGTGATTGTGAGAGAAGGTAAGCACAGTGTTTACCTACTGTGCCATCTTGGTATTCTCTTGGGTATTTTCTTTTTCTTTCTTTCTTTTTTTTTAGCTGAGCCATCCTGCCACCTGTTGGCAGCTCAGCGGCTGCTCAGCTTGGGCCGGGAATCAAACAGCTGTTGCTCAGAGCTCAAACTCTTGAGCGCGCTCTTAACCAACTGAGCCACTTGGCCAGCCCTCTTGGGTATTTTCTTGTGTTATCATTATCTGGTTTGGTATCCAAGAAATGCTGGTTTCATAGAATTAGTTGGTAAGTGTTCCTTCCATGCTTTGCAACCCACTGGTAGGTCTTGAAATAAATGTGTTATTTTATTAACCAGCAGTTTTTTAATGATGCAGAATAGAATAGAGGATATCAGAGTTTATTAGATGTAAGTTCTTCATTTCTGCTCTATTTTCTGAGTTTTCACTGGGTCATGATGTAAAATGTATTTATTATTGTGGGTTGTGGTCAAAAAGTTTGACAAACACTGCTTACCATAGTGAATGAAGGTGATCAGACTTCATTAAAGTGAAAATTCCTTGGTGGAAAAATCCTCCAGGGCCTACCCTGAAGGTGACCATCTTGTTCCTGTTTTTCCAGGAACAGTTCCATTTTTAACATCCGAAGTCCTGGGTCCTAGGACTCCCTTGGACCAGGACAGACCAAGAGGTTGCTCCCTCTATTTTTTACCCTTGGGGGTCCCTTTGCAGCCTGTGACTTATAATGTGGTTTAATGCCAAAAGTAAGTGATTTTATGGAATGCTGTAGGGATCTTCCCATAGAAACAACATCCATTTCTAGGCAAGGCTGCCTACCATAGGCTGGTTAACCTCTCCTTAGTCGGAAACATAGAGCCTCACTCTAGCCTGAGTCCTGGTCATGGTCCTGGTGAGTTTGCAGAGCAGAGGGAGGGAGGCAGGAGTGGCTGAAGATGAGGCAGGGGGAAAGTGCATGGCAGAAAGAGAGGTACCTTTGAGCTGGATAGGTACAGTTTACCTTGTCCATTTAGTTACATTTAGTGATTTGCCAAAGGTTACATTTAGTGTGACCTTTGGCAAGTCACTTTTCTTCTCTACCCCAAACTCTCTTATCTGTAAAATAACATGACCCTTCTAACTGTTGGTATGTAGTGTGACAATTAAATGAGATGGTGAATGGGACCTCCTTGGTATGTCCAAATGGAAACCGTGACTGTGACTCCCAGGTCCTGCTGCAGCCACACAGCTTCCACTCTTGACTTCCTGCTGGTCTTAAAAGAGAAGAAAGGGGCAGCAGTTCTACTATTGAGCATGACTATTGTAGAGGGGCTACTACTAATCAGGTATTAGCTCAATTCAAAAACATTCCCACACTCAGGTCTAACACAAGAGTATAATGACTCACCCTGACAGAGAAACCTCATGGGAGCTGAGAATCATGGGAAGGCGGGCTTGCTGCTGGACAGACGATGGTGCCATGTGCCCAGGACAGAGTCAAGTGGAGTCACCTGGTCATCCAGTCAGCTCCATGACTTGCAGGTCTGGGGGAACTTCAAGAGCAGGGATGAACAAGGTAGTAGCATTGTAGAGCATAAATATTTTGCCACAGTCATCCTGATGCACTTGTGTTTGGACAAAGCCTGAGCCCTATGATGCTATTGCCCAGGGATAACTGTAATAAGATTTGCAGATTTTAGTAATGTGCTACTCAGAGCCAGTCTGGGCTGCATGTGCAGAAACCCAATGCAAACGTGCTTACGCTGTGAATGGGAATGCATTGGTTTTGGTAACTGAGAAGAAGTCCAGGCCTGCACTGACTTCAGGGTCCTGCCATTGCCAGGACTCTGACTTTCACTTGCTGGGATTTCTCCTGCAATTACATTTCTTTTGGGAGCAGCAAGGGTGGCATAGCCACTCTAGACTTGCAGTATTCTCACATCCAGAGGAAATTGCCATGATTCCACAGGGCTCCTGCTGGAATTCCAGGGATGAGCTGGTTGGCCTTGCTTGGGCCATGCTCCCACTTGTGAGCTGTGGGACGTGCACATGCTGCTCTAACTGGAAACGTGCTATGTGATCAACAGCCCTGTGTGGCGGGGCAGAGCTCCAAAAAGGAAAGTTGCTGGGCAGACGAAATGCAACAGAGTCCCCTTATCTAGAAGAGTAGCTTTTTGTATTGGAGGTGTAGATAAATGTACTGTGATATAAAAGTTTACATTTTTAGAGCTTCCGGAATAATAACTCTTTCAGAACATTTTTCCCCTTCTGGATGATAAAAATGTTAGTTAGAAAAATATGTAAGTTGGCTTAGAAGTACATTTTAAAGATCTGAAACCCTGACATTATTTTGTAAGGTTTGATCTACACTTTTTGCTGCCATGACAATCTAACGGACTCACAGTCACAAGAAACTTCTTCATCAGATGCTGGACTATGGTGTCCAATGCCAGCTGATGTCTCAATGGAGCGGATAATGTCAGATTCCCCCATTCACTGTACCACATAACTACAGGTGGACTTTTAAGTTTATTATTGTGACAAAGATATACATTTTGCAAAGCCAACCAGAAAATATTCTTTTTTTTTTTAAGATTTTATTGGGGAATTGGGGGAGGGGAACAGCGCTGGGGAATTGGGGGAAGGGGAACAGACAAGTTGCTGTTGTTTTGTTCTTCAGTCTAGTTGTGGAGGACACTGCTTCACTGGCCCAAGCCAGCACCATCACTGCGCTCTTCCCAGGTGAGGCAGATCAGTTGCAGGCCTCTGGACGGCCACTCATGGCGGCTGCTGGCTGCTCACGCTGGCTGCTGGCTATACATGGTAGCTTATGGCAGCCCACTGCAGCAGGGGACTACAGCCTATGCCGTCGCTGGCGACCCATGGCAGCCCAGCTCCAGGTCGAGCTGCCGTTCAGCATCCCAGCTGTAGAGGGCAGTGTCACTGGCCCTCATATGTGGGATCCGAACCGGGGCCCTCTGGCATCCCAAGCCAGCCCTCAACCAACACACCACTTGGCCGGCCCGAAAAATATTCTTTTTGTATCCATTTAGCATCCCAAATAAATTTTGTTAGCTAAGTAATTCTGAACACACTTCAAGTAGATATCAAATTGAAGCAAAGTACCGTAAAATATTTGCTGGAAGTCTCCCCTTTGTAATGGGGTTCCTTATCAGCCTGGCTCTAGGCAGACCCAGGAGAGGTCAACATGGAACTTACTGGTTTGATGGCTGGTTGAAAGCAGGTGGAGGGCCTTTGATGCCGACAAAACTCTGTGTGACCAAATGAGGCCATTCGCCCCACTCCAAGGATGGGACAAAGCCAGTGTGGCCGGCGTACCTGCTTTCACTGCCAAGGATTGAGGACAGGTAATCTCAGCAAAGGCCCTTCAGCTGCAAGCAAGAGTTTTGGGGTTGCTGGCAATAGTTGAGCTGCCTCTGTACTCTGTCGTCCAGGTGAGAAATCAGCCAGCCACGCTAAAAGCAGGTACATTCCAGAAGATTGGCCTGGGCACTCCACATCTTGGCCCACAACATCCAGACATTTGGGTCTTGTGATGTTAGGAAATCAGGCACTGCTTTCAAGGACAGGAAGCCCCAAACTGCCCCAACCATACTTAGCACCACCCTCACTTCCTTTTTTTAAGACTGCAAGATTGTGTTTGCAGATGAGCAGCAGAAAAACACTCGTCTTACCTCAGAGCACCTGTGGGATGTCTTTGCTGGAATCCTTCTCACTTGAGATATGAAGGAAGAGGACCACAGATGTTCCCGTGAGACACCAAGCTGTTCATTCTGGATGTAGGACAACATGTGAGGGCTTCTTGATAATGTTCTGAGGACCGAACATTCCAGCCTAGTGCTCTGCTTCTAGCAAAGGAGACTTCAGGATGTTGCAGAAGGAAGTCAAATCATTCTGCATCAGTGTGTCCGTGCCCCAGAGGCTGTGGCATGGGCTCTTGAATTCCAGATTCACATCCTCCTATTAAGGTGGCTCAACTGTCAAAGTTATGACTCATGTTCTATGATCTGGATCCTTCCAGACAGGGCAAAAACAGGAAAACACACACACACACACACACACACACACACACACACACACACCACACACACCACACACACCACACACACCACAAAAACGTGTGCGTTCAGCAAAGAAGAGCTGGGATTATTTTGAGCTGGTGTTTTGCTGGACTTGCTGCTCACAACCTGGGATGCTTCTTTCTTCCACTGCTTTTCTGACTCCGATCTGGTCTCTCCCTCTTCACAAGCCCTTTAGCATTTCATTTATGGTTTTTTTCTGGTGCTCGAGGTGGGTGGTGAGAGGAGTGGGGGAGACAGCTAAAGAAGGGTGTGTGGGCAGCTGTGCATCGGCCATACTGACCGGCGTCCCTCATGTTGACCCACGGAAGTGCTAATGGAGAGTGGTGACCCTTGGTGGCTGCGGGGGGTGTGGAAGTCATTTACATTGTCACATTGATTGGGGATCATCACTGGCAATTAGAGGACAGAGCCAAGGGTGCTGAACACCCTGCCTTGTGAAGACAATCCCACACACAAATTATAAAGTGTCATGTGTGCCTCTATTGATAAACTCCTGAACAGGAGAAACAGCGGGGAAGGGCAGTGGAAAGGTTTGTGTTCACAGCTAAGGTATTTGGGCCTTCTTTGGATGGTATGTGGGAGCCATCAAGAGTTTTGGGGGAACTGAAGTGCTATGTGGACTCTTTTGGTCTCGATGGGATGATCCTTCCAGCCCCAAGTTTGACCGTGACTGAATGCCCCAGGCACAAGGGGCCTTTGGTTTCTCCCCCACTGCCCACGTGCAAAAGACAAGTGTTAGATGATGGGTCTCCTGCATTACTCTTGTCTCACCAGGAATTTATGGTTCAGTTTTCTTTGAGGTACCTGAAGGAAGGAGGCAGACTCCGTGCTGGGAGGCTCAGCCTCTGGGAAGTTCTGGAAACCAAGGCAGGGCAATGGAGGATGTGAGGTTTCACCCAGACGGCTCAAAGCAGGGAGATGCTTTGATTCCTAATGGAAGTGCCTAAGAACCCTGGTTTCTAGAATAATTGGAAGCTTTCAAAGAGCTTTTCATAGGGCCTTTCTGATGATAAACTGTGAGCAGGTGTTTCTAAGAGAAACTGTGATTATGGCCTCAAAGTGCATATCCTGGGGCAAAGCTGTAAGTAGGTGGGAGGAACCACAGTCTTGCACTTAGCAGGTGCCCCAAGGACATGGGTGCAGAGCAATGGATGTGAGCCCACTTCTGTGCGGAAAACACCGTCTCCATTCCATCTCCATGACTGTTTAGTGGGCTGTAGACACGCCAAAGGACAGGCTGCTGACAGCAGCTACATGTAGAAAGGGGAGGGGGAAATTCCCTTTTTGCTTTATTCTTATATTTCTGCAGCTATTGAATTTTTTTTTACAATGAACATATATTACTGTAACAAGTATGATTTACAAAGATCAACTAGCCCCTCTGAGGGTGCACTTTCACTGTTGCATAAAGAGGGACTTTTATAGAAATTTAGGAGGGCTTAAGTGACAGAAGACACGGTTGCATTGGAGACCCAGGACTCTCCACCCAGACAAGCGTGACACATGCTCCGATGAAAGCATCTTCCCTGGGCTGCCTCTCTGATGTTCCGAGGACAGCTGTGTGTGTGTGTGTGAGCATGTTTAGGTGGCAAAGCCTAAAAAGGCCTCATTACAAAGGTCATTAGGATTGCTTTGTTTGCTGGGGTGAATTACCTGGTGACTCTTCTGACTGCTCCCTTTCCTTATCTGTCACAGCCATCAGAATCTTGGAAAGTCCTATAATTTTGTGTATTCATTTAGAAAATTATGTTGATAACTGTCTTCCCTGGCAAACTGTCTCTGAAGACTGAGATGGCTCCTTTAGGTTCCACAAAAGGAATTAGGAAGTGATTTGGATTTTTCCGGGGAAAGCACTGAAAGGTACTTCTGCACCCAAACCCAGTGGCACAAAGAAGCAGGTGGTGGTTACGGGGTGTTGTCACCTTCATGGGTCTCTCAGGGGGAGTGGGGCTCATGCTCTGCCGCTGCCTTGGAGGAGTTATATTGCACCTTGGGCATCTGGGACCAGGAGATGGGCTGCCTGATGGGTGAACCCTGGGGAGAATCATGGAAGAGTGTGGCACGCCTAGACTGGCCTGGGAGGTCTGCTTTGCCATTGAATGTTTACTGAATAGAAATAAGGTAATGGTAAGACATTTAAGAAGTCCTTAAATGTCTAAAAAACCTCCCCTCCTTGGTGAGGGAGGGGGAATAGTTTTCAGTGAAACCAGGTAAATGGGCTGAAAGGGCATTGGAGCCCATCTCCTCCCTTCATGTCTGGGAAGGAGTGTGGTTACATGACCTGATAAAATCAGTACTGGGCCTTCCTCGTGCACGTCACTTCTCCACCTTTTCTTCTAGTAGGTATCTCGGATGGGTCCTTTCATGGGGAAGGATTTAAATGCAGCTCAGTATGGACAACAGTGAGGATAGCCATAGTGTATTTTGGCCTGATCTGCCTTCATGGCTGGCTTAAAACCCAGGAAAACGTGATGGAGAAGGCGGTCTTGGAACGAACGGAGTCATGCCATGACCTCAGTTTTGAACACACCCACCAGAGCCGACTGAAATTGAATCCTGGATCGTGAATGCTGGTGATATGTAAACAAAGTTATTAAAAGGAAATTGAGTCAGCTGTGACACGTATTTCCTCGTAAGTGAAGTTTGCTGAGCCCTGCAGTTTCAAACAAACTGATGAGCTTTGCTTCAATTAATTAGAAAAGGAAAACTGGTTTGACATGGAGTTGAAGAGGTCTAGAAATGTGAGTTTGGAGAGTATCCAAAACATTTATAGCGGCCTCCTGAGCCTTTGGAATTGACTCAGCTATTTAAATACACACAGAGTCAGTTTTTAACCTTCAAGGACAGGTCAGTCGAGTGGAGACTCTCCGGACACCTTGGTAGATCTTCTACACCCATCTCAGTGCAGCCAACCACACTCCCATCCTCAAGAAGACCATGCACTTTGGGCATATCAGTATCCTGAGGCCACCATAACAAGGACCAAGATCAAGGGCCTAGCTCCCTCTGGAGGCTTCAGCACAGGATCCTTCCTGTCTCTTCTAGCTCCTGGCTTGCCAGCAGTCACCAGTTTATAGACATGTAACTTCAATCTCTACCTGCCTTCACACAGCATTCTTTCTCTGTGTCTCTTCTCTTCTTATAAAGCCACCAGTCATATTGAATTAGGACTTCCTCTAAACTACTTACATCTGCAATGATCCTATTTCCAAATAAGGTTATATTCTGAGATCTTGGGGATAAGGACTTTAACACATGAATTTCAGGTGACACATTCAGCCCATAGTAGGGTGATGGGATGACAGAGCTGGGAGGGACCTCACAGGGACTTGTCTCACTTCTGAATGCTTCAGAGGTGAAACTGTGGCTGGACATTTTCCCGGATGGCAGCACCAAATGGACTCATTTTTTGGATGTTTTTGCCTCAAGTTGCTTTTAGGCAATGGTTGGTTCCTTTGTCTCATGGGTATGACAAAGTATAGTTTTTTAAAATTTCAAATACAGTATGAACAACTGTCAAAGACTTATTAACTCATTAATGAGAGAAGCAGACAGTTGATAAAGCTGATTCACAGAGTATTTTAAGGAACTGGGTGTTCACAGGCATTAAAGGAGTAATGTGAAAGCAAGGTCACTGGGTCAGATATAAAACTGGTGAATGTCCTTCAAGGCCATTTATATATATATATATATATAATAATTAATAAGTATTGTATATTATATATATAATTGTATATTATATTTATATCTATATCTATCTATCTATCTATATATATATCATTGTCGGAAAAGTCATGACGCATTTTTGCAACGAAAAAGATAGAAAAATACATCATGACTTTTCTGACAGCGATATATATATATATATATATATATATATATATATATATAATCTTTTCTTGTGGGCAGAAATTATTTGCCTCTTTACTGAAAGATCTATGAGTTAACATTTAACTTACAGAGTCTGAATCTGTAATTCATAGTGAATAACAATGTGAGACTTTGCTGAGATAATGAACTAGCCTCATGGCTTGGGAAAGGACGTCTCAGTATGATAATGGAGGGACACATCACATACTCTCTGGCCTTATCTCCAAGTTTGGGATATTTTTCTTAACATAGATCATGATATCCCCCTGTCTGTGAAGAGGCCATTGTATGAATCAGAAAGTATTTTGGAGAACTCTTTTCACCATGTAGGATGTTATCAATTACTGTTTAACCTATGTTCTGTACAAGTGATTAACTCACTGATTCTAGAGAACAAGAAAGACTGTTTACAGGCCAAATTCCTTTACAAAGAAATTCTAGATTTACAAATGCCAGCACTTAGCTGATAGACCACTTAGTGAATTCAGGCCATGTGACTGTGGAGATGCCTCCCTAAGGACCACTCATTTTCTCAAAAGGTTGGTTTCTCAACGACCAACTTTGTTGGACAATTCTTTATTTGATGTTTAATGGAGAAGAAAGGAATTCTTGTTTAAATTTCTGTCTGGGAGCCAAGAATAGACACTTGGACTATGGTATCTATAAAACAAATTCCAAGTAAACCAATAACTTTCATCAAGGTCATAGAATTTACAGTGAGAATCAACCCACCTCTGTTCCACTTTCATGTATGATGTGCTGATGAGATGTGCTTATATTCCATACACAAGGCACCCTGCACCTCGAGACGGGGTCTTTGTTGAGTCAGGCAAGCAGATTCAGACCATTGATGTGGGGCGTGAACAAGGCTGTTGCCTGGGTAAATCCCTCGAATCTGGCTATCACATTACATGACCTGTCTAAAGGCAGAAGGTAAAGCACTTGCTCCCTTGGGATCTATTTCCCTGCTTGAAATCTGTTACTGGAGTCTTGGGGCTTAAAAGCATCTCCATCACACAGGCAAGCATCTCCCATTTTCTTTAACGGCAAGACTGTGTTCCCCTGAGAAAGAATGTCCCTCTTCTCGTCCCTGGCATATTCCTTGTTGAAGATGTTCTGGTATTTAGTCACCCCTCACCCCCTGCAACTCAAGGAAATCCAAGGTTATAATCAGCTATTTGCATGACATTCTCCCATATTTGGGCAGAGAGCAAACCTGGGCAGTACATTGAATTTGCTTGAAGCAGTGTTGGGATTAAACAACCAGCATCACATTAACTGTCCCAGGATGAGTGAGAAGCAGTCATCGGAACATTTTGTGCACAGTGGATGCAGTAAAGAAATGGTGTGCGTATGCTAAAGATGTACACACGTAAGGAGAAGGCTCATTTTAGCATGCTGAAGCCTTCCTCCCATTTCAGGTTTTTAGGGTTTGAGCCATGCATGATTTATACATCACACAAAAATGGATTTTCTTTTATTGGTTTTTTATTGCAAGAGGCAAGGGGAACACAACCAATTAGTTATGGCCGGTCAGACTGCCAAATCCTATATGATCATAGTGCAGAGAGCTAAGTAGGGCTTAGGAAAGCACATTTCATTTGCCCCAAAGGCAAGGACATCAGTATGCTCTGGTGCCGAGAATGAGCTAGTGATGTCCAGGGATTTAACAAAATAAATGACTGTTGGAGTTATACTTACTATATTCATGATTTGCCAAGTGTGACGCAGGCAATGCTGGAAGCTGTTACGTTTGGGTGGGAGGATGCAGAGGCTGGAGCCAAGGAGACAGAAAAATACCTGCTCCTTTCTCGCTAGGCTGCAATGGAGTCCAGCAATCACCACCACTATCTAATTCCAGAACATTCTATCACTACAGTAAAACCCTGAACCCATTAAGCAGTCACTCTTCATTCCCCTGCTGGTCCCATGTGGCTTCGAGCTGACCATACAGGCTGTGGGTGCCGTGATGATGACTGTTTATCGATGTCCTTTCTCCCTTCCCTCCTCAGTTGTAGGTGCTCAGCCTGCAACCACCTTCCTGGCCATGTGACTGGGTTCTCAGAGCTGTGTCTGGGGTGGAATGTGTTCTCTGCCCTCTCTCATCCTGTCCTTGGAGGGCCCAGCATTCACCATATAGCAGATTCAGGCCCTAGGAAATGGCAGAGCAGCAGGAGAGAAGGGACCCGGGTCCCTGAGCTGCCGTGTGGGACTGTTACCCGTATGACCTGGGTCTGCCATGTTAGCAAAAACAGACTTCCTTGTTCCTTAACAGTCATTATTAATTTGGGTCTCTTTGCTGGAGCAGCTTAGCTTTGACCCCAACCTACACAGTGGTGGAGGTGGGGCATGGGCCCAGGCATCTTTGACATCATGGCAATTACTCTCAAGATGCTGCAAAGACTTCTGTAGCAGGTGCTGTGGGCTGTGGGGACCACCAAGCAGCCCCCAGGCTTCTCACATGGGCACCTGACCTCCATCCATGTCAACAGCCTCAGTCTATGTCTGCCATACCTTAGGCTATCATGGCCCCTTCGTGGGCCCCTCTGGCCCCTGGGGTCCTCTGCTCCCTTGTGCCCAGGGCCCCCCACCAGCCTCAGCCCTGTGCTGATGTCACAATTTGGAGACTGTATCTGGGAAGTTGTGAGAGAGTTGATTTCAGGTCCTGCTTATCCCCTGGGGCTGCACAAATCAGGGTCACATCCTGAACCAAGCCTCTATTTGACACTTCTTGTTTCTGTTCCTGAGAGATGGATAAAATGCAATTGAGCAAGAGTAAATAAAGGGACACTTAAACTTTGCCAACATTTGGGGACCCGAGAGAGGAAAAGCTGCATGGTGTGTAAAGTGAGAACAAGGGCTGTAAAGATTTTACAGTTTGTTTGACATTGTGGGCTTGGCCTTCACAACATGAGAAGGGCTGGCCTCCCAGCATGGCTGCATTTCTTCCAATGATGACTAGGAGGAATGCAGTCCACTGAGAGTCACAGAGCGCCGTTCCCCATGCAGCACCCTGAAAACTGTGAGAAGGTTGCCCTAGGCTTCTTAACCTTTCCAAAATGAGACCAGGCTCTTGGGCCAAGCAAGAAACTTGGAATGCCGGCCAAGGAAATGCTTTTGTCCAACCCCCTTATCTGATTTTACCAGCATGTAGCTCTGTCTTATCAAAACAAGTCATTTCCTCTGTTAAATCAGGCAGGAGTGTTGATAAACACGATAGGTGCCAGATTTAGCAAAATCTTGCGGTGTCCCTTTCCCTTTTCCTCCTGGTTGGTGGAAGGTGACCCTCTCTGTCCTTGGTGGTGGGGGGATGGGATGATGGTGGGGGATTTGGATGGGACACAGGTGAGCAGACAAGCAGAGAGTTCTTTCATCATTATTGGGACTTTTGTTTCTGTCCACCCTTTCTGCTCAATGTCGTTTGAAGCATTGTGTGTGCCATTTATTTGCTCCTAAACTTCTCTAAAAAATGGAAGGCGTGACTGAAGCGTGTTAATCACTTTAATTTTATAGAAAAGGAAAATGAAGGTAAAGATTATGCAGATAGAAATGGAGGAGACCCTTAAAAAAACATGCCCCACTAAGGCCCAAGTTTTCGACAGCCAATGGCAAATTATTGTAAGTTAAATCCCTTCTATGATCTCCTCATTCTGCTCCTTCTTGTTGAAGTATGTGCACGAAACACTGTTTAAAGTCACCTCCTAAGTGCTGGGATCAGAGCTGTCCAACCTCTTGGGTCGGGCAGTTAGCTGGTAAGAGACCACACAGGCAAAATGAATTCACAAAGCGATTTGGTATTCACACGTTTGTGATGTTTATTATGGAAACTTTCAAATGTACACAAAGCAGGGAGACTAGTGCACTGAGCCCTATGATCCACTACCCATGCAATGATGCCCGCCCATGGCTGGTCTTGTTTTGTCTGCACCCCACCCACTTCCTCACTGAGTTATTTTAAGCCAGTCCCAGACGTCATATTATTTTATCTATAAACATATCAGAAAGTATTTCTAACAGATAAGAACTTTTAAAAACCAACACAAGCACAATTCCATATTTACAACTAAAATAATTGGCAATGATTCCTTAACATCATCAGATATCACTATTCAGATTCCCCTGGCTGTTTCACAATGTTTTTAAGTTGCTGTGTTTTTTCCACTTAGGATCTTGTAAGTGTTTTTAATGTTTTCATCTTCGGGCCAGGCTCTGGGCTGGGCATAGCAGGGAGACATCAGGGAAGAGGGCCAGGCCATTACCCAGGGGGCTGGCCAGTGCTGTGGGAGGCACGACTGAGCATGGGCGGGGAGGGAAGCAACACACTGCAGGAGCCCTTGGGCAGACACAAACCCTTAGAGACGGTGGTCACCCGCCAAGTGAGGTGGCATTTGACAAAGAAAAAAGCATTCCACCCGGAGGAAACTGTGCACAAAGGAGCAGAAATGGGAGTGTGCAGTGTGCGCTGGAAACTGCAGTGGGCTCAGTGGGCTGAGTGAATAGAGGATTTGGAGGCTGGAAGGGTGGGCTGAAAACCCTGCTAGAATTTGGACTTTATTGGAGCCCATGGGGATGTTGAAATGTTCTCACAGGGAGCTTGCTACATGGAAGCGTTTTTTCCCTGGGTTCTGCATGTTTTTGGCTTTGTGACCCCCGACACCCTCCCACACACACAACGCCCCCATCAGAGTGGCGCCTCTGCTCAGTCTGCTGTCACCACACACCCAGCCTCCACCACCTAACTTGCCCTGAATCCCATGATGGAGTGTGTCTTGTTTGGACAGAAAGGAGGCACATGGAAAGTTCTAAATATCTGTGTGCAACTATGATCCACATTCTGGTGTGCAGGGACCTCACCTCTTTGGATCATAGCCATGTCCTTAGCACTGGCCTGCCATATCGTCAACATACAGTAAGTATTTATTGAACGAAATAATTAACTTTGGGGTAGGGGTTTTAAACAACACAAATTTATTATCTTATTGTTCTGTAGGTCAGAAGCCTGAAATAAAAGCACCACAAGCCTGCTTCCTTTGCGGGGCTCCAGGGAGAATCCATTGCTTGCCTTTTCCAGCTTCTAGAGGTGCCTGTGTCCTTAGGCTCATGGCTCTTTCCCCGTCTTCAAAACAGCAGCACAGCATCTTCCAGGCTGTCTCTGATGCAGGCTCTCCTGCCTCTCTCTTTCCCTTATAAGGACCCTTAAGATTACATTCGCCCACCAGGATAATCAGGATCATCTCCCATCTCCAAGTCGTCAACTTAGTCGCCTGCAAAGTCCCTTTTGGATGCAAGGTAACGTAGTCACTGGTTCTGGGACTTTGGATGTGGACGTCTTAGGGAGGCATTGTACTGTCGACCGCAGAAGCTACATAAAATGTTGTACTATGCATATCAGGGACACCTTCCCAAGGCAGGTGTAGGTTCAGGTACTTCAAGCCACGTTCTTTCTTCAGATGGTTTCTTGGGATTCTGTTTTAACACTATCGAATATATTTCAAAATAAAGTTCAGATAAATCATTAAATGTTGACAACCATAGAAGGTATAAAATAATAACACCTACATGTTTATGTAAGAAGTGGCTTTTTAGAACACAAACTTTGGTTGCTGGGGGTTGCCCTGGTGTGTGTGGTATGTCTCTGCTGAGGGCTGCAGCTCTTTGCTTCAGTTCCAAAGTTCTGAGCCTGAGAATCTGCTCATGCCTCTAGGGTGGGGAGGGAGTGGGGATTAGGGGCTCAGGGCCACAAATATGGCTGTGATCACTTCTCCCTGAGCACAGTTTTCAGAGAATTGGGGCTGTCAGCTGTGCAGACAGCCATCAGCCCTCATCTCCAGATCCTTCCATGATTTGTAGTCAACATTAACTTTCCCTGCTCCTTCAGTTAAAGTGGTGGACACTCTCATGTTGTCATGGCTGTTGTCCCCCCTTAGGCACCTGTAGACCCTTTCTCTTCCCTCCACCTGGACCATCGCTGACCCCAGGCACTCAACCTAAACTCAGTCTCTAGGTTCTCCCATTCATTCATTGATTCAGTGATTATTTATCAAGTCACATTATCTTCCAGGAACCATGGATGATGCTAAAGACAAGGGGCAGAAAATGAAGTATATAACTATAATGACTTTTTCATAGAGCTTACCTTTTTTTCTAATGGGGAAAATCTTAACCAAAAAATTATACAAATAAGCATAAAAATACAACTAGAATATGTGCAGCTGGTTGTGGTATGAGAAAATAAATAATCTTTGGAAATTAGAAATCAGGGAAGGTAGCCTTCTTTCCATACTTTCCTGAGTGAAGAGAGTGGGGCGAGAGTGCCTGAGACCACCTGTGTGGGATGAAGATGGTGGTCTGCGGGACTAAAGGCCCCTGGGCTGAAGGGGGAGCATGGGTTTGAGAGGCAGGTGGGCCTGACCCCGGGGGCTTCCCAGGCCCTGCCAAGGGATCTGATCGCTCCATCAGCATTTTACTTTTTATCATGTTTATTTCCATGCAGAGTTTAGTGAGTATAATACAGCTAATTTTATCAGCCTTTTTCTCAATGGACAACACCTTCTCAAAGGTGTCCAGATTTTTTTTAGAGCAATCTTCTTCATTCCAAGGTGATAAAAATGTCTACCTTTGTTTTCCTTCTTCCTTCCTTTCTTCCTTCCTTCCTTCCTTCCTTCCTTCCTTCCTTCCTTCCTTCCTTCCTTCCTTCCACATTTAAATCCTTGATTCATCTAAAATATATTTAAATACAAGGAATGAAGAATAAAGAGTAGGAATTCTGTTTTACCAAAATGAGTAATTGGTTGTCTTAATATCATTTATTAAATAATTTATAATTTAAATATTTTATTTTGAATCCTCAATGTTAACCCTTAAATATAAGTATTGCTATCGCCTTTTCACAGATGAGGTAACTGCGATCAAGTTATTCGAGGTTCTACAGCTAAAAAACTTTGAAAAGCCAGAATCAAATCAGGTTTGCAAGCTCCGTGGTCCACCTTCTTTCACCTTCCCAGTTTTAAATCACCTTATCTAATGTTGGAGCTCCAAGGAGCCATGGGAACCATGTGTCCTGGGAGACTGTGATTTAAAGAAGTTGCTTAGCAACACAAAGAGTCTTTGGTCTTTGGGTCCAGAGTTGCTTTATAGGAGACATTGTTTCTATAGGAATGTCTTGGTGCCACTAAGACAGCTAAACTCCCTTGGATGAGTCAAGACATCTCAACCTACACCAAATTTGGCTTCAAGTGGCATTAACAAGCTTCTGTTGTTAATTTGAAAAATATGTGTTGCTATTTAAGATGTACCAATTAGATTCAGATGGGAAAAGTTGGAAGAAATAGGAAGATTCCTGCTTCAGAGGAAGGAGAGGTGGAGTTGACTGGTGGTTGGTACATATTTTCCCCTTAGCCCACACTTTTGTGGTGGGAAAAATTACGCTTTGCTGAGAGGTGAGAAAGAGAGAAAGGCGTGATCCTTCCCCACTGAGGCCCACTAGGGAAAGTCCAGGTCCTCTCACTACCCGTCACATTCCACAGAGGTAAATCAGCAGCAAGACATGACATCATGTCCATGTCTATGAGCAGCTGAACAAGTCTGTGGTTCCTGACCCATGCAAACAAGCATGTGCAGTTAAATGGGAAAGTGCAGGTTGTTATAATGTAGGGCCCCTGGACATCTGGGGTCCTCCTCACACGTTTTCTTCTGGGAGCCCTTGAGAGCAGTCCATGCAAAGGCATCTGTGAATACTTACTAAGTGCCAGAGGCTATGATGGGTCCTCAAACTCAGGAGTTTATCGTTAGTAGGATTAACGGTGGGAGTACCTGCGGGATTAAATAGAGCACAGCGTTAGACTAACGGTGGAGCAGGGTGTGGGGTTAATGCTGGAGACCAAAACCAACAGTACGCAGCAAAGCATTCACTGGAGTTTAGGGGATTTTTGAAGGCCTTAGAGGTCAGCATCTGGCCCAACCTCATTTCAAGCAGCAGAGGAAGCCACGGAAGGTCTCTGAGCTGGGGAGTGAAGAATGAAACTGTGCAGCTCAGTGCGGGATGGATTAGGACAGGTGGGAGTAGAAGGGCATCTGAGCTGAGAGGTCATTGAAAGAGGCTAGGCCAAAACTAACAATCATCCCATTTGTGATGGTGTCATGTAAAATGTAATGAGAACTGAGGAGAGAGGGCAGATGAAAAAGCTTGCTGACACAGAATGATAAGCCTTGGTAAACCCTTCAATGGCTCCTCATTGTCCTCTGGATGATAAGGCCTAGGTCCTCAGTGTGGTTTGCAGATGTGTTCCCAGCCCTTCCTTCCAGCCTGTCCCCACTCCACCTCCTCCCATGTTTTGCGCTCGATGCCTGAGCAGCTGGACGACACGCCATTCTCTGATGCGCTTCACACTCTGGGCCGAAGTCCTTGCCGTGGCCTGGACACTCTCCTCCTACCCTCAACCCTGACTGCTCCCACCCTGTTCCATCCTTCTCATGTCCGCACAGGGCCCTGCCTGCTGGGACCCTTTCCTGAGCCCCCACCCAGGACTGATTCATGCGCCTGACCCTTGGGTCGTAACTAATTTTTGTGTGTAGACATTGTCAGGCCACACTCCTGGAGGCACATTGCTGGCATCGTGGGTGCTCAGCAAAGGAGTCTGAAGGTCTGGAAAGATGGAGTGAATGTGAAGAAGAGTGGTGGGGAGTTAACACAGATCGAGGTTTAAGCCTGGGCAACTGGGAGAAGTCATCAAAATAGGTAAGCATTCAAACTTCTGCTCTGTAAAGACCCTGTTACAAGGATGAAAGGACAAGCTACAGACTGAGAGAAGATATCTGCAAATCACATGCCTAACAAAGGATTTATATCCAAAAGATATAAGAATGCCCTAAATTCAGCTTCAAGAAAACAAACAATCCAATTAGAAAATGAGCAAGAGATTTGAACAGACACCACATCATTAGCCAAGAGGGAAATACAAATTAAAACCACCATGAGCTATCACTCTACACCCACCAGAATGGCTAAAGTAAAAACAGTGACAACACCAAATGCTGGTGAGGATGCTAAGACATGATTTCTCGTCAACTCAACTCTCGGTGGGAGTGTAAGATGGCACAGCCACCCTGGAGAAACTTGGTCCGTTTCTTAAAAAGTTGAACATACATTCATCAGGCAACTCAGCAATCATACTCCTTGGGATTTACTCTAGAAAGATGAAGACTTATGTTCACACAAATGTTTGCAGCAGTTTTGTTTGTAATAGCCAAAGACTGGAAACAACTCAGATGTCCTGCAGCCCCCAAATGGACAAGCATGCCATAGAAGGTTGCAGCGATAAAATAGGAGGAAACATCAACACGCCCTCTTCGAGTGAATCTTATGAACGCTGAGGGAGACAGCTGGTCTCAAGGTGCACATACCCAAGATCCGATTTGTATAACATTCTTAAAGTGACAAAATTGTAGGAATGGAGGAAGATCAGTGGTGGCCAGGGGTTAGGGTGCAGGGTGACCATTCAGGGATGGCACGAGAGAGCAAACTGGAACTAAAGTTAACTCTTTATGACTTTATCAGGTGCCAGGTACAGAAACCCCAAGCTGAGATGGCTAATAGGAAAAGTGAGTTCATTCGTTGATTTGTGTAGCTCCAAGTCCAGGGGCAGAGCTGGCTGATGCCTGGATCTGGGACCTCTGCCTTCCTGCAGATCCTCCTGCTCAGCTTGGCTCTTTGATGGGCCCTGTCATGCAACCGGACAGGAGTTCCAAAGCTAAGAAAGGGCAGCCTCCGTCCTGGAAGCTCCTGGACGCCTGGGCCTCCCTGTTCAGACCACTCAGACCATGTGGGCCCCCAAAATAAAACCAGGGGCTGTTTCTGGGAAAAGGGGCATAGATAGACATGGACAAACTGCAAGTGTAGTCCACTCACGTCTCACAGCTGCCCACCAGCATGGGGAGCTGACAGCCTCAAGCATGGTGAACGCATGTGGGACTGGCAGGATTGTTATGCAAAATCAATCACAGTCCAATTAGTAAAGAACCGACAAAGATTCTGTGTTCAAGGAGGCGCTGTGATGTTTTGGAAGAAGGTGAACCTCCCGTTCGGTGGAGTTGAGTTCTGAAGCTGGGGAGGTCTGTGGCTGTAGCCTCAGTATCAGAGACTTTCAGGGGAAGGTAAGGAAGAAAGCTGTGTGGAGCAAAATTGTTTCCAAAGAATAATTCTGACAACCCAGAGCTTTCACAGAATTAAATTTTGGGTGAGAGAAGCCAAATAAGAGAAAGGAATCCTAGAGAATCTTAGCAGGGCATTTTTGTCAAACCCAGTCATGATTTTCATTCCTGGACGTCTGTCCTGATGGATGTGGGGGGTTTTTTGAGGTAAACGTTACAAATAATAAATTGTATGGTTTTGATAAATTGATCGGCCTATGTAACCCTCACCCCTGATAAGATACAGACTGTATCTCTCACTCCCCTCTCCCCCTGCCAGAGGCAGCCAGGTTTCTGAGGTTTCTGATCTGGTTTTGAACTTCTCAGAGATGGATGCACACAGTTTACATTTTTTTTTGGTCTGGCTTCTTTCCCTCATTTTCTTTATCCACACCATTATGCTGAACACTTTGGCCCTCAGGAGAAAGTGTGGCCCCATCAGGATCCCATATCATTTTCCTCCCATTACAGAGCATCCGGAAAGAGATGCTGCACTGTGGCTGTTTGGTCATGTGTAGATGAATCCCCAATTCCGTGGGGAGGGGGAGGCTCATGTTGGGGGTTAGGGACCCCAATTTCGTGACCACTGTCTAGATCGAGAGTGTCCACTACATCTTGCCAGTAACTGTGTCCGAAGTCCCAGCAGTGCCTGAACAAAAGGCCCCCAGTGGCTTAGAATAAATGACTAATGAAGAATATATAAAATGCAGGAACCTGAGGTTTGAAGCTTCTCAGAGCCACCAGTGTCCATGAGGTCCACCAGCAGCTGGTGATGACAAGGCCATCTGATTTGGTGAGATTTGCCTTAACAAGAAGGCTGACACCTTAGGCTGGTGGTGGAATCCTTGCTGGGGCATCTCCAAAACCAAACAGTAGAATGTTCAGAATTCTCTCACACAGTCTAAAACTAGATTCTTGTTGCTGAGATTTTGTTTTTCCTTACAACAAAGTGGGAATTTAGATGCTTTGAACTATCAACAAACCAAAGGTTGTTGGCTCATGGGGAGCCTACGATTCTTATTTCAAACTTGAAAGGGCCTTGAATTAGAATACATCATCGCTAATTAGACTTCGGGCTCCAACAAGGCAAAAATAAGCTTTATCATAACCACCCACAGGCTGGAGAAAGATGAAAGCCGCTCCTCTAAGATTAGGGACCACAGGCAGAGCTGCACCTCTCTTCCAGACCAGGGGTTCCTGCCAACTGGAAGCCTGCCCTGAAGATCACAGGATCTCAGATTTGATGGGAGCAGAATGGCTGTCTCATCAGCTCTATGTGCAAGGTCACCTTCGACACCCCTTTCACACCCTCCCACACGCATCTGTGGCTCCAACAATTCCCCTCTCCTTTTTCTGACTCTGTAGAAACTGTGGGGTCATTTCAGGAAACAAAATGTATTAAGCTGTCCAACCTGGAAGCAAGGAATAACCAAACATTAGATCTAAGCTTCCAGGAAAAAGACGCAGAACACTGTCATGTCTCCTTCAAGTCCTTTGTTTTCTGGGGTGGAGTATGAACTCCAGTAGGTATTTAGGGTTTTCCCCATAGTTCCCTTGAAGTGGGGGAAACATGCTTTGAGCTTTCCCTGCATTGGGATTTCCACATTACATGCCTCTCCCATCTCCCCACCATACCCAGTTATGTCGGACCAGGCAGGTGCTTCAGTAACTTCAAGGGGCTTTTCCAAATTGGAATGCTTGCCTCACCCTCACTCAAGGGACCAGAGCTTTCGAGAGGGGACTTCACACTTATTGAGGTTTTGGACCCCCTCTTTACATCTTGTCTAGCACCCAGTAAGTTGAGTGAAAATACTAGGTGCTCCATAAACATAGGAAAAAATCATAACCCTCACAGTAGACCCTTCCTAAACACCAAGCTATGCACTATTTAGCATTTTTTTTACACAGCTCTTCGAAGTAGAACAACTCCTTCCCCAAACTTGCCAACAAAATACAAATGTTTCAGTATTGGAATATATTTTATTTAACTAAAAGCACGGGCTTGGTGTAAGATCAGCCAAATAATATATATCAAGAGTCTTAAAACATTTATATCCCATGTTCCAATATTCTACTTCTGGGAATTTATTCAAAGGAAAGTATTAAAAGTATGGAAAAAGATCTTTATGCCCTAAAATACATGCATTCCTTATAGGATAGCATTATTTGTAATAAGGAAAACTATAAACAACCTAAATGTTCAACAGGGAGGTTATTAGGTAAGCTGTGGTATATTCTCTTCATGGGTGATGATAAAGCAATAAAAATTAAAACTTATCAAGAGTTAATATTCATTCATACATCCATGAGTATTGGTAAAGTGTTCTGTGTAATAATTCTGTTCCAAAGGAAATAAGATTGTATATATGATATATGAGAACAACTTTTTTTTTTGAACTGCAATATAAAAGTTCTTAAGACAATATAGCAAAAACATTCATCATGGTTTTCTCTGGGTGGTGGAACTCTAAGTGATTTCTTTTTTTTTTTCCCTTTTCCAAATTTCTAATAATGAACATTTTATAGTAGAAAACTCCCAATAAGATATTGGCTTCACTTTTTATGCATGTTCTACTCATATGTATGTTGATTGTTTTTTAGTGTCATTTTCTGTGTGTGTTATTTTCTCCACCGCTCTGTAAATTTCTTGAGCAAACGAATGAAGCCTTGGTGGCCTGGAGTCCACAGTACCTGGCAGAGCTCTGCATGCAGTGGCATCCCATTCACGTCTTCAGAGCAGGATGAATGACTTACCTGTGTATTTCTCCCATGGTACACATGAGGAAACCGACAGAGAAGGATCTCAACCTGCCAAAGTTCACGGCGCTGGCAGGGCTG
The DNA here is from genome assembly GCF_001890085.2 of Hipposideros armiger. Taxonomy (NCBI): domain Eukaryota; kingdom Metazoa; phylum Chordata; class Mammalia; order Chiroptera; family Hipposideridae; genus Hipposideros; species Hipposideros armiger. Next base: position 3,788,501 of record NW_017731441.1, read on the forward strand.
GATCATGCTACAGACCACCGATAAACTTCAGTGGGAGAACTAATGTTTTTGGTCCATTAATGTCATTGCTGGAAACAATCTGAATCATTTCCAAACACCTCCACTCTTTCAGTGCATACTTTCCTTATGAGGTTGACTTTGGTAGCCAAGGAATTTGCATGCTATAGCAAAGTCCTCATAAATTTCCAAACAATAGTCCCCGATTGTCTGTCTCTCTGGCAGGACAGACATTGCAGGTTTGAATTCACTTTATTCCAAATATGCATACTGTCAAAGACAGAGGACCTATCGGTGACTTGAATCATCAGGGCCTTATTGGAGCAAACCAGTGTTAAATGTTACAACACATTTAAGAAAGAAATAGATTTCCAGGAAGGTGGTCAAAAGAATAGCTTTTCTTGGGCTAAACACTCAGACAAAGCATGAGTAATACTCCAAATAAAGGACAAGTAATAAAAGTTCAGCAAGGAACTCTCCAAAAAGAATGAGGAAATTTAGAGAAAAGACCATCCCTGGTCCAATTACTAGTAACTGCTCTTTGGGGCGAGGGGAAGGAGGTAGGACAGAATAGATGGGAGAGTCCCACCATGCTGAGGCTGCAACACCCATTAAAAGCTGTTTCTCAAGCAGAACTGGGTTTAAAATAACTTTAAAAAAATTTTCATAACAGTTTGTTTGAGCCAAACTGTCGATATTGCTGGGAAGCAAGATCTCAAATACTCCCTACATTGACTATTTTAAAAAGAGAGAGAAAAAAATGTAAATGTCTGTCAAGGTGAGACAGGGTAATGGAATTCAAATTCTAAGCTTATAATCATAATAGATATTTTATATGATCAAGCAAAGATGCAATGCTGATAAGACTCCAAAAGTGCCAAAGTACATAAAGATGGTAATACAAAGGAACTGGTAGAGTTGGGGGAAAAAAATGAATCACGAAGGTTTCACTTGTGAATATTAGGGGTAATTGAAAGGGCAGTAATAATAATGAAAATGGTCATGATAGTAATAACCCCATTTATTGGTGCATGATGCATACATTGTCTTGTTTAATCTCACAGCAGCCCAGTGGAGCAAGGCATTCTTGTAACAAGTATACAAATAAGGAAACTAAGGGTTACAGAGATTGAGTGTCTTGCACAAGATCACATAATTAATAAGCAAGCAGGGCCACATTGCAACCCAGATATGACTTTCAAGCCCTTATCAGCAATGTGGAAATGAATAATTCAAAGGTTAATTCTAGAAAGTTTCCTGACCAACAGTGGATCTTGGAATTGATATTACAGACAGCAAGATTTGCCCAAAAGCAATTTAAAAAGTAAAGCTCCACCCCCATCTCCAACCCCAGACACCTACTTGACAAATTTTTAGATTATAAAAAAAAGGAGAAAGGATCATATAAACACCTATGAAGAAATGAGAGGTAATATCTGAATATTTTGGTATTCATCCCTTAAACTTTGAAATGAGAATATTTTGGGAAAAGTGTTAAATAAATAGAGTTTCAGTATATCACCTCCAAATGTGGCATATCTAAGATATCACTCTTGATTGTCCCCTGGAGACCTATCCTGACCCTTTACCTCTTTCATTTCTGTTAAACAGGGCTCCAGTGTCCAGGTTTCTACCACACCTCCTCCAATCTTTCTACAAAGGAGAACCAGGTGCCCTGTTTCTCCCTGTCTAATCTCCCTGAATCAGGTAACAAAATGTGCACCAACTCACCAGGAATTTCTGGAATTATTACTGACATCCTAGAAGTCCAAGTCAGATACAAGAGTCATCCCCATGGATATGAAACCAGAGTAAAACATGGCCAGCAGGTGACATCAAACTTTGGGAGGGTCTGGTCAGGTGTGGCCTGAGTATTATCTCAGCTTGCCCTGGTCACTCAACTTCATAGTAATGTAATACCACAACCTACCCATTTAGGTTTTTTTGGACCCCACTTATGTTGTTGAGGTGGGGTTTTGTTCTGTTTCAAAATTGTGATAATTAAAAGATGATAATGGTAATTGAATCTAGGAAGTAGAGATGCATTTAATAAATTCTATAAAACGTCAGTGTATTGTATTGTAATAATACTGAAACCAACTAAGAATAAAAAGGATAAAAAGATACCTAAGCAGAAGGAAATTAAGACTATCTTCTTAAATAAAACAGAAATTTTATATATATATATATATATATATATATATATATATATATCTCACTGTGAAAGATAGTTAAAAGCAATGAAAACACAGATACAATATACTATATTTAAAACATGAAGCCCAAGCATTACTTCATATGACAATGTCTCCCAAATTTCAGTCGTCTACATGCCAATTTCAAAGTTTTGCCATATCCATATAATCTGAACTATTATTATTTATTTAGTGCCTCTTTAATAGACTCAATTTTTAAATTTAATTATGTTTAGTGCCATCTGAGACGATATCTGTAAAATCACAGATTTGTTGTACTGGCTGTTCTTTTTCTACACCACATTGAAATAAATTAACAACTTTTAAAATAAAAAAAGTACCTATCCATGTGCCACCTAAACTTTTGTATAATTGCTCCACATTTTGGGACTTAATGAAATTGATATTTATATCTTCCACCATGAAAACACAGGTAGCATAATAAATAAACATAAATAGATGGACCTGTGTTTTTATTCTAGACATACCGTTTGCTAGATCTATATCTTGGACAAGTCATCATTATATTATCTTTTTTTCCTAGTTTTATTGAGATATAATTGGCAAATAACATTGTGTAAGTTTAAGGTGTGCAACTTGATAATTTGATACAAGCATGAAATTATTACCACACTGAGGTTAGTTAACACATCTATCACCTCACATAGTTACCATAATTTTGTGTGTGTGCGGTGAGAACATTTAAGATCTACTCTCTTATCAAATTTCAAGTATACAATACAATATTGTTAACTAGAGTCACCATGCCGTACATTAGATCCCCAAAATTAATTCATCTTATAACTGGAAGTTTATACCTTTTGACCAATATCTCCCATTTCTCCCTTCCCCCAGACCCTGACAACCATCAATCTTACTCTCTGTTTCTATGAGTTGGCCTTTTTTAGGTTCCACATATAAGTGAGATCATGCAATATTTGTCTTTCTCTGACTTACTTAGCGTAATCTCCTCCAGGTTCATCTATCAGCGGTTCTCAACCTTCCTAATGCTGTGATCCCTTAATACAGTTCCTCATGTTGTGGTGACCCCCAACCATAAAATTATTTTCGTTGCTACTCTATAACTGTAATTTTGCTACTGTTATGAATCCTAATGCAAATATCTTTTTGTTTTCTGATGATCTTAGGTGACCCCTGCGAAAGGGTTGTTCGTCCCCCAAAGGGGTCATGACCCACAGGTTGAGAACTGCTGAAGATTGTTGCAAATGGCAGGATTTCCTTCTTTTTGATGGCTGAGAATTGTGCTGTCCACTGGCCAAAAATAACTCTCCAGAAAATCCACTAAAAGAATGGTCTATTTGGGAAAAGAAAAAGAAATGAGGTCACCCCAGTAGTGTGAATGCACACTTCAGACCAACACTCCTACTGGCCTGCACACGTGCAAAAAGCCCCGATTCCAAGATGGCTTGTCTATTTATTAGCATCCCTCCCCCAGAAGTTACCACAAGTTTAACAAGAAGGCAGGACTAGAGAGTTAACAAAGGGCCCAGCTTCACCTATAGTCCTCCCAGCTCTGTGGTTAATCATCCTAAGATGCCAGCTCACTTTTATCAGTTCATTATATGCATAATTATGGAGGAATGAATAAAGAAAATGTGATATATGTATGTACCCGTAAATATGATAATCACCTATTAATGGGCACTTAAGTTGTTTCCATGTCTTAGCTATTGTGAATAATGCTGCAATGAATATGAGAGTGCAGGTGTAATAACTCTTCAAGATCCTGATTTCAGCTCCTTCAGATATATACCCGGAAGTGGGATTGCTGGACTATGTGGTAGCTCTTTTTTAAAGTTTTTGAGGATGCTCAATACTGTTTTCTGTGATGGTTGTACCAATTTACATTCCCACCAGCAGTGCATTAGGGTTCCCTTTTCTCCACATCTTCTCCAACACTTATCTCTTGTCTTTTTAATAATAGCTATTCTAACAGTCGTGAGGTGACATGTCCTTGTGGTTTTGATTTGCATTTCTCTGATAATTAGTGATGTTGAGAACATTTTCATGTACCTATTGGCCATTTATATGTCTTCTTTAGAAAAATGTCTTTTTAGATTTTTTTGCCCGTTTTTAATTGGATTATTATTATTATTTTGCTATTGAGTTGTATGAGTTCTTTACATATTTTGGATATTAATCCCTTATCAGATAGATGGTTTGCAAACACTTTTACAACTCTGTAGGTTACTTTTTCATTTTGTTGATTGTTTCTTGTTTCTTTTGCCATGCATAAGCTTTTTAGTTTGATGTAGTTGCACTTGTTTATTTTGCTTTTCTTACCTATGCTTTTGGTATTATCTCCAAAAAAAATCACCGCCAAGACCAATGTCAAGAAACTTTTTCCATGTCTTCTTCTAGGAGTTTTATGGTTTCAGGTTTTACATTTAAGTCTTTAGTTTATTTTGAGTTATTTTTTTCTGAGTGGTGCAAGATTAGAGTTTAATTTCCTTCTTTTGCACATGGATATTCAGTTTGCCCAATACCAGTCATTATCTTCTGAAGTCCTCACACTTCTCATCTATAAAATGTGCATGAAAAGACATCTCATGGAATGGTGTGACAGTGCAATGAGATAATGTGTTTTAAAAATGTGTTATAGGTATTCTTAGACATAAATAATCTTAGACATGTTACATGTGAATAGTGGTAGTTCCTTTTCTTCCTTTCTTTTCTCTTCTTTCTTTATTTCTTCTCCTCCTCCCCCTGCTCCTCCTTCTTCCTCTCCTTCCTTCCTTCCTTCCTTCCTTCCTTCCTTCCTTCCTTCCTTCCTTCCTTCTTTCCTTCCTTCCTTCCTTCCTTCCTTTCCTCCTCCTCCTCCTCCTGCCCCCCCTCCTCCTTCTTCTTGGTGTTGTATTTCTTATTTGCCTCTTTTTGGGTCTTACTTCATTGGGTACAACTTCTGGAAAGATGAGTAACGGTGGAGACAGAGCATCTTCCTGCTGTGGCGCCAATGATACTGGGAAAGCTCACTACGTCACTGCCAAGAATGCTGTTGCCTGCTATTTCATGCGCCTTGTCAGGAGTTCCTCTAAGTACAAATTTCACAGCTGATTCCTCTCCCAAATTTGGGGATCATGAGCTGCTTCCATGACTGGAAACAGGAGCACTACTAGAAGAAAGTCAGAGAGCCTTTCAATGTTGCATGAATCACATATTCAATTTTATTTATTTATTTATTTATTTAAAAGATTTTTATTGGTGAATTGGGGGAGGGGAACAGTGCTGGGGGGTCATGGGAAGGGGAACAGGCAAGTTGCTGTCCTTTTGTTCTTCAGTCTAGTTGTGGAGGATGTCGCTTCAGTGGCCCATGTTGGTATTATCATTGTGCTCTTCCCAGGTGAGGCAGATCAGTTGCCGGCCTCTGGATGGCCACTCACAGCAGCTCTTGGCAGCTCACACTGGCTGTCGGCCGCTCACGCTGGCTGCTGGACACACATGGTAGCTTATGGCAGCCCACTGCAGCAGGGGCTGCAGCCTATGCCGTTGTGGGCGACTCATGGCATCCCACCTCCAGGTCAAGCTGTTGTTCACCATCTTAGCTGTAGAGGGCAGTGTCACTGACCCTCATGTGGGATCTGATCCGGGGCCCTGCTGCTCAGAGCTGGCGTCCCAAGCCAGCTCTTAACCAATGTGCCACTCGGCCGGCCCTCACATATTCAATTTTAAATACCTTACAGTGATATTGCTTGGCAGAAGTCCAAGGTTGTCTCTAGGACCAGCTGGACTCAGGGTCCAAGACCACTGTCGGGTTCCATGGGTGCACGTGACCCCTGCTGGTACTCTCTGCCTGAGAATGGGTGCTCCAGCAGGAGGATTCGCTCTGGACAATTGGCCCAATAATGCAGTATGAGTTACCTCCTCTTCCTCCACCTTTTCTCCCTTGCTTATCTCTAAATCTAAAGAGATGTTGAAATGTGTTGGACAAAAACATCTGGGAAGCTTCCAGGTAGAGGCAGGCTTACCTTTATGGAGAGGACAATAAAAGCCGCCATGTAGAACATATTCAAGAGTTTCCCATCAACCTTAAAGAAAGCAAAAACATTTTAAGAATGTTTCCTTTCATTTCTAGTTATCAATTTTTTTATCAGATAAGGTTGCAAAATTATATCAATGTCTTTTCAACATAGGTGAAAAAAAAACCCAAAGAATTTTCCTTTTTTGATCTACTCCCCTTTTTTTTAAATATTTTTTTTAATTGGGGAATTGGGGGAGGGAAACAGTGTTGGGGAATTGGAAAAGGGGATCAGCCCAGTTGTTGTTCTTCAATCTTCGCTGTGGAGGGCGCCAGTCGCCATCTGGCTTCCCGTAAGCAGCTGGTGGCCTCTGAGCTCAAGGTGCTGTGTTCGATCTTAGTTGCAGGTGGGCATAGCCACTATCCCATGTGGGAATCGAACCAGCAGCCTTGTTGTTAAGAGTGCATGCTCTATCCACTGAGCCATCCGGGCGGCAGCTCAGCTCAAGGTGCCAAGTTCAGTCTTAGTTGCAGGTGAGCGTAGCCCACCATTGAACAGGCAATCTTGTTGGTACACCAGCTGAGCCACCCTGCCACCTGTTTTCAGCACAGTGACAGCTCAGCTCGGGTGCAGCGTCACTGGCCCATGTGGGAATTGAACCGGCATCCCTGTTGCTTAGAGCTTGTGCTCTTAGGCCAGCTCTTAACCAACTGAGCCACTCAGCAGGCCTGATCTACTTCTTTTTTGTTTTCTTATTGGTGTCTTTCCAAAAGCAAAGTTTGGAATTTTTATAAAATCCAACTTATCAAGTTTTTCTTTTATGGTTCATGCCTTTTGTGTCCTATCTAAGAATTCTTTGCCTATTCCAAGATTGCAAAGATTTTTTTCCTAGAAGTTCTATAGTTTTTAATTTTACATTTAGGGCTATGATCCATTTTGAAGTCAATTTTTATGTATAGTGTGAATTAAGGGTCAATGTTAATTTTGTTTTCATATGAATGTTTAGTTATCTTAGCACAATTTGTGGAGAAGATATTCCTTTCTTCATTGCGTTATCTTGGTACCTTCGTTGAAAATGAATTGACCACATATATGCAGGTGTATTTCTACTGACATGTAAAGCTATAATTGATTTTTTTTTAACATTACACTTGAATTCTGCAACACTGCCAAGTTCATGTGTTACTTCTGGTAGTTATTTTACAATACATGAATGGGTGTTGATTTTTGTCAAATATGTTTTTCTGCTCAGGTGATATGATTGTGTGATTTTTCTTCTTTGGTCCATTGATGTGGTAGATTTTACTGAATGATTTTCAAATATTGAGCCAAACTTGCATCCCTAGAATAAACCCCATTTGTTCATGGTATATAATTTTCCCTCTGTTGTTCAGATTCGGTGATTTTTTTATTGTTTTAGGTTTTAGTTTACTGATTCTTACTCTGTCCCCTCCATTTTTCTGTTGAGCCAATCCATTAAGGTTTTATATTTTTGTTCCTCCTGGCAGGAGGGACACCTGCCCAGCTGGTCCATGTGGCCTGCTGGGTGTCACTTGTCTGGGCACAACATGGAGCTCTTAGAGATTGACTTGTGCAACCAGAACAAGTCACAGGAGCCAGTGGGCATGGTTAGATGTCAGGAGGGCAGGACTGGAGTCTGGTCCAGCTCAGTGCAGGCTGAAGTCTGGCCAGGCCACCTTCACCTCCAGAACCAGGTAGACATTCAAACAGAACTGGAGAAATGCAAATTTGAAGAAGGTTCTGGATGCCCCTTCTTTGTTCTGGCCCTTGTTTACCATTGGTGGCAGCAGCTTCCCACACAGACTTCAGACATACTGTGATGCCCTAGGAGCCCACCTAGCCCCTCACCCTCACCTCCCATTTGGGCCACTTTCCAAAATGGAGACAGACCACTTGGGTCAAAATTGCATGTTGTTGTTAGGCTCTCTGACTGGTGATAAATATTGCATCGGCTCACAGTAACAGTTTCTCTCTACGTTCTTTCATTTGGGGGACAAAGGATCTTTCTGTAATGGTCATAACACACACAGTGACAGTATGACAATTTTGCATTATGCTGACACAGTTTCTAGTACTGTAGATAAACCATCTCATTATTCTGCTCAAGCACCCTGCGAGGCTACTTCCCTCTTCTGTGGATGAGAAAACTCATCCATGGGCTCAGCAATGTTAGGTGCCTCACCTGAGATGATGTCCTGGTAAGAGGTTGGCACAGGATCTGCATCAAAGCAGTCTAACTCCAGGCCCGGACTTGCAGCCGCTGTGCTCTGCACTGACCTATCAGGGAACACCTCGAGGACTCTCGGGAGCTAGAACCTGCACATGACACTCACCTCAGGAGGGTTGTTGAGCCACACCATAAAGAAGGCCTTCCTGCTGCTTGCTAGTGACGAGGCCGGTTTATCTTTCCTTTCCTTCCAACCATTTGGAATCTTGGTGTATCAAAGAGTTAAAGGTGTCCACTTTTGGATCCACAAAGCAAACACAACATATTTTCTTAATCCCTTCCCCATGCTGGTACATGGGTTTTACGTACTACTTATGTTTAATGGAAGGAGAACTCATGCTTGGTTCAAAGAAGTCCTTAAGTTGGAAGGAATCTCCTGTGGTGGGATAAGAACACAGAGTGAGCGCTCGGAGGATAGCGTGGACAGAGCAAGACGATGAACAGTGTTGGTACACCTCCAGTGGAGACCAAGGACGGACCTGCTGTTCTGGTGCTCAGCAGTGCTGTCAGCATCTGGTCTGAGTTATACAGGAACATTAAGGGCATTTATTTTTTGGCTGATTGTAAATCACTTACTTATTGTGGTTGCATTTAAAGAGCTGCCTAAGTTTTCCTCCTTGGTCAGAGTCCCTGCTCCCTTGAAAGCACAGTTCAACCTATCTCTAGCTCGAAGTGGATCTAATATATCTTAGCTACGCTTTCGGTCAGGGTGCCTTTTCTTGGCATCAGAACACCCAAGCTACTGGTGCCTCAAATTGACAATTAGTGAAGTCCTTACCAGTTTTGTTTTTCCCAGATTGCCTGGACAGCTGCTAATTTTTTGGCTCATGCCTTGGTTGTAGAAAACTACAAGATAATTTTAAAAGAGCAACATGTCCTTGGCAAGCAAGTTAAATAATCCTCCTGTATTTCTGTGACTTTTCTCTTTTCAATTGTGGTTCCAAACAGTGGAGAGTGGTTTCCTAGGAAATACATACCAAGGAGGTGGAAGAACATGGGGGCCCCATCAGTGGGTTGTTATGGGGTGGACAGTCACCTTCTAGGAGATTCACCATACATTTCGATGTCCACGCCGATGTCGTGAAGCCATACTCACTGGTGTGTAGTTACTGGAGCTGCTACAATAACAAGTCTTCGGAGAATGCCAATTCTTTCAACATCTTATTTATCACGTGGAGAGAGTACTTGTAAAATCTGGAAACTTCACAGTAGAGCTTGATAATACTCAGGAAAGTCTCAAGTGAACAAAGCCCAGGCTTACAGCAGGATTCAATTACCCAGTGGAGGATTTAAGGACAGTTACACCAGGGAGGGGACAACTGAGCTTGGAGAATTACACAAATGGAGGTTTCATATTCAGCCTTCATTTTGCTTTTCCTTCTGGCTCCAGTAGTCAAAAATCATCTCAATTAGCACTTGATGTTTACACAATGGCCCGAGGAACCTGTCATTTCTGAAAGGGAATTCCAAAAAGGATTCCAACTTGAGGGAAGGGGAGAAAACTCCTTAATTTTGCTGCTTCCAGACATGTCATGGACCAGGGGATTGGTGTTTATTTAGTCTCTCCTCCCCACTGTTAAAAAGAAAGGAAACAATCTAGTGGAAGCCTCACACTGCCAGTGAAGTCAACCAGAAGTGTGAGAATGAAAAATGGAATGGAAAACAAGCACCATGGAGATCAGAGACAAGAAGGACGCAGTCCTGGGGCCGGGCTTCTGGTCTGGCTGGGTGTCATCCTGTCCGCTGGATTGAGAGTGGGCAGTATCTCCAGTAGTGTTTGTGGGTCACACCTGGGAGATCGTGGGGCTGAAACTCTGTTAGGGAGGAGGAAACACCTCAACCCACTGCAGCAGCTGCCAACATTCTCAGCATAATCCACCTGGAAGGGCACTCCAGAATTTAATGACCTGGGCAACCTAAGGCCTGGACAGGAACCTGGACGAGGGCCCTTTTGACACAGCTTGCTGTGTGGGATTCAAGCACAAAATAGGCTCTGTGAAAGTGGAAGTGTCCTGAGATCGCAGTGATAATAAGCCTTACCTCTGTAGAGCATGGTTTAGGAAGTGCTGAGAGCGCCGGAGGAAATGCTGTTAGAGACACTGCAGTGGCAGCAGGCATCCAGGCAGGTCCTTTAGCAATTGCTGTGTCATGGACTCTCAACAGTCCTGTGAGGTGAGCCCATTTCAGCTGAGGAAAACTGGCTTTGGAATGTTACTGAACAGGTCACACCCAACGGTAGGCCAGGTGGTTTATTGTTCAAAAGACTCACTGTGTTTCCAAGGTCCCCTTGATGTCGGGTTTGGTTGCATAATTTGCTTTAGCCAGTGAAATGTGAGTCGCATCTGAGCAGGTGCTTTGAGAACCACATGTGGCCCCACCATGTCCCCTTCCTCTTGGCCAGGGGATCTCTATTTCCCAGTTCAAAGTGTTTCTTCAGCCTGGGTCCCAGAATGGAACAGATGTGGAGCAGAGCCCCAACTGACCAACTACATGCATATATAGCACGAGCAAGAAACACGCCTTCGTCATTGGAAGCCCCTGGGATGTTGAAATTGTTTGTTATTGAGCATAACCTAGCTTGAACAGAGGGATTCTGAAGCCAGGGTTCAAGTCCAGGTATGCCCAGTGCCAGAGCTACTCCTCAGACCCCACAATGCTGCCCTCTGTGCAGGAAAAAGTGTGACTGCCTACATCTAACAGAAAGGATGCTGTGTCTTGGGGGAACCAGACCACAAAGTTCTCAGTAACAGAGATGAAACTCGCACTGGTCTTCTGATTGCAAGCCCTATGACTACACCCAGGAGGTACCCCAGGGTCACTTTGCTGAAGAGCCCTTAGGACATAATTCTCCTATAGTTGCTGAGGTCCCCAGGATCTGGGGATATGCTCTTTGAGGGTTTCATGTATTGGGCCTTTTGTTAGCCACCCTACTTTTACTTCTATCTTTATTCTGGTTTTGGAAATCCCTCTCCAGGTGAGAAGCCCTTCTTAATGGTTCAAATTAAATTGATCCCTCCCTTTTATCCTTTGCCATAGAAGTGGGCACATGATGCTGGGCTGGCCAATCAGAGAGCCCCACTCATCTTCCACAGTGATTGGTTGAGGTGTGTGCATGTGAGTGAGCTGGGCCAATCAGAGCCTTTTCTGGGACTTTTGCTGGAGCACTGAGAACGTTCTCTGCTTAAATCGACATTGCTTGTTTTACGCATGATGCAAGCCATCTTCCCACCACATGAGTTTTCCTAAGAGTGAAACCAATACAGAAAAAGGCAGAGGCCAGAAATGAGTAGAGTGAACAAGAGATAGTCAAAATGACTTCTGTGATCCAGCCATTCCTGAAGCCAGTAAGATCTACTCTTATACTTTATAAGACAAATAAATTCCTTTTCAGGTTGTTTAAGGTATCTTGGGTTGGGTCTCTATCACTTGCACCCAAAGCAGTCCTGGCTAACACCTTATGAAATAACACTGCTGAAACATTTGATGTACTTGTAGGCATGATGGTTACCTCCCACCACTGACTCATTTTCATTACACATAGAACTTAATGAGACAACATGCTGAACTCCATCTCACTGCAGTACTGGAAAACAATTGTGAAATAGCATTTCCATGCAGACTTTGAAAGTAGAATGTATTTAGTAGTATTGAATATGGTCCTGCATGGTAAAGATACCACAGCAGAATTCATGCATGCACCCATAGACACACACGCACATGCACACACACAGACATACACACAGCTACATGATGAAGTTGTTGTACTACTATGGAGTCATCTTTGCCATCATTAGTTCCCCCTCCCCCCAGCAGGAGAGCAGAGGGAGCAGTGCCCTGTGGCTGGTCACAGAGGACTGCAAGAGTGGTTGCCAGATGCAGCTATTTCAACCCAAGCTTCTCTGTGGAGAGATACTTCCACTCCTAAGCTCTGGCTAATGGGAGGACAAGCAGGTTCAGTAGCTACATAATCAGAACTAGTGGTAATAAGAACTAGCTCACAAGAACAGTGGGATTAACAGAACTGTCCTGCTTGATAGAAGCTCTGTGGATATCTACCCCGGCAAAAATGCTCAGATGACTGGTTCTTGGCAGAGGGGCTGGAACAAGTGTGGATTCTAACCAGCCTTCGTGGTACAGCTGCCTGCTGGGACCTTAGCATGGGCTGCGGATGTGGTGTCTGGCCCCATCACCAGCCGACTAGACAGGCACTTTCCCCAAAGTGTGTGCCTGGGTGCCAGGGAGCTCAAAGGCTCCTGCTAGTGGTCACTGGTTTTACACTGTGATATGTCCTCACTTAAACTTTGACAGCTCCTTTAAGGAGTGAATACCTTGAGTGTCCCCATGTCCATCATCCCTGTGCCTGGGCTGATGTCCTTCTCTCCTCCTGGTGGGTAGCCTAAGAACGCTAAGAGACAATGGCCCGAAGGCCAGCATGGCCAACATCACCATTTCCATCAACCATCACAGCCCACGTGACTGACTGACTGCTCCCTCCTCCAGCCCTGCCACAGGGCAGCTGGGGCATTAGGGGTCAGGTTCCTGGGGAGAAGCTGTAGGGCTCTTATCTCACCTTTTTGTGATCCGGCTGGACTGAGGAACATGAGTTAACTTCTGGAGCATTGTGATAGCAGCTCATCAGGGTGGCTGAGGGGCCTAATGGAGTAAATATGTGGAAAGTGCTTATTTAGTTCCTGGCACATAGCAAGTACTCAATAAATTTCAAAGGTCATCCCAAATATTTCTATCACTGTTGAGGCTGAGCATTTAAAATGCATCTGGTTCCTCTTACAGCGTCTCTAATAAATCCTCCCTTGGTTTTAAACTCAAGCCTAGAAACCGACCCACTGAGGGTTCTCCTGTAGGACAAAGTGTGAATCAATTCTCCACTTTGGTAATAAGTGGAGGCCTCAGGATCTCCTGGCAGAACCTTCTGGGGCCTGGCCAGGAGTTCCCAGTGTTAACTCAGGGGCCCCTCGGAGGCCGGCAGCCCAAAATGGTGGGTGAATGCCTAGACTGAAGCCACTAGTTAACATCGCATCCAAGACTCTTGATTAAGGCCATCCTTGAGCCAAGAAGCAAGCATGACTGTTCTTATGCCAGGAAAATCCATTTTAAATACATTATGTTGCAATAGGCCTTACTTCTTCCTTTTTGCTCTCCCCACCACCCCATTAGCTTCAAGTAGATAGTCATGGCTCCAGGTTGGAGGCTTGTTGGAAACTTGTGTTCTTGTTCATTGTGAAAGTCGACCCTCCTGGAAGGGCCTTACCCCCTGTATTCCCTCTGCTTCATCAGAATTCACAAATTCTCCGGGGCCTGCCCTGCCTGGCTTCCTGCCCTGAGCTCCAAAAGGGCAAAGTTATCCAGCAAGCCAGCTTAAGAAAAGGTGATGTCTATTTAAACTTTAAAATGTGGAGGCTTCCTCCCTTAGGTTTTGCTGCTCTTTTTAAAAACCATTGTTTTCCTAATGGAATGTGAGCTCTTCCAGGAACCCAGCCAGCCCTTCCTGCATCACCATCTGCCCCACCTCCTCTGCAACCCCAACCTGGACAGCCTGCACTGGGGATCAGGGTTAAGGCACCTGTGCACCCCTATGTGTGATGGTCACTGCTCAGGTCTCATTGGTTGGCTAGCCTGCAGATGGAGCTCACTGAGAGAGCTGGGCTTGGGTGGAAAATACACTTAAAATTTTGTTGTGGTCTTTATTCTTGGGTGGATGTGGAATTTAACCCAACAGATATTTACTAATTGACTACTAGATCATAAGAAGGTGCTGGGTTTATCCATACTTCGAGGGAGGCATGGGTGATGCGGGCATGGGATCCTAGTAAGACAGAGGAAGGAGCAGCGACTCCTGGCTGGAGGCAACTTCCTCTGGCCACCCCCTGTCCATCCAGCTTTCCACCAGCCTGTTCTTGGGGTGGAACCCCACTGCAGACAGAGGACAGGGGTAGGTGAGGGGCATCAGTGGTTAAGGAAGAGCCCCTCATTACAGGGCGTGCAGAGCCCCGCCACACTGCTCCGTTTCTTATTCTCACCTCTTCCCTACCCCTGGAGGATGACACGGTTAAAAGTTCAGCCTTTGCTGCAGGAGGTGACATTTCATTACAATCATTAAGGGTTGGTGAGGCTTTGATGCGTGGAGACATAAAACTCCAGAGGCAGAGATCTGGTCTCAGATGAGGAGTCTGGAGATGGTAGTGTTTTTCCATGCGTGGTGGGTTGGGAAGGCCTTGAGTTACAACTTTGAATTTTTACTCTGGCTAATTCACTTGTAGTCCGAGTCACAAGTTTCCTCTTTCAAAAACTGGAGTTATTGACTAAATCATATGAAATGTCAGCTGTCACATTCTATAATTCAATAAACAGGATAATTTCATTTATTATTAAAACATGGCTCACTTTTTTTTTTACCAGCCTTACATAGTTTGAGTTCTCCTTGTTCCTTTCATGTTTAACCATAGGCATACATATGTTTACACAGTTTTAAACATGTTTATACACTATTTAGTGTCCTGATTTTTTTCATATATTTTGTATCTTGACACATTTACCTATTATACTTTTCAATGATAATAAGCCATAAAACAGACATGCCTTGATTTCCTGAATTGCCTTATGCTAGACATTTTGAATTGTTTCCTATTTGATATTTGCATGTATACAACTTTAGTAGTCATCCTTTAAATTAGTTCCTTATGAGTCTAGTAGGTCAAAAGGCATGACGTTTTCATATTCTCTTATACCTTTTGCTACGTGGCTTTCCCAGAGGTTATCCACTTTTCCGTCATCGCCTGCTTATACTTTTGCCTCAGCTTCCTGGACCTGGGTTCATATTTTGTAACATTGAATGGAAATTGAGCAGTACCTGGTTTAATTTGCATTTCCTTGATTATTGGTAAAACTCTCCTGTTCGTGTTTATTTGTAGGATGTCATCCTTCCCCTCCCCGTTATCCCCAGTTTGGGTGTGTGTTTCTTTGTGTCCCAAACCCTTTGTGCGGTGAGTTTGCACAGAAGTATTTCAGTAGATGTGAAATCTACTG
Organism: Hipposideros armiger; assembly: GCF_001890085.2. NCBI lineage: Eukaryota > Metazoa > Chordata > Mammalia > Chiroptera > Hipposideridae > Hipposideros > Hipposideros armiger. The sequence continues at coordinate 3,803,962 of NW_017731441.1, forward strand.
AGCCTACTGAAGCTATCAATCTTCTGTGTCACATTTATTGCGAATATTTTTCCTGCTGATTTCCGGTTTGCTTTGTGATTTTTGGATGACCCATGTGTTCAGGGTTCCTGTAAGATGGCCATGAGAGCTGCTGCTCACCAGTCAATGCTGCTACAGGACGGGCTAGCCAGGCTTCCTGGAGGAGGTGTGAGGAGAGGGGCTCACATTCCATTTGCAAAATGATGTGTGTTTCTTAAAAAAGCAGTACAAACTAAAGGAGGAAACCGTCTGTGTCCACATTTTCGAGTTTAAGTAGACACCGCCTTTTCCTAAGCTCGCTTGCTGGATAACTTCGCCCTTTTGGAGCTCAGGGGCAGGCAGCCACACAGGGCAGGTTCTGGAGAATTGTGAATTCTGATGAAGCAGAGGGAATGCAGGGGGTAGGGCCCTTCCAGGAGGGTTGACTTTCACAATGAACAAAAACACAAGCCTCCAACTTGGAGCATATGCTATCTACTTGAAGCTAATGGAGGGGTTGGAGGGGAAGAAGTAAGGCCTATTGCAACATAATGTATTTAAAATGGATTTTCCTGGCACCAGAACACAGTCATGCTTGCTTTCTGGCACCGGGGATCGCCTTAATCAAGAGTCTTGGATGCTGGTGCTCACTAGTGACTGCAGCATCTGTCGTATCTTCAGGGTGCTCTTGCCAGGTAAGGATGAGACTTACCTGCATAGATGAAGACACCAAGGCTCAGAGAAGCTAAACTGCTGGTGATAGAATCAGGAGGTTTTATGTTTATTCTTATAATTTATCTTATTACATTTTAATTTAAATAACTGTATATGCATAATACAAACACACTGTAAAATAAAACAGGACCAAAAAGCTTACCTGGAGCTGACAATTAGATGTCCCCCTCCTAACCATGTCTTAATTCTCTTTTTGCAAAACCAGCTACTTTTAACTTTAAGCTGTTTCTTCTAGTCATTACTTTTATATCACTAAATCACATGCTTCTATTTTTATTTCTTGATTTATCAATTTTGGACAATATCTGCTTATTTCCTGCTGTGATAGATGTTTTAGCTCTATCTCCCCCACTCCCATATTCCCACTGTAATTATATCTTTATTCTTAGTTAAATCCATAAATAGTATTTACATTTCCACGACTATGTAAATATTGTTTACTGCTGAGTCAAGAAAACATTATGATTAATTTTCCTTCTGTAAACAGCATTCCCTGCTTTGTCTATCCTTACAGTTTTAACTTTTTTTCTTATATTTTCATATTTGTTTATCGTCTCTTGGTATAGCTTTTATTCCCCTTCACAATTATGTCAGATAGTCCACTGATTTTTTTCCTGTTTTCCCCCCAGGATAAGCCCCACTTGAAGCCAGCTATCATTCTGCTCCAATTAGACGGTTTCTTCTGTAAGCCTGATGCACAGTTGTCGTGTTAGGACTTCCCTTCACAGTTCTGACTTGGATCCACTGTTTTATGGATCCCAGATCTTCCTTTCTTTATTTTTTCCTTTATTTTGCTAAAGAACACACTCAAATTCTTTCTAAAGAAAGTGTGTGTGTTGGGGGGTTGGGGGGGAGGTAAATATTCTGAGAGCTTGAATGTCAAAAAAAATCTTTATTCTATCTTCACACTTGACTCATAATTTTTTTGGAACCAATTTTGAAGTTGAAAGTAATTTTTAGGAGCTAGGAATTGAACCCAATCTCTCTGAATCAAAAACCTACTTTCTGCCTGAGAGCAAGTCCACTATTATTATTGTCCTCAGCAAGAAACTTGAAAGAAATCCTTTGAAAAGTAGTCATATTCACAAACAGAATAGTGTTTTTCTTCTCGTTCTTTATTTTTTTAAACAAATTATTTGCTCTTATGATGTTGTAAGTTTTCCATTTGTAAAATAGAGATCTTCTCTCAATTGTTTGTTTTTTCTTTGACATTTTTGGAAAGCTACCAGTGAATTTTGGCTGAAAACTGTGTATGTGGATTATTTTACCAAGTACCCTCCATGCAGAGTTCTTGAAGCACTGGTCCTGTGTCTGTGTGCTCTTGATGCATTTGGCTTAATCTGATTCTATTTGTGCTGGGAAAGGAAATTGTCACAATCCTCTGAGAGCAATGACACCACAAATATTGACTGGGATCAGCAAGTGTCTGCCAGCTCCAGATGCCATAATAAAACACCACACGCTGGGCAGCAAAACAACAGGAATTTATTTCTCACAGTTCCGGAGGCAGGGAAGTCCAAGATCAAGATCCTGGCTGATTTGGTTTCCTGGTGAGGGGCTTCTTGCTGGCTTACGGATGGCCACCTCTTCCTGTGTCCTCACATGGTAGAGAGAGAGGGAACTCTGATGTCCTCCTCTTCTAATCCCATCATGGGGGCTCCACCCTGATGACCTCATCTAATTATCTCCCCAAAGCCCCATGTCCAAATACCATCATATTGTGGGTTAGGGCTTCAATATATGCATTTGGAGTGGGGAGGAGCAGTGCAATCCATAGCAGCCAGCTTTCAAAAATGGTTTTGGTGTTTTCTTTAATTCATTCTTAGTTAAGGTACTAGGTCCTTAACTCACAACTGATCTGAGTAGGAGTCTCACCCCAAGCCCACTGTCTTTCATTCATAATAGCATTCATTACACATCTAAGGTGGGCCAGCCTGGGGACAAATCGGTGAGAAGAACAAACACAAATTCCTCTACTCATGACGTTTGCACCTGCCTCTGCAGCCTTTAGACCCTACAGGAACACGTTCCATGCTTGTTTGAGATGAATCACATGCTACCGTCTGGCCTTTGAATATCGATGTTAGGTCCAGTACATTTCCTCCTAACACCAAAAGTCTTAAAATGGGCTTACAGATTTTTCTGAAGCTTCTTCACAAAATAAGAACCTAACTTCAGCCTACATTCTCCAGTCAAGTTCAGAACACGTTATCGAACTTGCTCTGATGATCAGGAACACCTGGGTTCTCCAAAGGCAAGTTATTAATCTTTTGAAAACCAATGAATTCTTTCATGGCCTCATGGTGTCCACCCTTTTCATGCAGTGAAAGGGCTAATTTCCTAAATGGATGCTGGCAGGACTAACTTACTTAATTCCTTCATGAACACGATGTTAAGGCTGGCATTATTCAACTACCCCTGACTAAGCAGTTCTGCAGTTAGAACCTACCATTTGTCAAAGAGCACATCACCATTCATACTACATAGGTATGCCCTAATCATGACTCATATCTGGGGTCAGGACTCAGAGACATGTGACTTGCTGCTCTCCCCCTGCCTGGGGTGGGGGGTGGGAGGGGGTTAAAGAGCTCACCAGAGCTTTCAGTGCCTCTGTTGACCCAGCTCTGAAATAGGGAGATTTGGGGAGCAAAGGAAGCATCCAAGGAATGGCAGAAAGGGACTAAGAATTAGTTGAGAATTCATCAGATGACACCAGTGCCAGTTTTACTTGTACAGACAGAGGACACCGAGTATAGCATTCCTACCTCCTGTTAATGTTCCCCAGTTGCCGTGAGTCCACAGTAGACAGACACACTACAAGAGAAGCTGCTGTTACCAGGAAGCCTGCAGCACTGTCATTTTAGAATGCTTCTGGGGTCTTCTTTTCCTCTTGCCCCAGAAAGATGCTAATAGTTGTGCACTGACTAATTAGCCGAGGGCAAATGGAAGCAGTAAAGGGCTTTGGCAAAACTCTCTGTCCCCATTGCTGCTTTCTTTCAACTGTGCAGCTAGCCAGAGAGGCTTCCACATCACATCTCATACCTCCTCCATACCAGTGTTAAAACTGTCCTCAGGAGTCAGTACAGACCTCCTCATCTTCAATTCTGGGGCATTTCTTGGCCTAATACTGTTTTCTACTCAATACATGATCCCGTTGTTCAGTCTGTAATGTTTTGATCCCTGGCTCATAGATAACCTGCTCTCCCCTGCCTCCCTCCTATCTCTTCTCACTCCTCTTGCTCTTACACCCTGGTGAAGATATTCCCCAGGCTCTGTCCTTTGCCGTGGTCTCTTCTCCAACGTTCTCTCATGACAATCCCACCCACTTTGACAAATTCACCTGCCTTGGTAGACTACAACTACCTTGTCACTGGTCTCACTCCTCCCAGCTTTCTTGGGTGATTCCAAATAAGCAAAATATTCTCTCAACAAGGCATACTCTCACCATGGTCCTTCTCTTCGAAGTGCTTCCCAGAGTCTCTGCTTTCAGAATAAATGACATATCCCAGCCATCAAAGTTCTCCATTCTCTGCCTCCCACCAGCTTGCCTCCTGGTCTCTCACTGCCCCCTTTTACATGTTCTTTGGTCCAACGCTGGCCAACACGTGGTGACCTCCAGTGAGGTGTCATTTATTGGGTTTCTGGCTTTTGCTTCTGTTCCCTCTGCCTGAAATTTAAGGTCAACTTTTCGTATGAAGCCCAGAAAATTTCTCCAACTAGAAGTTCTTTAAATTTGCAACACCAGTTATCTGCACCTCTCTTACAGCTCTTAGGACCTTATGCCTTGTTGTATGGTTACTGGTGGGCAGGTCTTCTCTACCCTACTAGCTAGAGAAGTAGGTTATTCATTTATATATTCCCTGTACAATACATTGTAGGCAGCAACAGATATTGTTATGTAAGTGAATCAAAAATTGGTCTCTGAATGTTTAGCAATGACCATATATGTAACTCATGGTGAGTTATTTTCAGATGACATGATTCCATATACAGAAAATAAAAAAAAAAATCACAAAAAAATACTGGAGCTAATAAACAAATTCAGCAAAGTCGTAGGGTACAGGACCAAGACACAAAAAATGAGCTGTGTTTTTGTACATATCAGTGAATAATCCAAAAAGAAATTAGGAAAACAATACCATTTGCAGTAGCATAAAAAATAATAAAATACCTAGGAATAAGTATAACCAAGAAGTTGAAGATTTGCATACTAAAAACTATAATACATGTACATTGTTGAAAATGTGTCCTCACTCTGGTGGTAAGGTTTTAAAACTAGAGAGAGGTAGTGGTTATACAACAGTGTGAATGCGCTAAATGCCACTGAGTTGTACACTTTAAAATAGTTATTTGTTATGCAAATTCTACCTTAATGAAGTATATGAAAAAAGAAGAGTAGCATTTATGAGTAAACCTATCTTTAGATTTACAACGGCAAGTTATTGAGATCATTTTAGTTTATAGAGCAAACCATTTTACAGTCACTTCCCTTTACAGTTCCTTTTCTTGTTTGGCTGTCATTTCAGGGCCTTGAGGGACCCGAGGCAGGGTTGTTGAAGACACTACCTTCTGACCTGTCCCAGGAACTCTGAATAACCCTTTATCATTCCCACTCATGTCTTCTATGTGCCGTCAACCTCCAGGGCAAGGTCAAAGCTTGGATCTTGTAGCCATAGCTACCATGGGCTGTTCGAGGCTTGCAAAATCCTGTCTGACCAAAGACCACCCCATTTACCTGCAGAGGGAAACATTGCCCCCGTGGGTCTCAGTCAATGAGGAGGATGTCAGTCCCTCAGCTGGAGCCTACGAATACAGCTTGAGGCTGCTCGCTGTGGAGGCTGGAGGTATGGACCCCTTAGCAAGGGTGCGTGAGACAGGCACCATTTTGTGTGGGTAAGTTGCTGCTGGTGCCGCCGTCCCCTGGCTCCAGTAACTGGAGCCAGTAACTGGAACAGACCAATGAGGACTCTGGGGCAAGAAACAGCAGGCTCTAAAGTTATGCTAGCTCCAGTGTGTGCTATCTCCAGACCATCAATCTTTCGCCCCCCTCAGTCTTCACCCTCCTTCCCTTTCCCAGATCTGGATTTCTTAAGTGTGGGACTTAAACTCCAAAGGACAAGTACTGGACCTTCTCTCTCTTTTCCCTCCCATCCTCCTTCTGGTCCTTGAGGGCCTTGAAATACTTGTTTGTGAGGAAGACCTCAATCCAGTCCCTCACCCCACACAGGCAACCCTTCTGTGGTTGATCATCCCCTCTGTGGCAGGGAGCAGAGCTCCAGGGCTGGGCACACATGCCCAGCAGTCATTCTTGCTTCAGTAAGACCAAAAGTAATAAGCAGTGATGACTAAGTTAGATTTGGTCATGTCTGAATTTGCCACAGTTTCCAGTCACTGAGGCCAAGTGCAGCATCACACACGCTAACACCAGCCAAACAGCCCCCGTGAGCACCCTGGTTTTAGGTGATTATTTCATGGCAGGACATTGTTCTGCTGGCCTTGGATGGTCAAACTGCTTTCCATGTCCAACTTTATCAACATCCCAGACAATTCTCCAGCAAGTCTCCTGGAAATATGCACAGGCGAGCCCGGACTCCTTAAGAAGGGTGGTCTATGAGAATCATTTTCATCTCAGGCCCATTTTTCTGATAAAAGAATGTGCACCGACCCCGTGCGGTAACCCACAAAAACTCTGCGGAGGTTCTTGGAAGAAAAACCACTGTGTTCCCTCCAGATGGTTTGAAACGTTAAGTCTAAATGTGGCCCAATGTAGTTAAAAGGGAAATGGGGTTTTTGTTTATCCTTGTAAGCGGTGACTATTTATCATGTCTTCCCAGCCAGAAGCCCACTCAGCACTATTCCAGGACACGTGAAGCAGGAGGGGTCCTGGCCTCGACCACAGCGGAAACCCAGGATTTGCCATCAAGAAGGTGATCGCATTCCTGGCCTGGAGGCTGGGGATTTTTGTTTTTAAGAGCTCTGAAATGAGCTCTGAACCAGGGAAGCAAGTTTGTGCGGACAGACTGAGCTGTGGGGGTAATTTATCTGTCTGCAGAGGATGGGAATATGCAGGGCCGGAGTACGGGGTGTGGAGCCCAGGCATGGCAGAGAGGCTCTGAGCCCGCTGATTCCTCTCCTCATGGACAGAAGCCAGAGCTTCCCTGGAAACTGACTCTGTGAGGCCAGAGGATGGACCTAAGGGAGGAAGTGTTGGCCTGGAGCAGAATCCTGACAGGTGAAGAAGGAAACTGAAATAGAAGGCCAAAGCTAGTGTACAAGAGGGCCAGCCCCAAGGGGGCGGAGCTCACTGAGTGACTTCTCCGCCTGTAGCAGCAGCAGTGAGGCTACGGCCGGCTATGGAACCGCTCTCAGCCTCAGTTTCTTCATCTATAAAACGGAAACAAGAAGCTTAACCCACCTCATGGGTGGTCACAATCAATCTCATGTGCTAATCACATTCCTGGGACACAGAAAGTGTGTATAAGTCTCATCATCTTGCCTGAAATGAGAAAGCTGCACCCTACAAGACCCCTAATAATCCCAGCTTCCCATGGAAGTCTGTTTCTCATCTTGTTCTTGGTGTAGTTCTCTCAGTGACCTTTGATGCTGACGTTGAATGTCATGTTCGCTGGGTCACCATACCCTACTCTTCGGTCCAGGATAAGACAGGGCTGGACCCCAGAGAGAAGTCCGTGTGTTTGGTGAGGGAGGCTGGGATTTAGGCCAAGGTCAGAGGAAGCGAAGCCCTGGCTACCTTAGCCAGAATCGATGGGCTCCAGCAGCCTGACACAAGATAAAATCACACGTCAGACCCAGGAAAGAAGCTTGTGGAGGCGGCCTCCAGGCCCCAGGCTCCTCTCCTCCCTTCCTATCTCTGGCCCTCTGCCGCCCACTCTGCCCTCAGCCCCTCCCTTCTACCCCAAGGACTCATCCTGCGCAGATTTGAAGATTCAAGCCCTGAGCGAGGAAGACGGAAGGCAGAAGAAGGTGGTGTTCCAGGGTTATCTGTGCTCTTGTCTGCAGTAGGTCAAGGAGAAATAGTTGCATCTGCCTTTCCTTTCTGCTTCCTGCCATGTACTCCCCACCCTGCCCATTCCAGGCCAGCCCAGCTCCCAACAGAGGCAGACCGGAGGGCATCTAATAGCACTCACCTACCCCCCACCCCCCATCCCCCACTCCCGCTGCTTGTACGCAGTCTGCGCCGCTCCAGTGGAAAACCAGGTTCGGTTCTGTCTGAGGCTCCTGCCTAAGGCATTGTAGAGATTTGCTGTTCCTGCCAGGCTGGGGGTAGGGTCAGCAAAATGAAATTACATGACAGACTATAGGCCAAAAAAGAATCCTGGGTCCCAGAGGGGTTTTCTGGTGGTCCCATCCAGCCTCCTCTCTGACAGGAAATCGCCCCAGAAAAGCTGGTGTTGCCTAGAAAGAATCTCACTGTATGTGGCCCAGGGTCCACGGTGCTTCTCTTCTGTCAATCTGCCGTTGATCAGTTTGGCCATTAGGCTTAAGTGATCTCTTACACAAGGAACCAGATCACAGGCTCATACATGCACAACTCATCAAATTAAGCAGAGGAATGAACTGAGGCCCAGAGCTAAGTGGTTGTCTTTGAAGCCTCAGCAAGTTGGTGAGAGCCAGGTGGATCCCAGGCATGCTGCACCAGGTGGGACCTCCTCCTCCAAGTCAGGGCTCCCACATTTCACAGTGCATCCGAATCCCCAGAGGACCCAATTCAGGAGATGTTCAGAGGGCCTGAGAACTTGCATCCCTAACACAGTCTGAGGTGACGCCGCTGGTTCAGGAGCCTCATTTTGAGAACCACTGCTCTGAATGACACCATGTATTGACTAGGACCTTAACCTTGTCTAGTTACGTAACTTCTCTGAACATCAATTTCCTCATCTGTAAAGTGGGAGTAATAACAGCATCCAAACCAAAGGAACCTGGGGGATTCAAAGGCATGTAAACTTAAGCACAGCACCTGTCACCTACAACAATTCCACCTCTGCTCCTGCCCTGTCTGCTGCCACCCTCTAACACCATCGCCTTGGGCCACTGAGCAAAGCCCCCTCTTCCCCGCCATTGCCTCCCCTCTAGGTAGGAAAATTCATCATGGCCCTGTGTGCAGCAGACAGTGTGGGGCTGCCAAGGGGAGGCAATTATCGATGCCCCTCCCAAGGATTCGGCACTTTGGAGCTGAACACGTGGCCACAGAAAGCCCTGGCTTGTTTATCTCCTGGTGAATCTGGACATGTCTTGGCTCTTCCCTGTCACATGAGAGGAATGATAGCTCCTGTCATTGACAGTTGTCCTCTTTGTCCAATTCATTGACAAATAATGTTTTCTTTCATTCACCACAGATGACACAAACCACCGATAACGGCACAATCTCTCCGCTGAGGTTGGTCACTGGCTGATGTTCCCTACGGACCTCTCTAGGTCACACACACCTCTTCATGGCCTCTTCTCTGATGGCTCCCCTTGGTTCCAGGTGATTAGGATCATCTGCTTTCCTGGAGCTGGGGTCCCAGGCCCACTGAACCCCAAACCACTCCACAGCTTCCATTCTTGGCACCTATAGAACCCTATGCTGTGACTACATGCCTCTTTCTACAATAAATTCCCCTCTGCTCCTTGCCACCAGGGTAGCCTGAAAACAAGGTCATAGACCAGGATGAGCACTTCTGAGATGCACCCCAAGACCGAGGCAATGAAGATGCCCACCTAACCTCACCAGGAGTGATCCCAGGGAGCTGATGCCCGGGTAGGCCTTGAGGGCTGGCTAGTGGCTTGGAGGAGCTGATACCCAGATGGGCTGACCAGGCCGGAGAGAGGAGGAGGGCAGGGGACAGGAGGGAAGTGAGTGGGACTGTCCCCGCAGGCCTCTACGGCCAGGCTAGGGACCTGTGACCACCACTGATAGACACCAACAGGATGATTTAGAGAGGGTGGGGATATTGAGAGGTCATCTGAGTGAGTGGCGGTAGATTAAGGAGGAACACCAGTAAGGCAGCTTGTACATATTTGTTGTGTACTTATTGACCAGACATTTGTATTGAAATGTACTGCATGCCCAGCTGAAGGAATTCAGGACATCCCAGCACCCCCAAGGTCTCCTCTCGCCCCACCCAGGGGTGACCCTAGGGCCAAATTTATCACACAGAGGCTCCTTTCACCTGTCCTTAGACTTCATACAGGTGGAACCAAACTGTGTGTTCTTTGGAGTTTGACTCCTTCCCTTCAACGTTACACCTGTGAGACTCATTTTGTAGTTACTCACTGGATAGAACTCCATTGTGCGGGTGTGACAGCCTGTGCCTCCTGTCCCCGCTTTGTAGGAGGCAAGAGAACATTAATTAAGGGAGGGGCAATGGGGACAAAGAGAAACACCCACATGGGAGCAAGATGCCTTCCCTGTTTTGGGGAGTCCCTCAGCTCACAGATATGAATGTGCTCTGTAAAATGCAGAACATTCCAAAATCAGAAGCTGTGACGGTTCTGTTAGTATTTCTCCGTCACTTCCCAGAAGTGACGTAGAAGTGGCACATGGGTCTCTAACATAATTAATGTCCACCCCTTGTCCGTAAATTTAATCACATCCACACAGCACTAAAATTGTGAGATTTTTTTCCCCCCGGAGACCTGTATCTTCTGTGAAAGAATTTTTCATTCTTCTGACCTATGTCCTCATTACAATTGGATATCATTTGTTATGGGGTTTTGTCCATTTTTCAGCTTGATTGAGATATATTTGACAGACAATAAGATGCACATATTTAAGATGTACAGTAAGGTAAGTTTTGACATACAGACACACCTGAAAAGTCATTACCATAGTCAAGATAATTATGAAGGTGTCTGTCACCCACAAAGCTTCCACCTGCCCCTTGCTGTTCATCTTGCCAAGGCAACACTAACCTGTCACTATAGATGAATTTGCATATTCTGGCATTCTTTACAAATGGAATAATACAGTATGAACACTTTTACTTTCTGACCTTGTATATACTGTATAATTATTTTCAGATTCATCCAATAACTCATTCCTTTTTCATGCTGAGTAACATTTCATTGTGTGGATATGTCATCATTGGTTCACCTACTCACCTGTTGGTGGACATTTGGGTTGCTTCCAGATTTGAGTTATTAAAAGTAAAGCTATTATGAACATTCATGTAGCAGTCTTTGTGTGGACACACCTAAAAATAGACTGTCTGGGTCATATGGCCATATGTTTAATATTTTAAGAAACTGCCAAGCTATTTTCCAAGGTGGTTTTATTATTTTACAATCCTGCCAGCAGCATGTAAGAGTTCCATTTGCTCCACATCCATGCCAAAACTTGGCTGGTCAGTCTTTTTAATTTTAGCCATTCTAGTGGGTTTGCCTTTTTTTTTTTTTTTAAGATTTTATTGGGGAGGGCCGGCCGAGTGGCTCAGTTGGTTAAGAGCTCGCTCAAGAGTGTGAGCTCTGAGCAACAGGGTTGCTGGTTTGATTCCCAGCCTGAACTATGCTGCCGATGAGCTGCCAACAGGTGGCAGGATGGCTCAGATAAAATCAATCAATCAATCAATCAATCAATAAAACAATTTTATTGGGGATTTGGGGGAGGGGAACAGCATTGGGGAATCGGGGAAGGGGAACAGACAAGTTGCTGTCCTTTTGTTCTTCAGCCTAGTTGTGGAGGATATTGCTTCACTGGCCCATGTTGGTGCTATCATTGTGCTCTTCCCAGGTGAGGCAGATCACTCGCCGGCCATTGGACGGCTGCTCATAGCTGCTCACAGCAGCTCACGAAAACTCACACCCGCTGCCAGCTAGCCCCACTGCAGCCTACGCCATCACCGGCGACTCACAGCAGCCCAGCTTCAGGTCAAGCTGTTGTTCACCATTTTAGCTGTAGAGGGTGCAGTGTCACTGGCCCGCATGTGGGATCCAATTCGGGGCCCTGCTGCTCAGAGCTGGCATCCAAACCAACTCCTAACCAACGTGCCACTCGGCTGGCCCGGGTTTGTTATGGTTTTAATTTGCATTTCCCTGATGACTAATTATGTTCAGCATCTTTTTGTATGCTTCTTTGCCATCCATATATCTTCTTTGTGACATGTCCTTCAAATCTTTTGCCTATTTGTAAATATTGAATTGTCTGTCTCCTTATTGAGTTGTAAGACTTTATATATTCTAGATAAAAGTCCTTTGTTGGATATATGTTTTGAAAATATTTTCTCCCATTCTGTTGCTTGTCTTTTCAATTTCTTTGGTGTCTTTTGAAGGGCAAACATTTAAGATTGATGGAATTCGATTTATTGATGTTAAAGTTCAAGTGTATAATTGATTAAAGTTCACATAGTTTGAACTTTTGTGTCAGATTTAAGAAATCTTTTCCAAACTAAAGGTTACTAGGATTTTACCTTATATTTCTTCTAAAAGTTTTATTTAGATTTGTTTCAAGTTAATTTTTGTATATGGTATGAGGAGAGGGTTTTATGGAATTGTCTTTGATTTGTTTTGTTGTACATGAATGTCCAAATGATTCTTGATTATTTTCTCCCAGTGAATGGTCTTGGCACCTTTGTCTACAATCAATTGACCATATCTGAGCAGGTCCATTTCTGGAATCTCTGTTCTGTCCCATTGATCCGTCTGTCTTTTGTAATGATGATACCACTGCGACTAGATGCCCCAGGGTTAGATCCTCCTGGCTGTTCTCCGGTTCCCCAGAGGTCAGTCCAGGAAGGCCAGCACCTCTCTTGGAGCCAACCAATGCAGGGAGTCCTTGAAGTGCAGCAGGCCCTGCCTTCAGATTTCCTCATGGAACTACCCTCCTCCAAAACTCCTCCCAGCTCCCAGCTTGGGCAGGGTTCCTCCTTATCTGTCATTCAAGGCCCTTGATAGCCCGGTGTTACCCTGACCTTTCAACCTATTCTCTGCTCCTTTGGTGACCCCCGCATATCCAGCACATCCTCCCTGCGGGCTTCGCTCATCTGGTCCCTCTGGCTGCGGTGCCCATGTCTTCATCATTCCTTCATATCACCTGGGCCCAGCCTTTCATGAGACCCCAGCCATGGGCCTCCCCTGCTCCACACAATGCCCCAGCCTTGGATGACCAGTCAGGCTCATGGGTCCTGATGGATTCACACGTGAACTAAGAACTAACTAATTGGTGCCACTTGCTAGGTGCCCTGCCTGAAGGTCTCCAGAAACCAGTTAGGAGAGCATGCAATAGGAAGACAACCCGCATCTTAAAATGGGACCTGGACTGCCATGGGCCTGGATAGGGCTATTCTTACCACCAGAGTGAGGACACATTACGGCCCTTTGGGGAGCTGATCAGGCCACAGGGAAGCGTCTCTGAGGCAATCCCAGCTTTCGACTCTTCCCACCAGCTCCGAGGAGCCAGCACATTCTTTCCTCCTCCAACCAAACCCTCTCATTCGATGCTAATGACACAAATGGCTTTAAAACCCCTCCTCTCAGCAACAGCCAGAGATCCTGGCCACAGAAAGAGGGCCTGTTCTCCTGCCTCCCCCGGGTCCAGCCTCCCTCCTCCTGGGTCAGGCCTGGTCCTACTGGCGTCAGGCTTCCAGCAATGCCTCAGCCCTGAGGACCTTCAGCTGCTTAGAGGAAAAGTAGAAAACAGCTCTGAGAAGCCTGCTTCGGCCCTGGGCCATTGTTTTTTCTCCTCGCAAACTTGGCCCCCGTGTGCTATTTAACCAGTAAAAGTTTGGCCGCTGTCCCCCCTGCTGTGAAATATGGCCCTGGCTGAGGCCAGGACAAACAGTACCTTGGGGTGGCTGGCCTTCTGGGCTGAGCAGCTGTCCTGATTCCACCGACCCTTGCTTTTGTTGGATTTCAAATTGTCCTCTTAAATATCTCTCAGAAAATCAAGTGTCCTCTTCTTTAATGAGGAATAGAATCGGTAGAATGGGTCCCCTACCATCTGCCTCTCAACAGCCAGGCTGATGGCTGTTGGCAACTCCGCCTCCAGCATTCTCATCCCCCATGGCAACCACTGTTTTGGGGTAAACTGTATCTGTGCCCTCCGGAGTTCCTGGTTAGACTGCGAGCTGCTGGAGGCTGGAAATGTGTGTTCATTTTCATGTCTTCTTCCTTATTTCTGCTTGAGCTTATGGACCCCTGACAAAATGTCTGGCACAAGATGAAGGGCTGCACCAGTCCTTCAGAAGAGGAGTAAACAGCCATGGTGGCTCCCCGTCGCCAGGCTGTGTGTCGGCTAAAACCCAACAACGTCATAAACGGTGATCACGGTCAGAAAAACCTTGTGCCTTATAAAATATGTGCAAATTGACTATCATCTTAAAATCCAGAAGAGTTGTGTAGTACGGAGCTGATGAAAGAATGCAGGATGCCATCAAGTTTGAAGTTCCTTCGCACTGGGCAGAAAAGCCATTCACATATATTAGATTTTCATCAAGTTCAAAGGCCTTTTAAAAAACTCAGAATTAGAAGAGACAGACACACAACTTAAGAACCAAATAAATGTAAGTCGTCAGGGACCAGCCCAGGTGGACATGCCTGGCTTCTAAGCCAGACGAGTCCCCTAGGTTGCACTGGACTCCAGGAACCCTGGTAACTCCTGAGCAGTAGGACAGTGAGCACGGGGAGTGCCTATGTGCATCTCAAGGCCACAGCTGGAATGCAGTCCACATCGTGGTCAAAATGCCAGCCTGTCACACAGTCTCAAAGTGGCAGCCCTGAACTGCACAGGCTGTAGTTTCCTAGTTTTGTGGCAAAGTTAGCACTGGAGGTCCTCTGCTCCAATCCCCAGACTCACAAAATCTCTTCTTATAAACGGTTGGCATGACTGAGAAGAGTTCACCTCAATAGTGAGTATGTGTCCTGTGGTTGCTGTAACAAATTGCCACAGATTTAGCAGCTTAAGACACCACTACTTTATCATCTTACAATTCTGGAGATCAGAGGTCAGACGTGGGTCTCACTGGGTTCCAGTCAAGGTGTTGCAAGGATGGCTCTTTCTAGAGGCACCCACATCTCTGGGCTCATGGTCCCGTCTTCCTTCTTCAAATCCAGCCGTGCAGTATCTCCCAACCTCTCTCTGCATCTGCCCCTCCTGCCTCCCTCTTAGAAAGACCCGTGTGTGCACAGCGGGCCCACCAGGATACTCCAGGACAGTCTCCCATCTCAAGATCCCTACCTTAATCCTATCTACAAAGTCCTTTTTACCAGTGAGGTGACGTCCACAGGTCCTGGGGACTCAGTCATGGATGTCCTGAGGGGAGGGGTGTCATCTTTCTACTGGCCACCACTGTGAGTCAGTCTTCCCTGCTTCCCAACTTGAACTTTATATGCTAGAAAACACAAGTATCCTCCTGCTTCCAAGTCTTAGCTCAGATATTCCCACTACCCAGCACCCCTTCCAAACAGCCTTCACCTGGCTCACCCTTGTTCCATTTGGAAACTCAGCTTCCCTTATAGCTGGGAAGGCTTCCTGAACCCAGAAAGGCTGAGCGCCAGCCCTGGGCTTATGTGCCTGTGATGGCGTGACCTCTCAAAACACAGGTGATGGGGGCACCTCCTAGAAAAGGAGTGATGGGGTGACCTCCCAGAGCAGGGTGCAGGGGACATGCCTGAGATACTGGGCTAACACCTCCATAGGCTCTGGGTGTGAAGCCTTGAGGCTGCCTCAGTTTCCTCAGCTGTGAAACAGGCACAAACACAAATCCTCCCCTTAACAGGGAGACAGTGGTCAGACCCTTACTGACCTCATAGCCTGGAGTCCCAGGTTACCTTTTATATGCTGTGTGTCCTGAGCTGGTGTAGTGACCTCTCTGTGGCTTAGGTTGTCATCTGCAAAATAGAGCTAATGACAATATTTGTTTCAAAAGTTTTATGGGAGGACCAGATGGATCATAGTCTGAAGCGCCTGTACGTATTAAATAGGATTCATTGTGAAAGGAATTAGCGCAGCCGTAAAGAAGCCAGGTGCCAAGCAGGCGAGAAAGGGAAGAACATGCAGGTGCTCTGGGAGCAAGAACTGGCCAGTGTCCTCTGGCCGTGGTTCGGAAGCAGTCAGGATGGGGGCCAGCGGGGAGGACACCCCAGGATATGCCTGCCATGGCTGGTCTTGCCCATACCCCCCAAAACCACCCCAGGGGCTGAGCAGGAACCACAGCTTCAGAGGCACAATAGCCTTCCACAAGTCAGCACCTCCTGGTTTGAGTTACGACTAAAACAGGACATGAAGTATGTGAGATGGGGAGGGGGACGGTGTTAACCCAAGGAGGCACTGAAGAGGCAAGGTGAGGGGATAACGGAGGGAAGGAAAGGAAGGCAGAGGGGAGCTCCAGCTAGCCCAGGGCCAGCAGAGCTGTTACCATGGAGACAAAAAGCAGAGCCAGCAGCCAGGGTCCATCTGCTCGCCTGCAGCTTGCACCTCACGGAGCGGCCTTGACTAATTGTCCACACGCTGGGCCCACTGGTGTCCGTGATTAAGAAGTTTGCCTACCTCTTCTTTCCTCCTACCTTCCAGCTTCAGTGCCTGAAACCTCCCTTTCAGTCCTCAGCATGGGCTGGCCCAAGGCGCTGGGCACTCACAGTCTCCCCCACCTAAATGAGCAGCTGCATGGGGCCTGTTGGTGGACCTCCCAGGAGCTCCTGTGGGGGAGGGGTTGCCCTTGGTCTCAACCGCCTTATCAATCTTCCTTTTACAATGTGTTTTTGGCATGTTCTCTTACAATTTTCATCTCCCCTTTGAGCTTTAACTTTTGAATGGGGCCCAGGTCCTCGGAGAAGCGGCAGATTCATCGCGCCACTGGAACATGAGAAACACAAGTTGAGCCTGGAACATCCTGTGGGGCAAGAAAGCCAGGAAATGCCTCCAAATTTAATGAATTAGAAAAGTTAAGAGCTTGTCAAAGGACATCGGGTGCAGCCTTGAAGGTACTGCCAGTGGCCACAGAAGGGACAGCGTGATCTAATACGTGATGATGGCTCTGGGTTCTAACCCGCAGAATAAAACACATGTGCATGAGTTTGTGCTGATGTGAACAACTGACTGGACACGCCACTGGAAATGAGGGTCAGAGATCTGTGCTTGAAGGAAGGTATATGTAAAACCCTGTCACTTAGTACTGTGGATGCCTTTCACTTCACGGCACTGGGCTGGGGGGGCAAGACTACTGGTAGGGCTGGGGTTGGAGCGCCTGGAGCGTGCACCACGGCTTAAATGTGGGCTTCTTCCTAGGCAAGTCAGTGGTGCAGCCCCAAGGAGCCCCGACAAACCCAGAGCCCCATCCAGATGGGGTTGGGGCTCCCGCCACCATAGGCAGCTGTCACTCTTTGCCATCTGAAAGAGAAGGAGGGCTGGCAGTGGAGTTTTATTCCTGCCCACTGTATGTAGTCAACAAGTGTCCAGCAGATGTCTCCTCGGGAAGCAAGGAGCTCAGCATCTGATAGGCCTATGTATTCACCTAAGATGCTGGAAGCAAGGATGAGTAAGGGCTTCGACAGATTCGAGAAGGAGCTGACTCAGTGTGGGGAGCGTGTGAAGGGACCAGGGGCCAGGACCCCAAAAGGACTTGCTGGAAAGCCGGGCATTTCCTGGCCTGTGTACCAGCACACATGTTGGGCCGGAGGACGTCTGTCCCGTGCTCTACCACTGGCCGTGGCCCCTCAGGGTCCCATCTGATTCCCAAGCTTCCACCTGCATGAGCCTGTAGACCAGCGGTTCTCAACCCTCCTAATGCCGCAACCCCTTAATACAGTTCCTCATGTTGGGGTGACCCCCAACCATAAAATTATTTTCGTTGCTACTCTATAACTGTAATTTTGCTACTGTTATGAATCGTAATGTAAATATCTTTTTGTTTTCCGATGGTCCTAGGCGACCCCTGTGAAAGGGTCGTTTGACCTCCAAAGGGGTCGCGACCCACAGGTTGAGAACCGCTGCTAGAGGATGCTTTTTGGTTGACACAGCAGGTTCTTGGCCACAGGCGTGCAGATGAGCAGGCAGTGGGAGTACAAGAAACCCAGAGGCACGGCCACTTTAGTTACCCCCAGCCTGCCGCTTTGTCACCTTGGGGAATCCCAGGTTCCTCTCCTTCCCCAGCAGACCATCTCTCGGGTGTCAGCACTCCACCATCCATCTGTTTGGGGAGGGACAATGAGGTACCCAGGGGCTAGGGAAAATCTGTGCTCCCTGGACCACTGTCTCCCCGATAATTCTGGACTCTCTGAGCAAACCACTTGTCCTGCCCTTTCCCGGAACCCATGTAAAGCCTTGCTTGGGGTGCTGGAAGCCCCAGAGAATCAAACCAGCCATAGGGCAGAACTCAGGCTGTCCTCATGACTTCTGGCTGTGGGATCTAGGAGCACCTGTCATTATTCCCAAGGACTGGTATGAAGTTCTTGAAAACCTGTCCAAACACACATTCGTACCTAGAATGCCATACAGTAATGTTAAAGAACCGACTGTTGTTGGATGGATCACACAGATACCATATTGCTGAAAGCCCCCCAGTACTTGTCTTCAAGAACATGAAAAATTTGCAGAAAAGGCTTGTTAGTGCATGCTTTGGGGGAGGGGACCAGTGATGGGGATGGGCAAGAAAGAACTTTCTAGTGAATGTTTTTGGCATCAAAAATATTAAAAACTTAGGGATAAATTTGACAAAAGAAGTGTGAGATGTGTACATTGAAAACTACAAAGCATTGCTGAGAGAAATCAAAGACCTAAGTAAATGGAGGGACATTGTTGTGGTATCATAAATATATCTGGTCTTTGTCACAGTTCCTGGCACTGAGCTCCTAAGACCCTTGGCATTTCCTGAGAGGAGTATGTTTTGTAATCCATAAGGAGCCCCTTTCTTCCACACCTGAGTTTGTGCTAATGAGGTGACTCCTGGAGGCCTTTAGCCTAGGGAACCAACCCTGGGACCCCAGACCTCTGATCTTCTGGAGGCTAGGGGTTCAGTCAATCACTAATTGCCAATGATTGACTTGCTTGTGCCTACATAATGAAGCCTAGATAATAACTTTTGAACAATGAGTTTCACAGAGCTGCTGCGTTGTGGTACTGGGAGGGTGGTGCCCCTGGAGAAGGCGTGGGAGCTCTGCTTGGAGGTTGGCCAGCAGAGTGCAGATGCCCTGGGGACCCCAATGCAGCTGCCCTCTGCAGTGGGGGCCACTTCGTGAGTCTGAGCACCTAGCCTGTGGAGTCTGCACTGACCCCAGGCAGTTGGAGTCAGAGTGGGACTGCTAGACACCCAGCTGGTGCCGAAGAATCGGGAAGTGGTGTTGAAGCTGCCTTCACTTGGTTCCCACACAAATGACAAAGGGCTGTGTTGGAAAAGAAGGTCTTAACAAAAGAAGGAGATGCTCTATTCTGACCTCTGGAGACCTCCCAGAGCCTAGTTCTTCAGGTAGAGGACAGATGTGAGCAAAGTGCTTTGTTGGACATGAGCCTTCTTCCCAAGACACTTCTTTCTCTGGAGGTGAGCTGACTGCTGCACACCTCCTCATGTCTCAGGATCCGTGCCCGCAGGCTTTAGACCCAGTGAGGGTATTATCTGTCCCCCAACCTCCAATCCCCACCTCAGGTGATACCCACCATGTGTGTGACTTCAATCCCACTCCCTATGCCCGGCCCTAATTGCCCACTAACCAACCCTCGCCCAGGGCTGGAGTGGGGCTGAGGCATTTACAGGGGAAGAAAAAGGGTACTTGGCAGCAGAAAGCTTAAGTGGCCCCAGCACGATCACATGTCTCTGAGTTGAATGTTGGTTTGCATTTTACAAACAAAACCAGCTGCTGAAACAGACATGTGGGCATCTAAGAAACCAGGGAAATCACATTTATTTCCCAATTATTTATTTAGAAAAACCATGCCAAACGGAGGCTGGAGCCCAGATTGTAACAGAGCGATCTGGGCGCCAAGGGAGAGGTCCCACTGCTGAGAGGCTGTGTCCCTCAGTCCAGAATTGGATCGCAAGGTAAGGAAAACAGAACAGGATGGAATGTCACGGCCCCAAGTGTGGACAGAGACGTCTCCTTCTGACCTCATTCTCCCTCCCTTGTCTCCCTGGGACTGCAGGCTCCTGGACCGATTCGCTGGGATTGGCATCCCCTACTGCCTTGGAAAGTAAACAGCACTGAGACATCATGCAGATCTCCCCTGTCAGTCCTCGGAGGCCCAAACAGGGGAGGCAACTCCAAATCAAGCATGGGGGGTCAGGCATCCTTGGCGGACTGAAGGGCACACGTGGTGCATTCTGACTTGCCGCTGGGGTTTGCGGCCTGGCCTGAGGATGGTCTAAATGGCTCCTCCCCTGGGCATTGTGTGTGTTTGGCCTGAGCAAGCCTGCTCCTTCCTGGGCAATTCCCCAGGACAGATATTTGCAGGGGGGCAGAGCGAGGGAGGAGGGGTGTTCTTCCCAAGAAGAATTCTTCTCTCAGCCTGCCCAGAGTCTTGGGGTATGGACTGGAAACCCCCTTTCCCAAGGTTGCTCAGGCAAAGTTAATACACAGCCCCACTGGTTTGGGGTGCGATGTCAAAGCAAGAACACACACCTCTCCCTCCCACAGGTCAACCTGAAAGGTCCCCTGCATACAGGTGCTGCGTATCCCAAAGTGGGAGGACTGCAGAGCGGTGTCCTAGAGATAAAAACCTGTCTCCTGACAGATGGACAGCAGGGAAGTTGCTTCAAAGCAAATAAGATGGTGACTTGACAGAGCCCAGGGGGCCACCTTAGATGGAGGTTTCCTATAGATAGAACGTGAGGGACAGAGGCAGCTAGCATCCTCAGGACAGAATGGCTCCTCTGAGGAGGGCAGAGGCTCGCCTGTGTCCTGAGATGAACCAGGAAGGCAAATGGGGGCTTTGACATTCCGGGTCCTGGATTTCACTTGTCGGCAGGCAGTGCGCACAGCCTGGGGAATGACAGGGCTGATTTCCCATGGGGTCCACAGGCTGTGGGTGGCCGTAGGGAGCAGTGAGGATGGAGAAAGGTGGGATCAGGTATTTTTGAGGGGCTGCATGTGGGGACAGAGGCATGAAGGAGTCTGCCTAGGTTGGGTCTCTACTGACCGAAATGGAGGGCTGGAGACCACTGGAGGTGTCTGGTCCAGCTTGGTGGGAGGTCTTGTGACATGGGCCAGGGCTCCTGGCCCCCTGGAGGCAGAATAAGGACTGTGACCAGGCACCCTCAGTACCCTCTCTCCCTGCCTCTATGCACCTGAGTTTTCTCATCTGTAGAATGGGCTCATCCACCCCCTGCCTACTCATATGTCTCAAGGCTTTGTCGGAATGAAATCCATCTAAATCCTGTTTTTCTAGAGGGTGCCAAACGCCCTGCTCCCTGCGGAGGACCCTGGTCTGTACAGTCATGTTTGAAAGGACCAGAAATAACTTTTCCCTTAGACCAGCTCACCCTGGCTGGGTCCTGGGCCCTGGCTGAGCCCAGCGTGACCCACAAGTTGATGACAGGCGGCAAACGTCCTGCTTTATGTACATCACACTTCCTTGAGAACCTGTCGCAAGTCAATGCAGATAGAGGGGAAACCCTGGGGGAGTCTACTGGCAGTCAGTCCTAATTAGGTTTCCTATAGCTCCACCCACATAACTTATCTTGTTGACTTTTAAATGCTGGAAAAGTCAGCACCTGGAAGACCTCCCTGACCCAGCACAGGGCTCTCCCTCTGCTCCTGCATCTCCCATCCCCCTACACAGGGTCTCCCTCTGCTCCTGTCCCCAGGATACCCCTCCTGCCTTGCCCCTCCTTCCAAGGCACATGGGTGGAATTCTCAGGGAAGCTGCATCTGGGAAGGGACACTGGGTTTCGCAGCAGGAGCGAAAGCAAGACGCAGGAGTGTCTTCTCTACCCCCAGGCTTGGGGGGGGGTCCCAGGGCCTCAGTGCAAGTGCCATTGGAGGCCTGTCAGCCCTGTTGAGCCCCCCCACCCCCCAAGGCCTCAGCAGTCCCTAGACCTTCGTGCACTGGCCAGGCCTTGCTTGGCTGCCATTCTCCTCCAAGGCAGACCTTCAGTGCCCCGATGTCACTGGGGGCAGGGGCATTGGTGACACCAGGGCACATAGGGGCCTTGGGATGTCAGCAATTTGAGGGAGTTTTGCTTTTGTTTTTTGTTTTGTGGAGTGAAATAGCTCAGGTCATGGTGGAAAGGATCTACTTGAGGAGTGGGTTTCCACACAAGCCGAGCATCATCAAGCCTCTGGAAGCACCCAGGGCTCTCTAGGTAAGAGGTGCCAGGGAGATCTATCCGTCTGTCTGTCCTACAGAGCTCGTGGGGTCATGGGTCATGAGATCATGGGGCAGGGAGAGCCAGTGGCCTGGGTACTTAACCTTTGGGTGGGCGGCACTTATAAGTTCTGAGCCCTGAATTGGTGGAGCTGGGATGTCCAGTACACAGGGCCTGGGTCAAGTTCTCCCCACCCTGGCCCTGCCCACCAACAGATGGCCAACAACGAATTTACATTCTAGCCTCTCCTTTAGCAAATTAATTAAATGAGAGTTAAAATTCTCTAAGAGTGATGAAGCATCCCTCTGCTGCCTCCTCTTGGCTCAAGATCTCAGACCCTGGTGACTTCGCGACTGAGAAACAGAAATTGTGAGAGTGCTGCAGACCTACCACCAGGGGGCGCAGCTGGGCAAGCGCTGCTGCCCGTTCCAGACAGAGCTTCTACAAAGGGGCGGGCTCGCTGCAGGACCGCATCTCTTGTATGTCGCTTTACCTTGGAGGCAGCAGGGAAAAAGCTAGAAATAAGCAGCAGTGGGAGCCACAGCATGTGTAGGTTGGCGCTGGGCGGGAACGGCAGCCTCTGAGGGCAGCGGCCAGTGGGGGTGCCCTCCTGGAGTTCCTCACGCCCTCTCTTCTCCACACTCAGAAACCAGGCCTACCTCCTGTGCACCTCCCTGCCCGTTTCCTGGGCTACAAAATAGGGGTGATATTAGAACCCGTCGTGTAGGCTGTTGTAGAATTAATGCTTTAAAACACGCGAAACTGCTAAGGACAGTTTGCCATGCCTGGCACAGAGCAAACACCTGCTCTCTAGGTGTCTGCCCTTGTTGGCACAGTTGTCACGGCTGCCTGTGAATTGTCTTTCTCCTGGATTCCCCCTCCTTTGGGTTCCCCCATCAACCCAGCCTGTGGGGGTGGGGCACTGATGCAGGCTCGCGCAGTGGCACTTTCTGTCATAAACAAGCTTAGCCAGTGGTCCCAGGTAGTGGCTTCCTTTGCCCCAGGCCCCAGGCCTGACCCAGTTTCCTCCTCAGTCCCTGCTGGGGGTTGAGAGAGGCTGATAGAGCCCCCCCTGGGCAGGGACCGGGCAGGCCCCAGGCCGCCTTCGGCCACTTCCAGTGCCCACGCCTCTGATGGAGCAACACCAGTTACAGTGCGTGTCCTTTCCTGGGGCTCCCAAACACCCCATGGCAATGCCTCCAGCTTATTCTTTCCCATATAATTCTCCCCCAAATCCAATATGCATTTTCAGTGTAAGCAATGTGGGAAATAACAAAAAGTGTTTATCTTTTTGTTATTATCACTGTTAGAATTTTCATATATTTCTCTGAAATGTTTTCTCTCTCTCTAGATCTATATGGAGAAAAGACAAGATACAAGCAGCCGTGACAACTGTGCCAACATGGCAGACACTTAGAGAGCAGGTGTTTGCTCTGTGCCAGGCATGGTAAACTGTCCTGAGCAGTTTCACGTGTTTTAAATCATTAATTCTACAACAGCCTACAAGACGGGTTCTAATATCACCCCTATTTTGTAGCCCAGGAAATGGGCATTTTATTGCCAACTGCCCTGGCCTATGCAAAAAATGTCCCGTTATGCCCTCGACTGCTGCCTGGTCCACTCCGTCTTGGCCTAGCCTCTGCACGGAGATGGGGCAGAAGCAGCTCTGACGGCCACCAGGGGCTTTCAGGCTGGAGGCTCTGGTTTCCCTCCTGCTTTGAAGCAAACAATTAACTATGGTGCACTGTGTCTCAGGCGGTGAGTAAACAGTTCTCACTGCTCTGTCGGTGTACAGATGCCACAGGTCATCTGCTCTTTCTCAGCTCCAAGGCCCACCTCTGCCCCTCGTCACCCTTGGGACTGGTGCATTTCTCTGAAGGGAAGGAGGGGTGAGCTAAGCAGGGCTGTGGTCACACTCCTCAGTTAGCAACTGCTCCGTGGGAGCTTCTGAGAGGGCAGAAGGGGCCTTGGCCAGCCTGGGAGCCCCTAAGTGGAGGCTCAGGGCTTATCTTGCACATCCCCACCCTCGAGGGTCTCTGGCTTCCAGGGTGTCCCTTGCCCACTGCTCAGGAGCTCAGCATGTGAGCAGGACGCATGAGCCATAACCACTGCGCTTACAAACCAGGCCCCTCTGGGTTCCTGCGGGCTGTCCTTCCCACCCAGGGCCGCCCTCGACTAGCTCCCCCTGCAGACACCCTCAGAATGATATGGAGCAGCACGGGCAGCATGTGTCTTGGAATGAGGCCAGCCACACACAGCGGCAAGAGATGGATGATGGACAAATGGGCGGAAAAGGGCGACCTGGGGCCAGTCACCCTCCTGGCCCATGGCCGAGTGCTGGGTGCAGAGGAACTAGAAGAAGGACTTAGGCCAGTGTTGCTCTGCAGCAAGGGCACAGGGAGCTGGGGGTCAGTGGCCTCCTCCTCCCGCTCCAGCCATGGGACAAGCCAGCTGTTTCTCTAGGAGCTTTCTGGGTGCCTTTCTAGTTGGTCAGGCGCAGGCACCAGGGCCTCATGTTTGGGGGGGTGGGACGAAAGGCACTTGCTTGACATCTTGTCAAGAAGATGAGCAGTGGCCCCCAGTCTCTAGGGTGTGATGAGCACGCAGCAGAGTGGCCTTTTCTGTGACCTGCTCATTTGTCAGCATGTCCACAGCCCAACACCCCTGCTGATTTCTGGAGTCTGATCTCAGCATGCTGTTTCCGGCTGTCACTGACCCTCTGTTTTCATCTGGACAGAGGCTGCAGTGAGGGAGGACTGAGGGGACAGACACGTCTCATCCACACGGTAGGTATTTGAGGGCTTCACCTGTGTCTTTGACCTCTGGGCCCAGACATTCCTCAGTCTCAGAGATGCTGCTTGTCACCCACCCAAGCCCTTCCTCTCACTCATGTTGTGCACGTCTGCTGTGTGCATGAACATGTGTGTGTGTTCGCACATGTATGAATGTGTGTGTGTGCATGTGTGCACATGATCGGATGTGAGAGAGTAAGTGTGCGTGTGTGCTGGGTGGGGCCTGGTGGGACGTGTCTTACAGGAGGAGGCTGGGCCCACACGTTCTCAGTCTTAGGCTGAACTATATGGAATTGCACATATTCACCCATTTGGCTTATGACAGTTCGCAGAGACCGAGCCAGTTGAAGAAAGGAACTCCAAAGCCCCTGGTGAAGTTTCCCTTCATGTGGCCCTCTGCTCCTGTCCGTTCCTCCCCCTGCAAGCAGCGTCTCCCTGCACCTCGATTTAATCTGTGTGGCACCTCCTGGCTCCCAATCGGGGTCTCTATGACATGTAGTACCAGAACCTCCTGCACTCAGCTTCAAGGAAGCTCCACTCCCAGCAAAGCCCAGCCTCCAGGTCCTCAGGGAACAACGTGCAGCCCACCTTCGGTCTCCCAGGTTCATCTCTCATTGGGACAGGACCCCCGGGTGGTCTGGGGCTGACCCTGTGAGCCATCTCCAGTAGTAGAGCCCACTCCAGGCCTCGGGGGATTTGACTTTGCTTCCGGGTGTTCCCAGGTTTTGAAGGGTCATGTACCCGGGATCTGGGAGGCTCAGTCATCATGCCGCCTGTCCCTGAGCTCACCTCCCTTCTCCAATTTGCATTTCATGGAACAAGACACACAAAAGGAAGAAACCAGGATCCAATGAGAAGGGCTGAGAGAGACAGCATCTTCTGTTCACTCTTTATTGTCTTTTTGAAAGATGGTATCATCACTCACCCAGTGGGTCAGTGATTCACATCCAGGTCACCGGTGTCCCTGAAAAAGTTTCGTGTGGCATGGTTTTCAGGGCTGCTTGTCTGCATCTCTCATCCCTGCCTGGTCTGGCCAACCCCAGGAGACAGAAGCGGAGACCCTCAGTTACAGGCCAGAGGGGCAGTTCTTGAGGGGGACCGAGGAAGCTGGGAGGAGGCCAGACAGGCAGCCTAGCCCCCTCTATTTTACTTCCTGTCACCCCAGGCTCCCCCTGCCCATCTGGCCGGTCTCCGTGTGCGAATTACCTTCTCCAGGACTGCTACACACTCTCCTTCACCTTCTTTCTGGTGGAGTATGGAATGCAGCACACCCAGCTGGTCCTGGTCCTGGAGGCCAAGAGGAGGGGAGGGGTGTGAGAGAGCGGCATCCTCTGCCCGGCCGTGGGGCCACAGGTTCCTGGAGTGCAGAGCTCAGGCCCCATGTCATCCTCCTTTAACCCCAGATGCATGCCACAGGGTCTCTGCTCCAACCTCTGCTGTACCCCACTTCCTCATGTCCTGGGGAGCCCAGAGCTTGTGTCTGCAGCTTCAGGGCCCAGCACACAAAATTGGGCAGAGCCAGGCTTGCCTTCCCACCAGATGCCCAAGTTTTCCCAGCTCACTGCAATGTCTTTTGTCCTTTGCCCAGGAAGGCCTGAGCCAGAAGGGACCCTTGAACATGAGAGACCTGAAAGACCAGCTGAGCCAAGCATCTGGCAGTGATCCCAAAGTCAGGGGTCACAGGCGATGGCTCCCCATACCCAGCCCTGCCCGTTTCCAGAACGTCTCAGCCTGTGCTTGTTTTCCCGTGAGGTGGTTGCTGGGGGTTCTACTTCCAACCAAGGCTGCCTCAGGAATGAGGCGGTGGCCCCCCTCCCTTAGTAGGGAGCACCGTGTCTCGGTGCCAAAGCGCCCCACTGGACTGCTAACAGGCTGCCAGTGCATGGGTGCCTGCCCCAGCCATCTGAATGGGCCCGAGAGGGCTGGACAC